>NC_086173.1:75831620-76134650 GCF_023053635.1 Elgaria multicarinata webbii
TCACGTAGTTCTTGGATCTCAGTTCTGCAACCAAACTGAAAGTAGCTACAGCCCATTAAGAGCCTTGTGTAGAAAAGCTCGTTAAGTTCTAGATTTCAAGGCAGAGCCACACAAATACTCTGTAGTGCCTAACTTGGTGTGGTTGATGAATTTCAAAAAATGAGAGAATAAACATTAAAACTTTGATGGACTTGTTCACAGCAATAGCTGCAGGATCAAGAAAAGACTGCCATCATAAATCCAGCACCATGTGGCATTAAATGCAATGCTTTTCAATGGAATCAATTCATAGCTGCCAGTGCATATAAATGATGCCCATGTGCAAATGAACTGTCCATCAAGTTCTATGATTGTGGCTATAGGTTAATTTATACCTATCAGGTATTCATGGAGTACCCAGAGAGATGTGAAATAGAGAGCCTTGAGGGGGGGGGGGAAATGAAACAATCTATCAGCCCCTAAGGCTCCAGTCCTCATGTTAGTTAGACTCAAATAATTCCACCAATGCCATTGCTCTGGAATAATTTATTAGAAGGTTTCAATCTAAAAGATTTAAGAACCAACGGTCCACTAATACAAGGTTGGAATTGAAAGAATTGCTGGAAGTGTTGGTGCACTTCTGCCATCTGTTGGATGAAATTGGCATGTATAAAGTTATAGAGTCCTGTTAAAGAAGATCCTAATTAAATATATTTATTGACTTTGATTGATGATGGTGATGGTGATGATGATGATGATGAGAAAATCATCTCATCATACAGTTTTGGAAAATTATATTATCTTGTTCAACCTGATCTTTCAAGATGGGGCATGCTGGGAATTGTATGACTTTTTTTCTGTCTAAATGTGCATACAATTGCACCCCTAATGTTAGGACAATTGTTGGTTTAGACAAGCATCTAGTCAATGAGGTCATACATATTTATTTATTTATTTATTTATTACATTTTTATACCACCCAATAGCCGAAGCTCTCTGAGCATTCACAAGAAGAGTAAATGCTTACTCTTCTTTGTTGGAAGTGGATGATTGTATTGGTGTGAATGACCAAAGGTAGATTTAAGTGGAAGTTGGAACTGGTGTGTGACCATGGTCAACAACTGTTCTGGGTGCTGATAAATTTTGGAGTCTAAATCTCAGACTCATGTAAGGATTTTTCCTTGCAACAATGGCGAGGAAACCATAACATCAATGTGCATCTCTCTGTTTGTCATGCCATTGGTTTGAGATAATGTGCTGCATTCTTAGGGTTGGATCCAGAACTGTCATTCCACCAGCAGAAGGGAAGGGAAGGCTAAAGTGTTGGACTGGGAGATGGGAGATCCGGGTTCTAGTCCCTACTCGGCCGTGGAAACCCACTGGGTGACTTTGGGCCAGTCAAAGACTCTCAGCCCAACCTACCTCACAGGGTTGTTGTGAGCATAAAATGGAGAGGAGGAGGGGGGTTTATTATGCCACTTTGGGTTCCTTGGAGGAAAAAGGTGGGATATAAATGCAATAAATAAATAAATCTCCAATCTTGAAGCTCATCGGATAGGTCACACACACACTATTGCTCAGCCTAATCTACATCACAGGGGCAGTTGAGATGATAACATCAAGGGAGGTGCACACACCCAATCATGCACTGTCTTGTGCTTCTGGAGGAAAGGCAGGATATAAATGTAGCAACTAAAACAAATAAATGAAAAGGAGGGAATGCATGGATATGTCATCAAAAAGGTTATCTAGAAACATGCTTGAGAATTGCTGAATATTCACATGCAGCCAATTCCTGATTTACTGTTAGGTGAAATTATTTTTCTTAATCGTACTGCCTTCTTGATGAGATCCTATAATACACGTAAGGATATTGACCACATGTGTAGGGCCAATTAAGAGTGTTTCCTTTTCTAAAGTTAACAAACTAAACTCACTTAGAAGTGTGGGGAGAGACTCACATTTTGTGGCACCTTGAAAACATCACTTTTGCTCAGAGCCTGAAGAGCAGTTCAGCTTTGCCTTGAATCTCTGGCCACCTCTGATGCTATAAGGAAGAAATAATGATACCCAAATTTTTATTTATTTTAAAAAGTAGCTATGTGCTCTTGTTTCTACATTCTTTAAGTAGCTGCTGACCTTACTTGCATCCCAGGCTGCCTAGCAAGGAGCCGCAAAAGCAGTACAGAGGGCAATAGACCCTTAGGGCCTGCAAGAAATGATTTTTGAACCTTTCAATATGATGGATAATACCCATTTTCCCTGCAAAAGAGGTGCCTGTCTGGAAGCAGCTTCACTTAGCATGTTCTTTGCTCTAGCAGCATTGTGCCGACATAAATGCCGTGGCTTTCTTTCAAAAGAGCTTTGAATGTGAGCAGCTTAATGGAAGGACTCATCAGGTAAAATGAGAGAATAATCTGGGATTACTGAAATGAACCTCATAACTATGGAGCCCCTGGGAAATAAAGAGCCAAACATTACATCTGTTAGCTCCTAAAAACCTCCCTATAAATAGTTTGGATAATTAGGGGCTTAGGTTCCATGAAAACAATGAAAAATATGTCATAATTACCCTTTCATATTTTCTTTTCTTTTCAGCAGGGGAAAATGATCCCAGTAATTTGGTGCTAAAGAGGTTTGGACACATTATGCATTGTTATCCCCTTGCCTCTGCTGTTGTGAGCACAAAAGAAAGTCTGGAGGTGAACCTCAACACAGCAATGGCTGCTCTCTCCATCTTAAATCTTGGAGCAATTAGCATGCATTTCATGGTCATTTCTGTCAAATAAAATACTATAGCTTGGTGAAATGGCCCTCATTTTGGATCAGTTTGAGGGCTTCAAAGCATTTGCCATTTTATAATTCCCCCTTTCCAAGCAGGGTAATTTCTGGGTTTCCCCCCCCTTCTTTTTCTCTATCTTTAAAAAATTAGTGGTTTCCTATTATCTGGAAAGAAGTATTGCCTTTCCCTGATTTTCTTTTTCTTCAGCCCATTAGGCACTTTTATTCTTTCTTTCTTTATTAGTATATATACCACTCTTCCCTTCCCTTCCCTTTTTGTTTTGCTAAAAAGCCAAAAATAATTTAAGAGGCTACATTAAAGAGGTGTCTTCACACTCTTTCTGCAAGCGAAGAGAGTGGGGGCCCAAGTAAAATTCTTGAAGGAGTGCGTTCCACAGTTTGGGAGTAATAAAAGAGAGGGCTCTTTCCTATCTGCTCAACAAATGGGCCTCTGCAAGTGATGGTAAAGTCAGAAGGGCTTCTCCTCCAGAACTTAATAACTAAGCAGTTTCATAATGAGACAGACAGTCCTTTAGATAGCCAGGTCCTAAGTGTTTAGGGATTTATATACTGATAGTGAATTCATTCTCTGAATGTGGATCTTTATGCAGCCACATATTAGTTGTGACTGATTTAAAAACAACCACTGCCACCAATCTTGGCCACATCAACCATATGGATAAGTAGAGTCAAGACCACATTCTGGAGCACCACCATGCCATGTACTTGGTCCTTCAGGATTTGTGAGATCCTATTATCAAGACTCTAGCACAGAGTAGGTTTTGAAACTAGGGCATTTAAGGCAGCAATTCAATATGTGTGCTACCATCTCTGTGCAAAGGAGAAGCCTTAGGTTAGTGGTACAGTCTGGGCAGGACCCATAACTCAATGGTAGAGTACCTGCCTTGCATGCAAAAGGCTGCAGGTTCAATCCTCAGCATCTCCAGGAAAGGTAAGGAAAACTCCTGCCTGAAACGTTGGAGAGCTGCTGCCAGTCAGTATTGCCTATACAGGGCTAGACAGATCAATTGTCAGTAGAAGGCACTTTCTTATGTTCCTAACACCTGAGAAGCTTCTTAAGTCTGGAAGGAAGTTTATTATCAAGTTTAGTTGAGAGGAAATAGTGTGATACTGCTTTGCTCCATATAAAAATGTTCAGGGCCGGATCTACACTACTGCTTTAAAGTGCTTTAACAGTTTTGACAACTGTTGGGCCCCTGGACACACTTCATATACTGTTGTCAAAACTGTTATAAAGCACTTTAAAGCAGTAGTGTAGATCCAGCCCTGGTCTCTTCATCAAGGGACACTGCTGCAATGTTTCTTGTGGACACCACCAGTGAAAGGTCCTATCCCCCATTGCCACCCACCAAGAAAAGAAGGCCCTAGAAGATGACATCTGGACAAGTGCTCATGGGAGCAGATGGTTGTTCAGTCCCAAGCCCTAAAGGCTGAAAACATAGAGGCCTCGGATCCAAAAGTCAACCCAGACAACAAATGGCAACAAAACTATCCTATCAGTTTTTTTACTTGAAAAAAACAAATCAGATTTCCAAAGCAAGGGTAACTACAAAAGGGGGTGGGGGAGATCACCTTTAATTGTGCCCGGAAATATTCAGGAAACCAGTGGAGAAGATGTCAGCAGTGGCAAAATAGGTTCCATTTGGCCAATACAAGTTAATAACTGAGCTATTATATTTTGCACCAGATGGAAGTTTCTGATTAGTCTTTAAAAGAAGTCCCAGGCACAGTACGTTTCAGAAGTCATTTATGTCTTCGTAGCCTCAAAGAAATATTGCTGCAATCTGCTCTAGGATAGTCCTTCAAGACTCTCCGGAAACTGCAGCTTGTTGTGAAATGGAGTTTCTGAGCTTCAGACAGCACTCTCCACAAAACCTACCTGCTTTGACAACAAAGTTTAGCTGACAAAAAGACTTGCATGAAACAAAATCCTGACAAGACGGAAGTCCTGTCAGTGAGTAGTTGTCAAGTCTGGGAGATAGGCTTATTGCCTGTTCTGGATAGTGTTGCACTCCCTCTGAAAGATGAACTCAGGATCTACACTACTGCTTTATAATGATTTATAACAGTAGTGACAACTGTTTAGGCCTAGGACACACAGTATATACAGTTTTCAAAACGTTTTCAAAGTGTTTTAGCCTGCTTGGTGTAGATCTGGCCCAGATTCGTAGTTTGGGGAAACTTCTAGATCTGTATCTGTCGCTGGAGGCACAAGTGGCCATGGCGGCTCGGAGTGCCTTTTACCAGCTTCAGCTGGTGTGCCAGCTACGGTAGGGTGACCATAGGGAGGACAACATGGCCGCTTCCAAGGGGGCGTGCCCACCAATATATCTAGCCCCCAATAGGGCGTGCCCACCAACATGTCCAGCCCCAAAGGGGGCGTGCCCACCCAAACATGGCCTTTTGCTTAACAAAAGACCTTAACCAGCAGGGTTTAAGGTGTCTTCTGAACAGGCCCACAATCTTGCAAAGGGCATTGTGGTCATATCAAACTATGACAAACAATAGGGGAAAGGCAACATCGAGGGGGCGGGGAGGTTTGACCTGTGAAAGGAAAGGCTCTAAAGGATGGTGAAATAGCTCTGAATTCACAAAATCAGACCCAAAGTGAACACGGCTAAGCTGAGCTTTCTCAAAAGTGGTAAAGAGGCAGATGCACACATCCTCAAATGATGTTTTAAGATACCCCTTGAGATAAGGTGACCATGTGAAAACTAGGAGAGGGCTTCTGTATCTTTAACAATTGTATTGAAAAGGGGAATTCAGAAGGTGTCATTTGTACACATGCAGCATCTGGTGAAATTCCTCCCCTGTTTTGTATCTGGTCACTCTGTTATAGCGCCTGCAGCTTTAACTGTTGTGATGAAGAAGGAATTTCACCAGGTGTGGCTTGCATACAAATGACACCTACTGAAATTCTTTTCTCTACAACTGTTAAAGGTACAGGAGCCCTGTCCTTCTGTTCTCACAGTCACCCTATGAGATACCAAAGCCCTGCCCTCTTTTTCATATGGTCACCCTACAAAAATGTTAGTATTTGTACACTCAAGTCATGGGTGCACTTTGATTTAGCTCCTTGCTGTGCGGTGCTGGCATCTAAAAAGAAAAGTTGAGTGTTTTCAATATTTGGCTTCACACAGGTTTTTGCAAGCCTCCAAACTGCTAAGGACCTCTGGTAACTTAAAGAAGTCCTCCCAGGGGGGAAAAAGACACGCTTGGAGCCATTGTAGGCTGTAACTTCTGCCTACTGGAGCCCATTCCTCAGTTAAACCCAAGCAAGGCAGGGGTCCCCAACCTCGTGCCAGTTACCAAGGGCCCTAGTCAGCTAAGCCTGCTGAGTGGAAGCAGTAGGCAGGGAGTTTCAAAACAGACTCCCCCAGAAATGAAAATAGATCCATTCAGATTTTTTCCCTATGGAATGAACTCAGTTCTTTAGGGGAAGACATGAATGACAAACAGCCAACTGTACTCTTGTATAAGGTTTGGGCATTATTAATAGAGCAAAGGCAGCACCAATCACTGATGCCAACTCCTGGACTCCTGAGCAAAGGCAGGTCTTGAGAAAAGCATGTGCAGCAGTATAGGGTTCCCCGGTTCCCCCATGGACATCCTCAAGTGAACAAGAAGCTTCAGTGTAATGCTCAGAGGATGCCCCCCTGACAGGGCTACAGTGGGAACCAGGATACTTAGCCCAGCCAACAGCAAAAGTAAGTATAGGCAGTGCAGGTGCACAATTGTTGCCAGAGGGAGAATCTAAAGTGTCAGAAAGAGACTTCCCAAAGCAGCAAACAGAAATCCAGACTCTCCTTAAAACCCTAGCCACTGGAGGAGACAATACTCTTAACTGCCAAAGAAACCTCTCCCAGAAATGCACAAGGGAAATTTCCCCTCAGCCAGAGAAGTTGAGGCTTCACTTCCTAAGCCAAGTGAGTCCATGAAAGGGCCAGTTTTTAAAGATCCCCCAGTTCGAGTGAGCAAACCCAGTCTAAAGTTTCTGCCATGCCAAATTGTAAACAAAATCCTGTGGCATGTTTAGAAGTAGAAATTACAAGTATAAAGCCTGTCAAGGAATGCTGTGTAGCACAGAAAGAACATTCTCAAGAAACACTACTGCTTTAAAGTGCTTTAAAGCACTTTGAAAATGTTTTGAAAACTGTATATGGGGTGTGTCCTGGGTTGTCAAAACTGGGGTGTGTCCTGGGTTGTCAAAACAGTTGTCAAAACTGTTATAAAGTGCTTTAAAGCAGTAATGTAGATCCTGCCTTTCTCTCTTGAAATGGTGGTAAAGTCTAGTAAATAACTCCTTGTATTTGTTAATCAGATTTTGCTTCCTAATAAATAGTCTTCTTTAAAGGTAGAGCTTCCAACTGCAGGAAGTGTCTCCCTGAAACACAAATTAAGTTTAAAAATTAATTCTGTTCCTAGCATGACCAGATACAAAAGAGGGCAGGGCTCCTGCAGCTTTTATTGTTGCGATGAAGAGGGAATTTCACCAGGTGCTGCATGCATACAAATGACACCTGTGGAAATTCCCCTTTCAATACAACTGGCAAGCAAGAAGCCTAGTGGTCTCAGCAGGAGCCTTTCCTCTGGGAGGAGAGGCTCAGTAATTTCAGCAGCAGTGTGGCACCTCCCCCCCCAGGTGGTGGTAAAGGCACCCAGCAATTTCAGCATCATGGCCCCATGCCTCTGGGCAGTGGGGATGCTTGGACTCTTCAAAACTGATGGTACTTACAGTTGAGTGTTTCTATAGGCATTTGCTGTAAATAAGAAATCACATAGGTGGTAGCAATGCTGAAGAAAAATCCCCCCCAAACAAAAGGAGCAACTCCTTAACTCCTAACAGAGCAGTTCCCAGACAAAGAAATCAGAATGCAATTAGTAACAGCTGACTGCAGTGTAACAAACATTAGGGGTGAGAGGAAGACTGTACCCAAGAGGTGGACCTGGTTGTGGGTGGCTTTCCTTGTCACATTACAGAACACCGAAAAGCTCAAGGCTGAAAATTCCTACTCAGGAGCAAAAGGGTGAAGACTAGAGGGGTCTACTCAAGTGAAGGAAGAACTACCTGTGAATACTAACGAGCCAGACTCAATTCAGCTGCAGCTACAGAGCCACAGTGCATATAATCTCTCAGTATTCCCAGCTCCTTAGTTAGGTAGAGGGTTTGCATAGGAGAGAAACTCAAAAAAGAACCAGTTCTCGCATGGCTTTCTGTCCTTCCTGAGAGCAGTGCAAAGGCCCAAGTGGCACTATGGGGGTAATTGGGCCACACGAAGCAATGAGCCTTCTGTCTCAACTGTGTTTTACCTGCTAGCAAGAGTGCCTTCTCGCTTGGCCTGGACTGTTTCAATCTGCAGCCTTGCTGGTAAGGATTTGCCATCGGGGACTGTGGTGACTGGATTAGGCCAGAGACTCACCTGGAAGTGGCTGATAAAAGAACCAGCCCTGCCATGGGCTTCTTTTCTGGGAGCAGCACAAGGGACCAACTGGCAGCATGAGGCTTACTGGGCCACACAAAAAACACCCAGCTCTCTGCCTCAGCTGCATTTTACCTGCCAGCAACAGTGCCTTTTTGCTTCTCCACGCTCTATTTGGTGGCTGGCCTGCTTACCTGGACTGTTTCAATCAATAGCCTGCTAGTAAAAGTTTACTGCTGGAGACTGTGTGGTGGCTGGATTGGGCCAGAGCCTCAGCTGGAAGAGGCTCATGAAAGAACCAGCCCTACTGTGCCTTCCTGGGAGCAACACAAGGGACCAACTGGCAGCATGAAGCTTACTGGGCCACACACAGAAAAGCTAGCCCTTCAGCTGTGTTTTACCTGGTAGTAAGAGTGCCTTCTCGTTTGGCCTACTTGCTTATCTGGACTGTTTCAATCTGCAGCTGGCTAGTAAGGGGTTGTTGTTGGGGACTGTGTGGTGGCTGGATTGGGCCAAAGCCTCACCTGGAAGAGGCTCATGAAAGTACCAGCCCTGCCGTGGCTTTCCTTCCTTCCAGCAGCACAAGGGCCCAACTGGCAGCATGGGGCTGATTGGGCCACACAAAATGCCTCACCCTCTGCCTTAGCTGCTTTACCTGCCAGCAAGAGTGCCTTCTTGCTTCTCCAAGCGCTGCTTGGTGGCCAGCCTGCTTACCTGGACTGTTTCAATCTGCAGCTTTGCTGGTAAGGGTTTGCTGCTGGGGACTGTGTGGTGGATGGATTGGGCCAGAGCCTCAGGGATCTACGCTACTGCTTTAAAGCACTTTATAACAGTTTTGACAACTGTTGGGGCCCAGGACACACTGCATATACAGGTTCCAAAACGTTTTCAAAGCGCTTTAAAAGCAGTAGTGTAGACCCCCCCCCCTTGGAAGAGGCTCATAAACATCCAAACCTATGGGGAGGGGGGCTTGCCTGGCTTGTTCCCAAGTGGTGCCTTGCCCCCAAATGTGGGGCAAGCTGCCATCTTGGGGGCAAGCTGGGCATTTCTCTCCCCCTTCTTTCTCACTTTTCTTCATTCTCTCTCTCTCTCTCTCTCTCTCTCTCTCTCTCTCTCTCAAAATTCGAGGGTAGGGATTTTTACAAACCAGGATAGAAGGAAGGGTAAGATGGAGGTAGAGGGTGCTGCCATAGCAGTTGTCATGGATAAGGGAAGGTCTAGCACAATGGGGAGGAAATGTTATCGAAGCTGTGGGGGAGCTAGATGGCTACAAGCTATTGCCCTTTCTGATCAGATCCCCCACCCCACCCTCAGGTTCCTGGTGGACTGGCTACTGAACCCTCTGGCTTGGTTTATTTATTGCATTTATATACTGCCCCATAGCTGAAGCTCTCTGGGTGGTTTACTAAAATTAAAAACAGTAAACATTAAAAACAAATATACAAAATTTAAAAACATAAGCATAAAAACAACAGTATCCTTGTGGAAAGAGCTATTCTGGTTGTGGTGCTGGTGGTGAATGCCAGGTCAGCTTGCAACAAGATCTCACTCATCTCTGAGACATGGTTCAGTGAGCTGGGCAGTGTAGCAGGGTGACCATTTGGAAAAGAGGACAGGGCTCCTGTATCTTTAACATTTGTATTGAAAGGGGAATTTCAGCAGGTGCTGTTTTATGCATGCAGCATCTGGTGAAATTCCCTCTTCATCACAACAGTTAAAGCTGCAGGAGCTATACAGTTGTTCCCCGCCTCAATCAAAATGGAGAGGTGGGTAAGAAATAAATACTTTTATTATTATCAGATACAAAAAGGGGCAGGGCTCATGCAGCTTTAGCTATTGTGATGAAGAGGGAATTTCACCAGGTGCTGCATGCATACAAATGACACCTGCTGAAATTCCCTTTTCTATGTAACAGTTAAAGATACAGAAGCCCTGTCCTCCTTTCTGTATGGTCACCCTATGGTGTAGACATGATCCAGCTTTGCCCATCTGGTTATTTAGTGCAGACCCAATCCAGGCTTGAGGGCCAGGGTTGGGAGTTGCCATGATCCATAGAAGTTAAATCTTGCTCACCAGGAGGTCCCCTATGCCCTGGGATAGGCTATGAGGGCCTGTACCTTGTGCTGGGCCAAAGAGACAGATTAGGGATACTATTGGTGTACCACCCACCGTGCTACCCAATGGGTTCCCTGACTGAGCTGCCTGAGGAGCTCTCGGATGTGGTCTTGGGAAATCCTAGGGCCTTGGTCCTGGGGGATTTCAATATTCACGTTGAAGCTGCCTTAACAGGACCAGCTCAGGATTTCATATTCTCCATGACAACTGTGGGGCTGTCTCCATTTGTCGCAGGCCCGACACACAGGGCAGGGCACACCCTTGACTCGGTCTTTGCCTCAGGGTGTGAGGGGGTGGTCTGGATTTTGTGGGGAATGGAAATTACCCCATTGTCATGGTCAGACTGCTTCCTGGTGAAATTTGGTCTCACACAGTGGCGGGGGTGGGGGCAAATGCTCCCCCCAAACAAAGAGCTTGACACCCCAGTTGCAATGGGGCAGGAAAGAGTGGCAAATTCAGCTGCTCTCCCCATCCCGCTCCTGCAAAGGAAGGCCAAGGACATCTTTCTCACTGGCTCAGCTGCTGCCTTCACTCGCTCTTCCGCTCACTCCCCCACCCAGCCGCTCCTTGCTATGAGCTGCTCTGCCTGACCTCTCGCGACAGTTGCTGACCAAGGAGAGAGAGAGAGAAGCTGCATGTTTGAGTGTTCTCTCCTTAGCTCTTCCTCTCTCCCCACCCCCCAAGTCTGGACTCCAGCAAGACTGAGAGAGAAAGGAGGGAGGGTTAAGGAGGACTCATCATCAGCACTTTTTTCAGAATGTTTGCTAAAACAATTCTTATCTGCCCTTGCTAATTTTAGGGTGTCCAACCTCCTTTTTTCAAGCTGTTCTTTTGGTAAACATGGTAGGTGTGTATCTTGTTTCACCTTAAAAACAGAGCTGCAGCACAATCCTAAGTATGTCTACCCAGAAGTAAGCCCCACTGAGATCAGTAGGACTTACTCTGAGGTAAATGTGCATAAGAGTCAGCCTGAAAAAGAAGGGAGGGTGAAGTAAAGACAAGAGAAAAGGATACCGATGAAGGCATTGTAGAAATAGAATAGCAAGATAACTGTGGGATGTTTAACCATATTTAAAGAAAATAATAAGTACAGTAATGATTAGTGCCCTTAAAATTAGTGCCCCTCTCCTTCGTTCATGTGTAACTGTATTTTAGTCTCAATCAAATAATTGCAACAGTGAACCAGCTAGGTTTTCCATGAGAAAACTCTGTACCAGGTAACAGATAGGTTTTTTTAATTAAAAACATATCCTTTCCTATAATAAAATGGTGCTTACTCCTAAGTAAGCATGTTCCACTGCAAAAGGAAATCCTATTTGATTCCTATATTCATGCTAGTGTGGCATGATGAGTTAAAGGCACAATTTTATGCATGTTTAGACAGAAAAAAGTCCTTCAACTCTTAGGGTATGCTGGCTAGGGTATGCTGAGAATTGTAAGACTTTTCTTTTCTTTCCAAGCATGCATAGGGTTGCACCTTAAATGAGTTTAAAATGTGAAACTCCTCACATGTGTTGAAACACACACACACACACACACGTACATGTGTGTGTGTGTTTTAAATGAGCCATGTATCCGCTTCTAAATCTTGTGGGGCCTTAATAGGAGCATGTACTTTGATCTTTTAAAATATTGTATAACCTTAATTATAGACTTTTTAAAAGTAATGTTTTAAGATTCATGTATTGTTTGTTTTAAACTCATGTTTATTGTGTGTGAAATGGTCTGAAGACTTAGCCAGTAAACTTTTGATCGATTTTTTGATTGATATAATTGCTCTAGTATCAGGAATGTAGCAGCTGTCAGTGTGGAAGGTATATCTGCCATTTGAACTGAAGTGATACATTTTAAGATATAAAGGGGCCTATAAGTATCTAAAATTGCTAAACAACACCATTGTAAGCTACTACCTGATTATGCAGAAAGAGGTGCCCAGCCAATTACTACACTTTGCCATTATAGACAGTGGGGGTCCTGGCAAGGGGAGGAGTGGGTGGACTGGCTTCTGCCGTATTCAATGGAGTGCCAGAGGCCTTCTTTACCTGTTGCTTCTTCCAAGCTGCCCAGGCCCCTTATCTGGGTTAAAGAGACAGAAGTGGCACTGCAGCAAAAAGGATGTGAGCAGCAACGTTTGGGCTAGGGGCAAGATAATATGTGGGTATGTAGTGTGGTTTGGCTTGAATTGCTTGTGTCTGGGTTTCCTTGGCTCTCAAAACATCTTTCTGGACTGTACCTGCTAGTTATATGATCCACAAGGCCAGGTTGTGGTATAGTCCTCCTTGGCAGGGGTTTGCACTTGCTAGAGAAAGGTGAACAGATGTTAAGGGAAGCATAGGGAACTCTTCTTCTTTTGGTTTCAAAAGCTATAAAGTGTCCTGTGACATCGTGAAGACTCACAACTTTATTAAGGCATAATAAGCTGTTGTCAACTGGCCTCAAGTGCCAAACTGACTTGACTGGCTTGTGTACTGTGACTTTTTTTGAGGGGGGGCATCAAGTCATTTGCTATTCCACTTCGGGCAGCAAAATGTCTTCAGACGGCCCTGGCCGAAGATGGCTGTAAGTTAGATACAGAACAACATGCATTGGGTTTCCTAGCTGTACAGGGCCCAGGTGTCTCAGGCAGGATCTACACTACTGCTTTCATAGAAACATAGAATAGTAGAGTTGGAAAGGCCTCTAAGGACATTGAGTCCAACCCCGTGCTCAATGCAGGAATCCACCTCAAAGCATACCTGACAGATGGCTGTCCAGCTGCCTCTTGAATGTCTCTATTGTGGGAGAGCCCACAGCCTCCCTAGGTAATTGGTTCCATAGTTGTACTGCTCTAACAGGAAGTTTTTCCTGATGTCCAGCTGGAATCTGGCTTCCTGTAACTTGAGCCTGTTATTCCATGTCCTACACTCTGGGAGGATTGAGAAGAGATCCTGGCCCTCCTCTGTATGACATCCTTTCAAGTATTTGAAGAGTACTATTCTGTCTCCCCTCAGTCTTCTCTTCTCCAGGCTAAACATGTCCAATTCTTCCATTCTCTCCTCATAGGGCTTTGATTCCAGACCCCTGATCATCCTCATTGCCCTCCTCTGAACCCCCTCCAGCTTGTCTGCATCCTTCTTGAAGTGTGGTGCCCAGATCTGGACACAATACTCAAGATGAGCCCTAACCAGTGCCGAATAGAGGGGAACCAGTACCTCGCATGATTTGGACACTATACTTCTATTAATGCAGCCCAAAATAGCATTTGTTTTTTTGCAGCCACATCACACTGTTGGCTCATATTCAGCTTGTGATCTACAACAATTCTAAGATCCTTCTCGCTTGTAGTATTGCTGAGCCAAGTATCCCCCATCTTGTAACTGTGCATTTGGTTTCTTTTTCCCAGGTGTAGAACTTGGCATTTATCGCTATTAAATTTCATTCTGCTCCAGCCTGTGAAGATCACTTTGAAGTTTTTTCTGTCTTCCAGGGTATTAGCTATCCCACCCAATTTTGTGTCAATTGCAAATTTAATAAGCATTCCCTGCACCTCTTCATCCAAGTCATAAATAAAAATGTTGAAGAGCACTGGGTAAAGGACTGAGCCCTGTGGTACCCCCCCCCCCCCCATTACCTCTCCCCAGTTTAAAATGGTTTATAACAGTAGTGACAACTGTTGGGGCCCAGGACACACTACATGTACAGTTTTCAAACCATTTTTCAAAGTGTCATATCTTGCTTGGTGTAGATCTTGCCTCAGTTTGCTCTTACTTTCCTTACACTAGGAGTCTACCCTGTACTGGTTCAAAAGTAACTGTTTCTTAAAGAAAGTGTTCTGCCTGTCTAATCCGTATGTCAAGAAAATGTTTGTGTAGTGACTCTTAACTTGTTTGAAAGCTTTTCTACTTACTGTAATTAGAATTTGGCTCATACATGCTAGATTAAAAAACAAACACATACTGGGTAAATTAATCAATATATGACTTCAGAATATATGGTTAGGATAGTTTTAGTGTGACAATATACCATTATTTTTATTTCAGAGAACTTATGTGAGACACAGTCCGCTCACCTAGAAATATACTTTGCCCCTTCTGTGCAACCCCCCCCCCCCCGGAGTTTCCTTTCTGGTGCTGCCACTGGCAGTCCCTCCCTGCAAGGGTGGGGGACCCATTAAGATGGTCTGTCCCCAGAGACTTATGAAATCCGAGTGGTTCCTGAATGCTTTGGGAGAATTTTCAGTAGCCAGAGCCAGCGATTCTGTCAAGGCCCTTGTCATACTATGGAAGGATGCAGTGCGAAGGACCATTGACCCAATCACTCCTGAGTGCCCTTTTCAACACTGTAGGACTTGGAGGGTGCCGTGGCTTACTGGGGAGATCAGGGCAATGAAACAGGTCAGAAGATGGCTGGAGTGTAAGTGGCATAAGACTAATCACGAAGGTGACCGAACTTGCATAAGAGTGTATAATCATGCCTACTGCATGGTGGTGAAGGCAGCAAAGAAGGCTTACTTTGCTGCCTCCATTGCATCAAGCTGTTGTCTAGCTAAGCTTTTCAGAGTGGTTCAGGGATTATTTGCATCTAACCCACCCAATTCAGTACTAGAACCCTCGAGGACTCACTGTGATGAGTTTGCATGACACATTGAGGATAAAATTGCTCACCTTCACGCTGGCTCAAATGCCACTATTGATTCAGTGTTTGTTGAGGTGTCCAGTGCATGGTCTTATCCTGTTTTGTGGGATCGATCCCAGTTTTTGGGATCCCAGTTTAGGATGTGGACATGACACTAGCATCGGTTCAACCCACCACATTTTCCCTTGACCCTTGCCTGTCATGGCTTATCTGAGCTAGCTGTACTGGCCTTCTCCTCCTGGCTGTACTGAATGGCAAATGAGCAAAGAATCCCTATTGAAATGCAGCTTCTGCTTGAGGGACACCTGAAAACTAAGGTGTCTCTTTGGATTTTGCAATTAGTAAGTTTTACCTTTTTTTTAGTCTTACTGTGTGTGTTTTGTTCTTGTACGTAATTGTACATTTTCACTTCTCTTCCCCAGCTTGTCTATCTGCTTGATCAGCTTGCTTCAAAGAAAGGTAAGTGCCTGGGAATTGATTTTATAACATGTTTTGTGGTTTGAATTGTTGGGAGTTGCATTTTACTTTGTCATGTATTTTGTGGTTTGAGAGTTGGTTTGTGTCATTCTTTAGCATTTATCACACAATCTTTTGTGTGTTTAATCAGAAGTAAATCCCAATGGCCCTGTTCAGAAGGCACCTTAAACCATGGTGGTAAAGGTTTTTTTTGTTAACAAAAAAGCATTAACCACTGTGGTTTAAGGTGTTGGGTGTTTACTGAACAAGGCCAAGATCTTTGACTGTGAAATGGGAGGACGCCAGGTTGGGGAAGGATGGTGTAGAACGGCTGGCTGTGACAGGGTTAAACACGCCTTACCAAGATTCCTTCATGGCTTTCTAATGGTGCTTTCGCATTTAATACTGCATTTTGTTTGTTGATGCATTTTGTGGATTGAATTGTGGATTGAATTTCATTTGATGATGCATTTTGTGGTTTGACATGTGGATTGAATTTCATTTGATGATGCATTTTGTGCTCTGAGTTGTTGGAAACTGCCCAGAGAGATCAGTTGAGGGAGTTGGTTTGTGTCATTTTTAGGGTTTCATCACACACCTCTACATGTATTTAATTAGAAGTAAATCCCAACGTCTTTAACTGTGAAATGGGAGGGTGCCAGGTTGGGGGATGGTGATTTAGAGGAAAACTGGCTAGCAGTGATAGGGTTAAAAAACCCTTACCAAGATTACTTCCTGGCTTTATAAATGTGCTTTTGCATTTTACATCATAATATATTTCGTGGTTTGAATTGCTGTGGATTGCATTTTATTTTAATTTATTTGCAAATATAAAACTTAAATATCAGCATGCAAGGAGTAAGTAGTAAAATGCAGATACTTCTTAAAAAAAGAAATAAAGTCCAACTATAGAAACCAACACTATAAATACACAGTACAAATTTAACATTAGTTCTTAGGCAGATTTAAAATATAATTAACTAATGAGAGGATAGGTCCCAAATCAAAAGGAAGGCTGTCAGTTTATTACTGTGTATTTTAATGTTTTCTCCTGAGAAACTATTGTAATGATAACCTATTAAAGACATTACAAAATCGTGTGGGTGCTTTCATTTCGTTTGTGCGTATAATAAAACACCGGCATTCTGTTACAAAAGTGTCATTTTTCTTTTCGCATCTTAATACTCTCAAATGTTCAATAAGTTTCTGTCAGAGTTACTTAACATAATACATTGTACCATCTCCTTATGTTTAAACTTTCTGCGTACTTCCAACATTTGGCAATTAGCATTATAATTAATAATGTGTAATATGGTTTTAACAGTTGTTCTTAAATGTCTAAAGAACTTAGACATAAGACCTTGCTTGTGCTACCTTTTAAAATATTAAGTTCCTTATTAGCTTTCTCCCAGGTAAGTGTGCAAACGAATTATGAATTCACTTTTCACGAGGTGAGAGTATAATTTGTAGGCGTGCGAAAATAGAATCATAAAAACAAACACAGCAAACTTCCCATTCATTGGGATTTCAGATACTTAAAGCTACCCTACAACCCGTTAAAGGGCTGGCAGACATTAAACTGTGTTAGACACAGCTAGTAACCAAGGGACTTAAAGCTACCCTGCCACCCGTTAAGGGGCTGGTGGATTAAAAACTGTGTTAGACACAGCTAGTATTCCATTCATTGGGATGCCAGGGACTTATACCTACCCTGCCACCTGTTAAAGGGCTGGCCGACTTTAAACTGTGTTAGACACAGCTAGTATCCCATTCATTGGGATCCCAGGGACTTATAGCTACCCTGCAACCCGTTAAAGGGCTGGCTGACTTTAAACTGTGTTAGACACAAATAGTACCACAGAAATTTAAAGCTACCCTGCCACCCATTAAAGGGCTGGTGTATTCAAAACTGTGTTAGACACAGCTAGTATCCCATTCATTTGGATCCCAGGGACATATAGCTACCCTGCCACCCATTAAAGGACTGGTGGACTAAAAACTGTGTTAGACACAGATAGTATTCCATTCATTGGGGTCCCAGGGACTTATAGCTACACTGCCACATGTTAAAGTGTTGGTGGACATTAAACTGTGTTAGACACAGCTAGTATCCCATTCATTGGGATGCCAGGGACATATAGCTACCCTGCCACCCATTAAAGGACTGGTGGACTAAAAACTGTGTTAGACACAGATAGTATTCCATTCATTGGGGTCCCAGGGACTTATAGCTACACTGCCACATGTTAAAGTGTTGGTGGACATTAAACTGTGTTAGACGCAGTTAGCACCCCAGAGACTTAAAGCTACACTGCCACCCGTTAAAGGGCTGGTGGATTAAAAACTGTATTAGACACAGCTAGTATCCCATTCATTGGGATCCCAGGGACGTATAGCTATTCTGCCACCTGTTAAAGGGCTGGCTGACTTAAAACTGTGTTAGACACAACTAGTACCCCAGAGACTTAAAGCTACCTGCAACCCGTTAAAGGGCTGGTGGATTAAAAACTGTATTAGACACAGCTGGTATCCCATTAATTGGGATCCCAGGGACGTATAGCTCCTCTGCCACCTGTTAAAGGGCTTGCTGACTTAAAACTTTGTTAGACACAGCTAGTATCCCATTCATTGGGATCCCAGGGACTTATAGCTACACTGCCACCTGTTAAAGGGTTGGCGGACATTAAACTGTGTTAGACACAGCTAGTATCCCATTCATTGGGATCCCAGGGACATATAGCTACCCTGCCACCCGTTAAAGGGTTGGTGGATTAAAAACTGTGTTAGACACAGCTAGTATACCATTAATTGGGATCCCAGGGACTTATAGCTACACTTCCACCTGTTAAAGGGTTGGCGGACATTAAACTGTGTTAGACACAGCTAGTATCCCATTCATTGGGATGCCAGGGACATATAGCTACCCTGCCACCGGTTAAAGGGCTGGTGAACTAAAAACTGTGTTAGACACAGCTAGTATTCCATTCATTGGGATCCCAGGGACGTATAGCTACTCTGCCACCTGTTAAAGGGCTGGCTGACTTAAAACTTCGTTAGACACAGCTAGTACCCCAGAGACTTAAAGCTACCCTGCCACCCGTTAAAGGGCTGGTGGATTAAAAACTGTGTTAGACACAGCTAGTATCCCATTCATTGGGATCCCAGGGACGTATAGCTACTCTGCCACCTGTTAAAGGGTGGGCGGACATTAGAGTGTGTTAGACACAGCTAGTGTCCCATTCATTGGGATCCCAGGAACTTATAGCTACCCTGCCACCCGTTAAAGGGTGGGCGGACATTAAAGTGTGTTAGACACAGCTAGTGTCCCAGCGACTTATAGCTACCCTGCCACCCATTAAAGTGGTTGTGTTAGACACAGCTAGAACCCCATGGACTTATAGCTACCCTGCCACCCGTAAAAGGGCTGGTGTATTAAAAACTGCGTTAGACACAGGTAGTGTCCCATTCATTGGGATGCCAGGGACTTAAAGCTACCCTGCCACCCGTTAAAGGGTTGGCGGACATTAAACTGTGTTAGACACAGCTAGTACCCCAGAGACTTAAATCTACCCAGCCACCCGTTAAAGGGCTGGTGGATTAAAAAACTGTGTTAGACACAGCTAGTATCCCATTCATTGGGATCCCAGGGACGTATAGCTACTCTGCCACCTGTTAAGGGCTGGCTCACTTAAAACCGTGTTAGACACAGCTAGTATCCCATTCATTGGGATCCCAGGGACTTATAGCTACACGGCCACATGTTAAAGCGTTGGTGGACATTAAACTGTGTTAGACACAGCTAGTACCCCAGAGGCTTAAAGCTACCCTGCCACCCATTAAAGGGCTGGTGGATTAAAAACTGTATTAGACACAGCTAGTACCCCATTCATTGGGATCCCAGGGACGTATAGCTATTCTGCCACCTGTTAAAGGGCTGGCTGACTTAAAACTGTGTTAGACACAACTAGTACCCCAGAGACTTAAAGCTACCTGCAACCCGTTAAAGGGCTGGTGGATTAAAAACTGTATTAGACACAGCTGGTATCCCATTAATTGGGATCCCAGGGACGTATAGCTCCTCTGCCACCTGTTAAAGGGCTGGCTGACTTAAAACTTTGTTAGACACAGCTAGTATCCCATTCATTGGGATCCCAGGGACTTATAGCTACACTGCCACCTGTTAAAGGGCTGGCGGACATTAAACTGTGTTAGACACAGCTAGTATCCCATTCATTGGGATGCCAGGGACATATAGCTACCCTGCCACCCGTTAAAGGGCTGGAGGACTAAAAACTGTGTTAGACACAGCTAGTATTCCATTCATTGGGGTCCCAGGGACTTAAAGCTACCCTGCCACCCGTTAAAGGGTTGGCGGACATTAAACTGTGTTAGACACAGCTAGTACCCCAGAGACTTAAATCTACCCAGCCACCCGTTAAAGGGCTGGTGGATTAAAAACTGTGTTAGACACAGCTAGTATCCCATTCATTGGGATCCCAAGGACGTATAGCTACTCTGCCACCTGTTAAAGGGCTGGCTGACTTAAAACTTCGTTAGACACAGCTAGTACCCCAGAGACTTAAACCTACCCTGCCACCCGCTAAAGGGCTGGTGGATTAAAAACTGTATTAGACACAGATAGTATCCCATTCATTGGGATCCCAGGGACGTATAGCTGCTCTGCCACCTGTTAAAGGGCTGGCTGAATTAAAACTTCGTTAGACACAGCTACTACTCCAGAGACTTAAACCTACCCTGCCACCCGTTAAAGGGCTGGTGGATTAAAAACTGTATTAGATACAGCTAGTATCCCATTCATTGGGATCCCAGGGACGTATAGCTACTCTGCCACCTGTTAAAGGGCTGGCTCACTTAAAGCTGTGTTAGACACAGCCAGTATCCCATTTATTGGGATCCCATGGACTTATAGCTACACTGCCACCCATTAAAGGGCTGGTGGATTAAAAACTGTGTTAGACACAGGTATTGTCCTATTCATTGGGATAACAGGGACTTAAAGCTACCCTGCCACCCGTTAAAGGGCTGTTGGACATTAAACTGTGTTAGACGCAGCTAGCACCTCAGAGACTTAAAGCTACCCTGCCACCCATTAAGGGCTGGTGTATTAAAAACTGTATTAGACACAGCTAGTATCCCATTCATTGGGAACCCAGGGACGTATAGCTACTCTGCCACCTGTTAAGGGCTGGCTCACTTAAAACCGTGTTAGACACAGCTAGTATCCCATTCATTGGGATCCCAGGGACTTATAGCTACACTGCCACCTGTTAAAGTGTTGCTGGACATTAAACTGTGTTAGACACAGCTAGTACCCCAGAGGCTTAAAGCTACCCTGCCACCCGTTAAAGGTCTGGTGGATTAAAAACTGTATTAGACACAGCTAGTATCCCATTCATTGGGATCCCAGGGACGTATAGCTATTCTGCCACCTGTTAAAGGGCTGGCTGACTTAAAACTGTGTTAGACACAACTAGTACCCCAGAGACTTAAAGCTACCTGCAACCCGTTAAAGGGCTGGTGGATTAAAAACTGTATTAGACACAGCTGGTATCCCATTAATTGGGATCCCAGGGACGTATAGCTCCTCTGCCACCTGTTAAAGGGCTGGCTGACTTAAAACTTTGTTAGACACAGCTAGTATCCCATTCATTGGGATCCCAGGGACTTATAGCTACACTGCCACCTGTTAAAGGGTTGGCGGACATTAAACTGTGTTAGACACAGCTAGTATCCTATTCATTGGGATCCCAGGGACATATAGCTACCCTGCCACCCATTAAAGGATTGGCGGATTAAAAACTGTGTTAGACACAGCTAGTATCTCATTCATTGGGATCCCAGGGACTTATAGCTACACTGCCACCCGTTAAAGGGTTGGCAGACATTAAACTGTGTTAGACACAGCTAGTACCCCAGAGACTTAAATCTACCCAGCCACCCGTTAAAGGGCTGGTGGATTAAAAACTGTGTTAGACACAGCTAGTATCCCATTCATTGGGATCCCAAGGACGTATAGCTACTCTGCCACCTGTTAAAGGGCTGGCTGACTTAAAACTTCGTTAGACACAGCTAGTACCCCAGAGACTTAAACCTGCCCTGCCACCCGTTAAAGGGCTGGTGGATTAAAAACTGTATTAGACACAGCTAGTATCCCATTCATTGGGATCCCAGGGACGTATAGCTCCTCTGCCACCTGTTAACGGGCTGGCTCACTTAAAGCTATGTTAGACACAGCGAGTATCCCATTTATTGGGATCCCATGGACTTATAGCTACCCTGCCACCCATTAAAGGGCTGGTAGATTAAAAACTGTGTTAGACACAGGTATTGTCCTATTCATTGGGATGCCAGGGACTTAAAGCTACCCTGCCACCCGTTAAAGGGCTGGTGGACATTAAACTGTGTTAGACGCAGCTAGCACCTCAGAGACTTAAAGCTACCCTGCCACCCATTAAAGGGGTGGTGTATTAAAAACTGTATTAGACACAGCTAGTATCCCATTCATTGGGATCCCAGGGACGTATAGCTACTCTGCCACCTGTTAAGGGCTGGCTCACTTAAAACCGTGTTAGACACAGCTAGTATCCCATTCATTGGGATCCCAGGGACTTATAGCTACACTGCCACCTGTTAAAGGGTTGGCGGACATTAAACTGTGTTACACAGCGAGTATCCCATTTATTGGGATCCCATGGACTTATAGCTACCCTGCCACCCATTAAAGGGCTGGTAGATTAAAAACTGTGTTAGACACAGGTATTGTCCTATTCATTGGGATGCCAGGGACTTAAAGCTACCCTGCCACCCGTTAAAGGGCTGGTGGACATTAAACTGTGTTAGACGCAGCTAGCACCTCAGAGACTTAAAGCTACCCTGCCACCCATTAAAGGGCTGGTGTATTAAAAACTGTATTAGACACAGCTAATATCCCATTCATTGGGATCCCAGGGACGTATAGCTATTCTGCCACCTGTTAAAGGGCTGGCTGACTTAAAACTGTGTTAGACACAACTAGTACCCCAGAGACTTAAAGCTACCTGCAACCCGTTAAAGGGCTGGTGGATTAAAAACTGTATTAGACACAGCTGGTATCCCATTAATTGGGATCCCAGGGACGTATAGCTCCTCTGCCACCTGTTAAAGGGCTGGCTGACTTAAAACTTTGTTAGACACAGCTAGTATCCCATTCATTGGGATCCCAGGGACTTATAGCTACACTGCCACCTGTTAAAGTGTTGCTGGACATTAAACTGTGTTAGACACAGCTAGTACCCCAGAGGCTTAAAGCTACCCTGCCACCCGTAAAAGGGCTGGTGGATTAAAAACTGTATTAGACACAGCTAGTATCCCATTCATTGGGATCCCAGGGACGTATAGCTATTCTGCCACCTGTTAAAGGGCTGGCTGACTTAAAACTGTGTTAGACACAACTAGTACCCCAGAGACTTAAAGCTACCTGCAACCCGTTAAAGGGCTGGTGGATTAAAAACTGTATTAGACACAGCTGGTATCCCATTAATTGGGATCCCAGGGACGTATAGCTCCTCTGCCACCTGTTAAAGGGCTGGCTGACTTAAAACTTTGTTAGACACAGCTAGTATCCCATTCATTGGGATCCCAGGGACTTATAGCTACACTGCCACCTGTTAAAGGGTTGGCGGACATTAAACTGTGTTAGACACAGCTAGTATCCCATTCATTGGGATCCCAGGGACATATAGCTACCCTGCCACCCATTAAAGGGTTGGCAGATTAAAAACTGTGTTAGACACAGCTAGTATTCCATTCATTGGGATGCCAGGGATATATAGCTACCCTGCCACCCGTTAAAGGGCTGGTGGACTAAAAACTGTGTTAGACACAGCTAGTATTCCATTCATTGGGGTCCCAGGGACTTATAGCTACTCTGCCACCTGTTAAAGTGTTGGTGGACATTAAACTGTGTTAGACGCAGCTAGCACCCCAGAGACTTAAAGCTACACTGCCACCCTTTAAAGGGCTGGTGGATTAAAAACTGTATTAGACACAGCTAGTATCCCATTCATTGGGATCCCAGGGACGTATAGCTATTCTGCCACCTGTTAAAGGGTTGGCAGACATTAAACTGTGTTAGACACAACTAGTACCCCAGAGACTTAAAGCTACCTGCAACCCGTTAAAGGGCTGGTGGATTAAAAACTGTGTTAGACACAGCTAGTATCCCATTCATTGGGATCCCAAGGACGTATAGCTACTCTGCCACCTGTTAAAGGGCTGGCTGACTTAAAACTTCGTTAGACACAGCTAGTACCCCAGAGACTTAAACCTGCCCTGCCACCCGTTAAAGGGCTGGTGGATTAAAAACTGTATTAGACACAGCTAGTATCCCATTCATTGGGATCCCAGGGACGTATAGCTCCTCTGCCACCTGTTAACGGGCTGGCTCACTTAAAGCTATGTTAGACACAGCGAGTATCCCATTTATTGGGATCCCATGGACTTATAGCTACCCTGCCACCCATTAAAGGGCTGGTAGATTAAAAACTGTGTTAGACACAGGTATTGTCCTATTCATTGGGATGCCAGGGACTTAAAGCTACCCTGCCACCCGTTAAAGGGCTGGTGGACATTAAACTGTGTTAGACGCAGCTAGCACCTCAGAGACTTAAAGCTACCCTGCCACCCATTAAAGGGGTGGTGTATTAAAAACTGTATTAGACACAGCTAGTATCCCATTCATTGGGATCCCAGGGACGTATAGCTACTCTGCCACCTGTTAAGGGCTGGCTCACTTAAAACCGTGTTAGACACAGCTAGTATCCCATTCATTGGGATCCCAGGGACTTATAGCTACACTGCCACCTGTTAAAGGGTTGGCGGACATTAAACTGTGTTACACAGCGAGTATCCCATTTATTGGGATCCCATGGACTTATAGCTACCCTGCCACCCATTAAAGGGCTGGTAGATTAAAAACTGTGTTAGACACAGGTATTGTCCTATTCATTGGGATGCCAGGGACTTAAAGCTACCCTGCCACCCGTTAAAGGGCTGGTGGACATTAAACTGTGTTAGACGCAGCTAGCACCTCAGAGACTTAAAGCTACCCTGCCACCCATTAAAGGGCTGGTGTATTAAAAACTGTATTAGACACAGCTAATATCCCATTCATTGGGATCCCAGGGACGTATAGCTATTCTGCCACCTGTTAAAGGGCTGGCTGACTTAAAACTGTGTTAGACACAACTAGTACCCCAGAGACTTAAAGCTACCTGCAACCCGTTAAAGGGCTGGTGGATTAAAAACTGTATTAGACACAGCTGGTATCCCATTAATTGGGATCCCAGGGACGTATAGCTCCTCTGCCACCTGTTAAAGGGCTGGCTGACTTAAAACTTTGTTAGACACAGCTAGTATCCCATTCATTGGGATCCCAGGGACTTATAGCTACACTGCCACCTGTTAAAGTGTTGCTGGACATTAAACTGTGTTAGACACAGCTAGTACCCCAGAGGCTTAAAGCTACCCTGCCACCCGTAAAAGGGCTGGTGGATTAAAAACTGTATTAGACACAGCTAGTATCCCATTCATTGGGATCCCAGGGACGTATAGCTATTCTGCCACCTGTTAAAGGGCTGGCTGACTTAAAACTGTGTTAGACACAACTAGTACCCCAGAGACTTAAAGCTACCTGCAACCCGTTAAAGGGCTGGTGGATTAAAAACTGTATTAGACACAGCTGGTATCCCATTAATTGGGATCCCAGGGACGTATAGCTCCTCTGCCACCTGTTAAAGGGCTGGCTGACTTAAAACTTTGTTAGACACAGCTAGTATCCCATTCATTGGGATCCCAGGGACTTATAGCTACACTGCCACCTGTTAAAGGGTTGGCGGACATTAAACTGTGTTAGACACAGCTAGTATCCCATTCATTGGGATCCCAGGGACATATAGCTACCCTGCCACCCATTAAAGGGTTGGCAGATTAAAAACTGTGTTAGACACAGCTGGTATCCCATTCATTGGGATCCCAGGGACTTATAGTTACACTGACACCTGTTAAAGGGTTGGCGGACATTAAACTGTGTTACACAGCTAGTATCCCATTCATTGGGATGCCAGGGACATATAGCTACCCTGCCACCCGTTAAAGGGCTGGTGGACTAAAAACTGTGTTAGACACAGCTAGTATTCCATTCATTGGGATGCCAGGGATATATAGCTACCCTGCCACCCGTTAAAGGGCTGGTGGACTAAAAACTGTGTTAGACACAGCTAGTATTCCATTCATTGGGGTCCCAGGGACTTATAGCTACTCTGCCACCTGTTAAAGTGTTGGTGGACATTAAACTGTGTTAGACGCAGCTAGCACCCCAGAGACTTAAAGCTACACTGCCACCCTTTAAAGGGCTGGTGGATTAAAAACTGTATTAGACACAGCTAGTATCCCATTCATTGGGATCCCAGGGACGTATAGCTATTCTGCCACCTGTTAAAGGGCTGGCTGACTTAAAACTGTGTTAGACACAACTAGTACCCCAGAGACTTAAAGCTACCTGCAACCCGTTAAAGGGCTGGTGGATTAAAAACTGTATTAGACACAGCTGGTATCCCATTAATTGGGATCCCAGGGACGTATAGCTCCTCTGCCACCTGTTAAAGGGCTGGCTGACTTAAAACTTTGTTAGACACAGCTAGTATCCCATTCATTGGGATCCCAGGGATTTATAGCTACACTGCCACCTGTTAAAGGGTTGGCGGACATTAAACTGTTTTAGACACAACTAGTATCCCATTCATTGGGATCCCAGGGACATATAGCTACCCTGCCACCCATTAAAGGGTTGGCGGATTAAAAACTGTGTTAGACACAGCTAGTATCCCATTCATTGGGATCCCAGGGACTTACAGCTACACTGCCACCTGTTAAAGGGTTGGCGGACATTAAACTGTGTTAGACACAGCTAGTATCCCATTCATTGGGATGCCAGGTACATATAGCTACCCTGCCACCCGTTAAAGGGCTGGTGGACTAAAAACTGTGTTAGACACAGCTAGTATTCCATTCATTGGGATGCCAGGGACATATAGCTACCCTGCCACCCGTTAAAGGGCTGGTGCACTAAAAACTGTGTTAGACACAGCTAGTATTCCATTCATTGGGGTCCCAGGGACTTATAGCTACACTGCCACCTGTTAAAGTGTTGGTGGACATTAAACTGTGTTAGACGCAGCTAGCACCCCAGAGACTTAAAGCTACACTGCCACCCGTTAAAGGGCTGGTGGATTAAAAACTGTATTAGACACAGGTAGTATCCCATTCATTGGGATCCCAGGGACGTATAGCTACTCTGCCACCTGTTAAAGGGCTGGCTCACTTAAAGCTGTGTTAGACACAGCGAGTATCCCATTCATTGGGATCCCAGGGACATATAGCTACCCTGCCACCCGTTAAAGGGTTGGCAAATTAAAAACTGTGTTACACAGCTAGTATCCCATTCATTGGGATGCCAGGGACATATAGCTACCCTGCCACCCGTTAAAGGGCTGGTGGACTAAAAACTGTGTTAGACACAGCTAGTATTCCATTCATTGGGATGCCAGGGATATATAGCTACCCTGCCACCCGTTAAAGGGCTGGTGGACTAAAAACTGTGTTAGACACAGCTAGTATTCCATTCATTGGGGTCCCAGGGACTTATAGCTACACTGCCACCTGTTAAAGTGTTGGTGGACATTAAACTGTGTTAGACGCAGCTAGCACCCCAGAGACTTAAAGCTACACTGCCACCCTTTAAAGGGCTGGTGGATTAAAAACTGTATTAGACACAGCTAGTATCCCATTCATTGGGATCCCAGGGACGTATAGCTATTCTGCCACCTGTTAAAGGGTTGGCGGACATTAAACTGTTTTAGACACAACTAGTATCCCATTCATTGGGATCCCAGGGACATATAGCTACCCTGCCACCCATTAAAGGGTTGGCGGATTAAAAACTGTGTTAGACACAGCTAGTATCCCATTCATTGGGATCCCAGGGACTTATAGCTACACTGCCACCTGTTAAAGGGTTGGCGGACATTAAACTGTGTTAGACACAGCTAGTATCCCATTCATTGGGATGCCAGGTACATATAGCTACCCTGCCACCCGTTAAAGGGCTGGTGGACTAAAAACTGTGTTAGACACAGCTAGTATTCCATTCATTGGGATGCCAGGGACATATAGCTACCCTGCCACCCGTTAAAGGGCTGGTGGACTAAAAACTGTGTTAGACACAGCTAGTATTCCATTCATTGGGGTCCCAGGGACTTATAGCTACACTGCCACCTGTTAAAGTGTTGGTGGACATTAAACTGTGTTAGACGCAGCTAGCACCCCAGAGACTTAAAGCTACACTGCCACCCGTTAAAGGGCTGGTGGATTAAAAACTGTATTAGACACAGGTAGTATCCCATTCATTGGGATCCCAGGGACGTATAGCTACTCTGCCACCTGTTAAAGGGCTGGCTCACTTAAAGCTGTGTTAGACACAGCGAGTATCCCATTCATTGGGATCCCAGGGACATATAGCTACCCTGCCACCCGTTAAAGGGTTGGCAAATTAAAAACTGTGTTACACAGCTAGTATCCCATTCATTGGGATGCCAGGGACATATAGCTACCCTGCCACCCGTTAAAGGGCTGGTGGACTAAAAACTGTGTTAGACACAGCTAGTATTCCATTCATTGGGATGCCAGGGATATATAGCTACCCTGCCACCCGTTAAAGGGCTGGTGGACTAAAAACTGTGTTAGACACAGCTAGTATTCCATTCATTGGGGTCCCAGGGACTTATAGCTACACTGCCACCTGTTAAAGTGTTGGTGGACATTAAACTGTGTTAGACGCAGCTAGCACCCCAGAGACTTAAAGCTACACTGCCACCCTTTAAAGGGCTGGTGGATTAAAAACTGTATTAGACACAGCTAGTATCCCATTCATTGGGATCCCAGGGACGTATAGCTATTCTGCCACCTGTTAAAGGGCTGGCTGACTTAAATCTGTGTTAGACACAACTAGTACCCCAGAGACTTAAAGCTACCTGCAACCCGTTAAAGGGCTGGTGGATTAAAAACTGTATTAGACACAGCTGGTATCCCATTAATTGGGATCCCAGGGACGTATAGCTCCTCTGCCACCTGTTAAAGGGTTGGCGGACATTAAACTGTTTTAGACACAACTAGTATCCCATTCATTGGGATCCCAGGGACATATAGCTACCCTGCCACCCATTAAAGGGTTGGCGGATTAAAAACTGTGTTAGACACAGCTAGTATCCCATTCATTGGGATCCCAGGGACTTATAGCTACACTGCCACCTGTTAAAGGGTTGGCGGACATTAAACTGTGTTAGACACAGCTAGTATCCCATTCATTGGGATGCCAGGGACATATAGCTACCCTGCCACCCGTTAAAGGGCTGGTGGACTAAAAACTGTGTTAGACACAGCTAGTATTCCATTCATTGGGATGCCAGGGACATATAGCTACCCTGCCACCCGTTAAAGGGCTGGTGGACTAAAAACTGTGTTAGACACAGCTAGTATTCCATTCATTGGGGTCCCAGGGACTTATAGCTACACTGCCACCTGTTAAAGTGTTGGTGGACATTAAACTGTGTTAGACGCAGCTAGCACCCCAGAGACTTAAAGCTACACTGCCACCCGTTAAAGGGCTGGTGGATTAAAAACTGTATTAGACACAGGTAGTATCCCATTCATTGGGATCCCAGGGACGTATAGCTACTCTGCCACCTGTTAAAGGGCTGGCTCACTTAAAGCTGTGTTAGACACAGCGAGTATCCCATTTATTTGGATCCCATGGACTTATAGCTACCCTGCCACCCATTAAAGGGCTGGTGGATTAAAAACTGTGTTAGACACAGCTAGTATCCCATTCATTGGGATCCCAGGGACGTATAGCTACTCTGCCACCTGTTAAAGTGTTGGTGGACATTAAACTGTGTTAGACGCAGCAAGCACCTCAGAGACTTAAAGCTACACTGCCACCCTTTAAAGGGCTGGTGGATTAAAAACTGTATTAGACACAGCTAGTATCCCATTCATTGGGATCCCAGGGACGTATAGCTATTCTGCCACCTGTTAAAGGGCTGGCTGACTTAAAACTGTGTTAGACACAACTAGTACCCAAGAGACTTAAAGCTACCTGCAACCCGTTAAAGGGCTGGTGGATTAAAAACTGTATTAGACACAGCTGGTATCCCATTAATTGGGATCCCAGGGACGTATAGCTCCTCTGCCACCTATTAAAGGGCTGGCTGACTTAAAACTTTGTTAGACACAGCTAGTATCCCATTCATTGGGATCCCAGGGACTTATAGCTACACTGCCACCTGTTAAAGGGTTGGCGGACATTAAAATGTGTTAGACACAGCTAGTATCCCATTCATTGGGATCCCAGGGACATATAGCTACCCTGCCACTCGTTAAAGGGTTGGCAGATTAAAAACTGTGTTAGACACAGCTAGTATCCCATTCCTTGGGATCCCAGGGACTTATAGCTACACTGACACCTGTTAAAGTGTTGGCGGATATTAAACTGTATTACACAGCTAGTTTCCCATTCATTGGGATGCCAGGTACATATAGCTACCCTGCCACCCGTTAAAGGGCTGGTGGACTAAAAACTGTGTTAGACACAGCTAGTATTCCATTCATTGGGATGCCAGGGATATATAGCTACCCTGCCACCCGTTAAAGGGCTGGTGGACTAAAAACTGTGTTAGACACAGCTAGTATTCCATTCATTGGGGTCCCAGGGACTTATAGCTACACTGCCACCTGTTAAAGTGTTGGTGGACATTAAACTGTGTTAGACGCAGCTAGCACCCCAGAGACTTAAAGCTACACTGCCACCCTTTAAAGGGCTGGTGGATTAAAAACTGTATTAGACACAGCTAGTATCCCATTCATTGGGATCCCAGGGACGTATAGCTATTCTGCCACCTGTTAAAGGGCTGGCTGACTTAAAACTGTGTTAGACACAACTAGTACCCCAGAGACTTAAAGCTACCTGCAACCCGTTAAAGGGCTGGTGGATAAAAACTGTATTAGACACAGCTGGTATCCCATTAATTGGGATCCCAGGAACGTATAGCTCCTCTGCCACCTGTTAAAGGGCTGGCTGACTTAAAACTTTGTTAGACACAGCTAGTTTCCCATTCATTGGGATCCCAGGGACTTATAGCTACACTGCCACCTGTTAAAGGGTTGGCGGACATTAAACTGTGTTAGACACAGCTAGTATCCCATTCATTGGGATCCCAGGGACATATAGCTACCCTGCCACCCATTAAAGGGTTGGCGGATTAAAAACTGTGTTAGACACAACTAGTATCCCATTCATTGGGTTCCCAGGGACTTATAGCTACACTGCCACCTGTTAAAGGGCTGGCGGACATTAAACTGTGTTAGACACAGCTAGTATCCCATTCATTGGGATGCCAGGGACATATAGCTACCCTGCCACCCGTTAAAGGGCTGGAGGACTAAAAACTGTGTTAGACACAGCTAGTATTCCATTCATTGGGATGCCAAGGACATATAGCTACCCTGCCACCCGTTAAAGGGCTGGTGGACTAAAAACTGTGTTAGACACAGCTAGTATTCCATTCATTGGGGTCCCAGGGACTTATAGCTACACTGCCACCTGTTAAAGTGTTGGTGGACATTAAACTGTGTTAGACGCAGCTAGCACCCCAGAGACTTAAAGCTACACTGCCACCCGTTAAAGGGCTGGTGGATTAAAAACTGTATTAGACACAGGTAGTATCCCATTCATTGGGATCCCAGGGACGTATAGCTATTCTGCCACCTGTTAAAGGGCTGGCTGACTTAAAACTGTGTTAGACGCAGCTAGTATCCCATTCATTGGGATACCAGGGACGTATAGCTCCTCTGCCACCTGTTAAAGGGCTGGCTGACTTAAAACTTTGTTAGACACAGCTAGTATCCCATTCATTGGGATCCCAGGGACTTATAGCTACACTGCCACCTGTTAAAGGGTTGGCGGACATTAAAATGTGTTAGACACAGCTAGTATCCCATTCATTGGGATCCCAGGGACATATAGCTACCCTGCCACCCGTTAAAGGGTTGGCAGATTAAAAACTGTGTTAGACACAGCTAGTATTCCATTCCTTGGGATCCCAGGGACTTATAGCTACACTGACACCTGTTAAAGGGTTGGCGGATATTAAACTGTATTACACAGCTAGTATCCCATTCATTGGGATGCCAGGTACATATAGCTACCCTGCCACCCGTTAAAGGGCTGGTGGACTAAAAACTGTGTTAGACACAGCTAGTATTCCATTCATTGGGATGCCAGGGATATATAGCTACCCTGCCACCCGTTAAAGGGCTGGTGGACTAAAAACTGTGTTAGACACAGCTAGTATTCCATTCATTGGGGTCCCAGGGACTTATAGCTACACTGCCACCTGTTAAAGTGTTGGTGGACATTAAACTGTGTTAGACGCAGCTAGCACCCCAGAGACTTAAAGCTACACTGCCACCCTTTAAAGGGCTGGTGGATTAAAAACTGTATTAGACACAGCTAGTATCCCATTCATTGGGATCCCAGGGACGTATAGCTATTCTGCCACCTGTTAAAGGGCTGGCTGACTTAAAACTGTGTTAGACACAACTAGTACCCCAGAGACTTAAAGCTACCTGCAACCCGTTAAAGGGCTGGTGGATTAAAAACTGTATTGGACACAGCTGGTATCCCATTAATTGGGATCCCAGGAACGTATAGCTCCTCTGCCACCTGTTAAAGGGCTGGCTGACTTAAAACTTTGTTAGACACAGCTAGTTTCCCATTCATTGGGATCCCAGGGACTTATAGCTACACTGCCACCTGTTAAAGGGTTGGCGGACATTAAACTGTGTTAGACACAGCTAGTATCCCATTCATTGGGATCCCAGGGACATATAGCTACCCTGCCACCCATTAAAGGGTTGGCGGATTAAAAACTGTGTTAGACACAACTAGTATCCCATTCATTGGGTTCCCAGGGACTTATAGCTACACTGCCACCTGTTAAAGGGCTGGCGGACATTAAACTGTGTTAGACACAGCTAGTATCCCATTCATTGGGATGCCAGGGACATATAGCTACCCTGCCACCCGTTAAAGGGCTGGAGGACTAAAAACTGTGTTAGACACAGCTAGTATTCCATTCATTGGGATGCCAAGGACATATAGCTACCCTGCCACCCGTTAAAGGGCTGGTTGACTAAAAACTGTGTTAGACACAGCTAGTATTCCATTCATTGGGGTCCCAGGGACTTATAGCTACACTGCCACCTGTTAAAGTGTTGGTGGACATTAAACTGTGTTAGACGCAGCTAGCACCCCAGAGACTTAAAGCTACACTGCCACCCGTTAAAGGGCTGGTGGATTAAAAACTGTATTAGACACAGGTAGTATCCCATTCATTGGGATCCCAGGGACGTATAGCTATTCTGCCACCTGTTAAAGGGCTGGCTGACTTAAAACTGTGTTAGACGCAGCTAGTATCCCATTCATTGGGATCCCAGGGACTTATAGCTACCCTGCCACCCGTTAAAGGGCTGGTGGATTAAAAACTGTGTCAGACACAGCTAGTATCCCATTCATTGGGATCCCCGGGATGTATAACTACCCTGCCACCTGTTAAAGGGCTGGCTGACTTGAAACTGTGTTAGACTCACCTAGTGCACCATTCATTAGGATGCCAGGGATTTATAGCTACCCTGCCACCCGTTAAAGGGTGGGCGGACATTAAAGTGTGTTAGACACAGCTAGTGTCCCAGCGACTTATAGCTACCCTGCCACCCATTAAAGTGGTTGTGTTAGACACAGCTAGAACCCCATGGACTTATAGCTACCCTGCCACCCGTAAAAGGGCTGGTGTATTAAAAACTGCGTTAGACACAGGTAGTGTCCCATTCATTGGGATGCCAGGGACTTAAAGCTACCCTGCCACCCGTTAAAGGGTTGGCGGACATTAAACTGTGTTAGTCACAGCTAGTACCCCAGAAACTTAAATCTACCCAGCCACCCGTTAAAGGGCTGGTGGATTAAAAACTGTATTAGACACAGCTGGTATCCCATTAATTGGGATCCCAGGGACGTATAGCTCCTCTGCCACCTGTTAAAGGGCTGGCTGACTTAAAACTTTGTTAGACACAGCTAGTATCCCATTCATTGGGATCCCAGGGACATATAGCTACCCTGCCACCCGTTAAAGGGTTGGCAGATTAAAAACTGTGTTAGACACAGCTAGTATCCCATTCATTGGGATCCCAGGGACTTATAGCTACACTGACACCTGTTAAAGGGTTGGCGGACATTAAACTGTGTTACACAGCTAGTATCCCATTCATTGGGATGCCAGGTACATATAGCTACCCTGCCACCCGTTAAAGGGCTGGTGGACTAAAAACTGTGTTAGACACAGCTAGTATTCCATTCATTGGGATGCCAGGGATATATAGCTGCCCTGCCACCCGTTAAAGGGTTGGCAGATTAAAAACTGTGTTAGACACAGCTAGTATCCCATTCATTGGGATCCCAGGGACTTATAGCTACACTGACACCTGTTAAAGGGTTGGCGGATATTAAACTGTATTACACAGCTAGTATCCCATTCATTGGGATGCCAGGGACATATAGCTACCCTGCCACCCGTTAAAGGGCTGGTGGACTAAAAACTGTGTTAGACACAGCTAGTATTCCATTCATTGGGATGCCAGGGATATATAGCTACCCTGCCACCCGTTAAAGGGCTGGTGGACTAAAAACTGTGTTAGACACAGCTAGTATTCCATTCATTGGGGTCCCAGGGACTTATAGCTACACTGCCACCTGTTAAAGTGTTGGTGGACATTAAACTGTGTTAGACGCAGCTAGCACCCCAGAGACTTAAAGCTACACTGCCACCCTTTAAAGGGCTGGTGGATTAAAAACTGTATTAGACACAGCTAGTATCCCATTCATTGGGATCCCAGGGACGTATAGCTATTCTGCCACCTGTTAAAGGGCTGGCTGACTTAAAACTGTGTTAGACACAACTAGTACCCCAGAGACTTAAAGCTACCTGCAACCCGTTAAAGGGCTGGTGGATTAAAAACTGTATTGGACACAGCTGGTATCCCATTAATTGGGATCCCAGGAACGTATAGCTCCTCTGCCACCTGTTAAAGGGCTGGCTGACTTAAAACTTTGTTAGACACAGCTAGTTTCCCATTCATTGGGATCCCAGGGACTTATAGCTACACTGCCACCTGTTAAAGGGTTGGCGGACATTAAACTGTGTTAGACACAGCTAGTATCCCATTCATTGGGATCCCAGGGACATATAGCTACCCTGCCACCCATTAAAGGGTTGGCGGATTAAAAACTGTGTTAGACACAACTAGTATCCCATTCATTGGGTTCCCAGGGACTTATAGCTACACTGCCACCTGTTAAAGGGCTGGCGGACATTAAACTGTGTTAGACACAGCTAGTATCCCATCCATTGGGATGCCAGGGACATATAGCTACCCTGCCACCCGTTAAAGGGCTGGAGGACTAAAAACTGTGTTAGACACAGCTAGTATTCCATTCATTGGGATGCCAAGGACATATAGCTACCCTGCCACCCGTTAAAGGGCTGGTGGACTAAAAACTGTGTTAGACACAGCTAGTATTCCATTCATTGGGGTCCTAGGGACTTATAGCTACACTGCCACCTGTTAAAGTGTTGGTGGACATTAAACTGTGTTAGACGCAGCTAGCACCCCAGAGACTTAAAGCTACACTGCCACCCGTTAAAGGGCTGGTGGATTAAAAACTGTATTAGACGCAGCTAGTATCCCATTCATTGGGATCCCAGGGACTTATAGCTACCCTGCCACCCGTTAAAGGGCTGGTGGATTAAAAACTGTGTCAGACACAGCTAGTATCCCATTCATTGGGATCCCCGGGACGTATAACTACCCTGCCACCTGTTAAAGGGCTGGCTGACTTGAAACTGTGTTAGACTCACCTAGTGCACCATTCATTAGGATGCCAGGGATTTATAGCTACCCTGCCACCCGTTAAAGGGTGGGCGGACATTAAAGTGTGTTAGACACAGCTAGTGTCCCAGCTACTTATAGCTACCCTGCCACCCATTAAAGTGGTTGTGTTAGACACAGCTAGAACCCCATGGACTTATAGCTACCCTGCCACCCGTAAAAGGGCTGGTGTATTAAAAACTGCGTTAGACACAGGTAGTGTCCCATTCATTGGGATGCCAGGGACTTAAAGCTACCCTGCCACCCGTTAAAGGGTTGGCGGACATTAAACTGTGTTAGTCACAGCTAGTACCCCAGAAACTTAAATCTACCCAGCCACCCGTTAAAGGGCTGGTGGATTAAAAACTGTATTAGACACAGCTGGTATCCCATTAATTGGGATCCCAGGGACGTATAGCTCCTCTGCCACCTGTTAAAGGGCTGGCTGACTTAAAACTTTGTTAGACACAGCTAGTATCCCATTCATTGGGATCCCAGGGACTTATAGCTACACTGCCACCTGTTAAAGGGTTGGCGGACATTAAAATGTGTTAGACACAGCTAGTATCCCATTCATTGGGATCCCAGGGACATATAGCTACCCTGCCACCCGTTAAAGGGTTGGCAGATTAAAAACTGTGTTAGACACAGCTAGTATCCCATTCATTGGGATCCCAGGGACTTATAGCTACACTGACACCTGTTAAAGGGTTGGCGGACATTAAACTGTGTTACACAGCTAGTATCCCATTCATTGGGATGCCAGGTACATATAGCTACCCTGCCACCCGTTAAAGGGCTGGTGGATTAAAAACTGTGTCAGACACAGCTAGTATCCCATTCATTGGGATCCCCGGGACGTATAACTACCCTGCCACCTGTTAAAGGGCTGGCTGACTTGAAACTGTGTTAGACTCACCTAGTGCACCATTCATTAGGATGCCAGGGATTTATAGCTACCCTGCCACCCGTTAAAGGGTGGGCGGACATTAAAGTGTGTTAGACACAGCTAGTGTCCCAGCGACTTATAGCTACCCTGCCACCCATTAAAGTGGTTGTGTTAGACACAGCTAGAACCCCATGGACTTATAGCTACCCTGCCACCCGTAAAAGGGCTGGTGTATTAAAAACTGCGTTAGACACAGGTAGTGTCCCATTCATTGGGATGCCAGGGATATATAGCTGCCCTGCCACCCGTTAAAGGGCTGGTGGACTAAAAACTGTGTTAGACACAGCTAGTATTCCATTCATTGGGGTCCCAGGGACTTATAGCTACACTGCCACCTGTTAAAGTGTTGGTGGACATTAAACTGTGTTAGACGCAGCTAGCACCCCAGAGACTTAAAGCTACACTGCCACCCTTTAAAGGGCTGGTGGATTAAAAACTGTATTAGACACAGCTAGTATCCCATTCATTGGGATCCCAGGGACGTATAGCTATTCTGCCACCTGTTAAAGGGCTGGCTGACTTAAAACTGTGTTAGACACAACTAGTACCCCAGAGACTTAAAGCTACCTGCAACCCATTAAAGGGCTGGTGGATTAAAAACTGTATTAGACACAGCTGGTATCCCATTAATTGGGATCCCAGGAACGTATAGCTCCTCTGCCACCTGTTAAAGGGCTGGCTGACTTAAAACTTTGTTAGACACAGCTAGTATCCCATTCATTGGGATCCCAGGGACTTATAGCTACACTGCCACCTGTTAAAGGGTTGGCGGACATTAAAATGTGTTAGACACAGCTAGTATCCCATTCATTGGGATCCCAGGGACATATAGCTACCCTGCCACCCGTTAAAGGGTTGGCAGATTAAAAACTGTGTTAGACACAGCTAGTATCCCATTCATTGGGATCCCAGGGACTTATAGCTACACTGACACCTGTTAAAGGGTTGGCGGACATTAAACTGTGTTACACAGCTAGTATCCCATTCATTGGGATGCCAGGTACATATAGCTACCCTGCCACCCGTTAAAGGGCTGGTGGACTAAAAACTGTGTTAGACACAGCTAGTATTCCATTCATTGGGATGCCAGGGATATATAGCTGCCCTGCCACCCGTTAAAGGGCTGGTGGACTAAAAACTGTGTTAGACACAGCTAGTATTCCATTCATTGGGGTCCCAGGGACTTATAGCTACACTGCCACCTGTTAAAGTGTTGGTGGACATTAAACTGTGTTAGACGCAGCTAGCACCCCAGAGACTTAAAGTTACACTGCCACCCTTTAAAGGGCTGGTGGATTAAAAACTGTATTAGACACAGCTAGTATCCCATTCATTGGGATCCCAGGGACGTATAGCTATTCTGCCACCTGTTAAAGGGCTGGCTGACTTAAAACTGTGTTAGACACAACTAGTACCCCAGAGACTTAAAGCTACCTGCAACCCGTTAAAGGGCTGGTGGATTAAAAACTGTATTAGACACAGCTGGTATCCCATTAATTGGGATCCCAGGAACGTATAGCTCCTCTGCCACCTGTTAAAGGGCTGGCTGACTTAAAACTTTGTTAGACACAGCTAGTTTCCCATTCATTGGGATCCCAGGGACTTATAGCTACACTGCCACCTGTTAAAGGGTTGGCGGACATTAAACTGTGTTAGACACAGCTAGTATCCCATTCATTGGGATCCCAGGGACATATAGCTACCCTGCCACCCATTAAAGGGTTGGCGGATTAAAAACTGTGTTAGACACAACTAGTATCCATTTCATTGGGTTCCCAGGGACTTATAGCTACACTGCCACCTGTTAAAGGGCTGGCGGACATTAAACTGTGTTAGACACAGCTAGTATCCCATTCATTGGGATGCCAGGGACATATAGCTACCCTGCCACCCGTTAAAGGGCTGGTGGACTAAAAACTGTGTTAGACACAGCTAGTATTCCATTCATTGGGATGCCAGGGACATATAGCTACCCTGCCACCCGTTAAAGGGCTGGTGGACTAAAAACTGTGTTAGACACAGCAAGTATTCCATTAATTGGGGTCCCAGGGACTTATAGCTACACTGCCACCTGTTAAAGTGTTGGTGGACATTAAACTGTGTTAGACGCAGCTAGCACCCCAGAGACTTAAAGCTACACTGCCACCCGTTAAAGGGCTGGTGGATTAAAAACTGTATTAGACACAGGTAGTATCCCATTCATTGGGATCCCAGGGACGTATAGCTATTCTGCCACCTGTTAAAGGGCTGGCTGACTTAAAACTGTGTTAGACGCAGGTAGTGTCCCATTCATTGGGATGCCAGGGACTTAAAGCTACCCTGCCACCCGTTAAAGGGTTGGCGGACATTAAACTGTGTTAGTCACAGCTAGTACCCCAGAAACTTAAATCTACCCAGCCACCCGTTAAAGGGCTGGTGGATTAAAAACTGTATTAGACACAGCTGGTATCCCATTAATTGGGATCCCAGGGACGTATAGCTCCTCTGCCACCTGTTAAAGGGCTGGCTGACTTAAAACTTTGTTAGACACAGCTAGTATCCCATTCATTGGGATCCCAGGGACTTATAGCTACACTGCCACCTGTTAAAGGGTTGGCGGACATTAAAATGTGTTAGACACAGCTAGTATCCCATTCATTGGGATCCCAGGGACATATAGCTACCCTGCCACCCGTTAAAGGGCTGGTGGATTAAAAACTGTGTCAGACACAGCTAGTATCCCATTCATTGGGATCCCCGGGACGTATAACTACCCTGCCACCCGTAAAAGGGCTGGTGTATTAAAAACTGCGTTAGACACAGGTAGTGTCCCATTCATTGGGATGCCAGGGACTTAAAGCTACCCTGCCACCCGTTAAAGGGTTGGCGGACATTAAACTGTGTTAGTCACAGCTAGTACCCCAGAAACTTAAATCTACCCAGCCACCCGTTAAAGGGCTGGTGGATTAAAAACTGTATTAGACACAGCTGGTATCCCATTAATTGGGATCCCAGGGACGTATAGCTCCTCTGCCACCTGTTAAAGGGCTGGCTGACTTAAAACTTTGTTAGACACAGCTAGTATCCCATTCATTGGGATCCCAGGGACATATAGCTACCCTGCCACCCGTTAAAGGGTTGGCAGATTAAAAACTGTGTTAGACACAGCTAGTATCCCATTCATTGGGATCCCAGGGACTTATAGCTACACTGACACCTGTTAAAGGGTTGGCGGACATTAAACTGTGTTACACAGCTAGTATCCCATTCATTGGGATGCCAGGTACATATAGCTACCCTGCCACCCGTTAAAGGGCTGGTGGACTAAAAACTGTGTTAGACACAGCTAGTATTCCATTCATTGGGATGCCAGGGATATATAGCTGCCCTGCCACCCGTTAAAGGGTTGGCAGATTAAAAACTGTGTTAGACACAGCTAGTATCCCATTCATTGGGATCCCAGGGACTTATAGCTACACTGACACCTGTTAAAGGGTTGGCGGATATTAAACTGTATTACACAGCTAGTATCCCATTCATTGGGATGCCAGGGACATATAGCTACCCTGCCACCCGTTAAAGGGCTGGTGGACTAAAAACTGTGTTAGACACAGCTAGTATTCCATTCATTGGGATGCCAGGGATATATAGCTACCCTGCCACCCGTTAAAGGGCTGGTGGACTAAAAACTGTGTTAGACACAGCTAGTATTCCATTCATTGGGGTCCCAGGGACTTATAGCTACACTGCCACCTGTTAAAGTGTTGGTGGACATTAAACTGTGTTAGACGCAGCTAGCACCCCAGAGACTTAAAGCTACACTGCCACCCTTTAAAGGGCTGGTGGATTAAAAACTGTATTAGACACAGGTAGTATCCCATTCATTGGGATCCCAGGGACGTATAGCTATTCTGCCACCTGTTAAAGGGCTGGCTGACTTAAAACTGTGTTAGACGCAGCTAGTATCCCATTCATTGGGATCCCAGGGACTTATAGCTACCCTGCCACCCGTTAAAGGGCTGGTGGATTAAAAACTGTGTCAGACACAGCTAGTATCCCATTCATTGGGATCCCCGGGACGTATAACTACCCTGCCACCTGTTAAAGGGCTGGCTGACTTGAAACTGTGTTAGACTCACCTAGTGCACCATTCATTAGGATGCCAGGGATTTATAGCTACCCTGCCACCCGTTAAAGGGTGGGCGGACATTAAAGTGTGTTAGACACAGCTAGTGTCCCAGCGACTTATAGCTACCCTGCCACCCATTAAAGTGGTTGTGTTAGACACAGCTAGAACCCCATGGACTTATAGCTACCCTGCCACCCGTAAAAGGGCTGGTGTATTAAAAACTGCGTTAGACACAGGTAGTGTCCCATTCATTGGGATGCCAGGGACTTAAAGCTACCCTGCCACCCGTTAAAGGGTTGGCGGACATTAAACTGTGTTAGTCACAGCTAGTACCCCAGAAACTTAAATCTACCCAGCCACCCGTTAAAGGGCTGGTGGATTAAAAACTGTATTAGACACAGCTGGTATCCCATTAATTGGGATCCCAGGGACGTATAGCTCCTCTGCCACCTGTTAAAGGGCTGGCTGACTTAAAACTTTGTTAGACACAGCTAGTATCCCATTCATTGGGATCCCAGGGACTTATAGCTACACTGCCACCTGTTAAAGGGTTGGCGGACATTAAAATGTGTTAGACACAGCTAGTATCCCATTCATTGGGATCCCAGGGACATATAGCTACCCTGCCACCCGTTAAAGGGTTGGCAGATTAAAAACTGTGTTAGACACAGCTAGTATCCCATTCATTGGGATCCCAGGGACTTATAGCTACACTGACACCTGTTAAAGGGTTGGCGGACATTAAACTGTGTTACACAGCTAGTATCCCATTCATTGGGATGCCAGGTACATATAGCTACCCTGCCACCCGTTAAAGGGCTGGTGGACTAAAAACTGTGTTAGACACAGCTAGTATTCCATTCATTGGGATGCCAGGGATATATAGCTGCCCTGCCACCCGTTAAAGGGCTGGTGGACTAAAAACTGTGTTAGACACAGCTAGTATTCCATTCATTGGGGTCCCAGGGACTTATAGCTACACTGCCACCTGTTAAAGTGTTGGTGGACATTAAACTGTGTTAGACGCAGCTAGCACCCCAGAGACTTAAAGTTACACTGCCACCCTTTAAAGGGCTGGTGGATTAAAAACTGTATTAGACACAGCTAGTATCCCATTCATTGGGATCCCAGGGACGTATAGCTATTCTGCCACCTGTTAAAGGGCTGGCTGACTTAAAACTGTGTTAGACACAACTAGTACCCCAGAGACTTAAAGCTACCTGCAACCCGTTAAAGGGCTGGTGGATTAAAAACTGTATTAGACACAGCTGGTATCCCATTAATTGGGATCCCAGGAACGTATAGCTCCTCTGCCACCTGTTAAAGGGCTGGCTGACTTAAAACTTTGTTAGACACAGCTAGTTTCCCATTCATTGGGATCCCAGGGACTTATAGCTACACTGCCACCTGTTAAAGGGTTGGCGGACATTAAACTGTGTTAGACACAGCTAGTATCCCATTCATTGGGATCCCAGGGACATATAGCTACCCTGCCACCCATTAAAGGGTTGGCGGATTAAAAACTGTGTTAGACACAACTAGTATCCATTTCATTGGGTTCCCAGGGACTTATAGCTACACTGCCACCTGTTAAAGGGCTGGCGGACATTAAACTGTGTTAGACACAGCTAGTATCCCATTCATTGGGATGCCAGGGACATATAGCTACCCTGCCACCCGTTAAAGGGCTGGTGGACTAAAAACTGTGTTAGACACAGCTAGTATTCCATTCATTGGGATGCCAGGGACATATAGCTACCCTGCCACCCGTTAAAGGGCTGGTGGACTAAAAACTGTGTTAGACACAGCTAGTATTCCATTCATTGGGGTCCCAGGGACTTATAGCTACACTGCCACCTGTTAAAGTGTTGGTGGACATTAAACTGTGTTAGACGCAGCTAGCACCCCAGAGACTTAAAGCTACACTGCCACCCGTTAAAGGGCTGGTGGATTAAAAACTGTATTAGACACAGGTAGTATCCCATTCATTGGGATCCCAGGGACGTATAGCTATTCTGCCACCTGTTAAAGGGCTGGCTGACTTAAAACTGTGTTAGACGCAGGTAGTGTCCCATTCATTGGGATGCCAGGGACTTAAAGCTACCCTGCCACCCGTTAAAGGGTTGGCGGACATTAAACTGTGTTAGTCACAGCTAGTACCCCAGAAACTTAAATCTACCCAGCCACCCGTTAAAGGGCTGGTGGATTAAAAACTGTATTAGACACCGCTGGTATCCCATTAATTGGGATCCCAGGGACGTATAGCTCCTCTGCCACCTGTTAAAGGGCTGGCTGACTTAAAACTTTGTTAGACACAGCTAGTATCCCATTCATTGGGATCCCAGGGACTTATAGCTACACTGCCACCTGTTAAAGGGTTGGCGGACATTAAAATGTGTTAGACACAGCTAGTATCCCATTCATTGGGATCCCAGGGACATATAGCTACCCTGCCACCCGTTAAAGGGCTGGTGGATTAAAAACTGTGTCAGACACAGCTAGTATCCCATTCATTGGGATCCCCGGGACGTATAACTACCCTGCCACCTGTAAAAGGGCTGGCTGACTTGAAACTGTGTTAGACTCAGCTAGTGCACCATTCATTAGGATGCCAGGGATTTATAGCTACCCTGCCACCCGTTAAAGGGTGGGCGGACATTAAAGTGTGTTAGACACAGCTAGTGTCCCAGCGACTTATAGCTACCCTGCCACCCATTAAAGTGGTTGTGTTAGACACAGCTAGAACCCCATGGACTTATAGCTACCCTGCCACCCGTAAAAGGGCTGGTGTATTAAAAACTACGTTAGACACAGGTAGTGTCCCATTCATTGGGATGCCAGGGACTTAAAGCTACCCTGCCACCCGTTAAAGGGTTGGCGGACATTAAACTGTGTTAGTCACAGCTAGTACCCCAGAAACTTAAATCTACCCATCCACCCATTAATGGGCTGGTGGATTAAAAACTGTGTTAGACACAGCTAGTATCCCATTCATTGGGATCCCAGGGACGTATAGCTACTCTGCCACCTGTTAAAGGGCTGGCTCACTTAAAACCGTGTTAGACACAGCTGGTATCCCGTTCATTGGGATCCCTGGGACTTATAGCTACACTGCCACATGTTAAAGTGTTGGTGGACATTAAACTGTGTTAGACACAGCTAGTACCCCAGAGGCTTAAAGCTACCCTGCCACCCGTTAAAGGGCTGGTGGATTAAAAACTGTATTAGACACAGCTAGTATCCCATTCATTGGGATCCCAGGGACGTATAGCTATTCTGCCACCTGTAAAAGGGCTGGCTGACATAAAACTATGTTAGACACAACTAGTACCCCAGAGACTTAAAGCTACCTGCAACCCGTTAAAGGGCTGGTGGATTAAAAACTGTATTAGACACAGCCGGTATCCCATTAATTGGGATCCCAGGGACGTATAGCTATTCTGCCACCTGTTAAAGGGCTGGCTGACTTAAAACTGTGTTAGACGCAGCTAGTATCCCATTCATTGGGATCCCAGGGACTTATAGCTACCCTGCCACCCGTTAAAGGGCTGGTGGATTAAAAACTGTGTCAGACACAGCTAGTATCCCATTCATTGGGATCCCCGGGACGTATAACTACCCTGCCACCTGTTAAAGGGCTGGCTGACTTGAAACTGTGTTAGACTCAGCTAGTGCACCATTCATTAGGATGCCAGGGATTTATAGCTACCCTGCCACCCGTTAAAGGGTGGGCGGACATTAAAGTGTGTTAGACACAGCTAGTGTCCCAGCGACTTATAGCTACCCTGCCACCCATTAAAGTGGTTGTGTTAGACACAGCTAGAACCCCATGGACTTATAGCTACCCTGCCACCCGTAAAAGGGCTGGTGTATTAAAAACTGCGTTAGACACAGGTAGTGTCCCATTCATTGGGATGCCAGGGACTTAAAGCTACCCTGCCACCCGTTAAAGGGTTGGCGGACATTAAACTGTGTTAGTCACAGCTAGTACCCCAGAAACTTAAATCTACCCAGCCACCCGTTAATGGGCTGGTGGATTAAAAACTGTGTTAGACACAGCTAGTATCCCATTCATTGGGATCCCAGGGACGTATAGCTACTCTGCCACCTGTTAAAGGGCTGGCTCACTTAAAACCGTGTTAGACACAGCTAGTATCCCGTTCATTGGGATCCCTGGGACTTATAGCTACACTGCCACATGTTAAAGTGTTGGTGGACATTAAACTGTGTTAGACACAGCTAGTACCCCAGAGGCTTAAAGCTACCCTGCCACCCGTTAAAGGGCTGGTGGATTAAAAACTGTATTAGACACAGCTAGTATCCCATTCATTGGGATCCCAGGGACGTATAGCTATTCTGCCACCTGTTAAAGGGCTGGCTGACATAAAACTATGTTAGGCATAACTAGTACCCCAGAGACTTAAAGCTACCTGCAACCCGTTAAAGGGCTGGTGGATTAAAAACTGTATTAGACACAGCTGGTATCCCATTAATTGGGATCCCAGGGACGTATAGCTCCTCTGCCACCTGTTAAAGGGCTGGCTGACTTAAAACTTTGTTAGACACAGCTAGTATCCCATTCATTGGGATCCCAGGGACTTATAGCTACACTGCCACCTGTTAAAGGGCTGGCGGACATTAAACTGTGTTAGACACAGCTAGTATCCCATTCATTGGGATGCCAGGGACATATAGCTACCCTGCCACCCGTTAAAGGGCTGGTGGACTAAAAACTGTGTTAGACACAGCTAGTATTCCATTCATTGGGGTCTCAGGGACTTATAGCTACACTGCCACCTGTTAAAGTGTTGGTGGACATTAAACTGTGTTAGACGCAGCTAGCACCCAAGAGACTTAAAGCTACACTGCCACCCGTTAAAGGGATGGTGGATTAAAAACTGTATTAGACACAGCTAGTATCCCATTCATTGGGATCCCAGGGACATATAGCTATTCTGCCACCTGTTTAAGGGCTGGCTGACTTAAAACTGTGTTAGACACAACTAGTACCCCAGAGACTTAAAGCTACCTGCCACCCGTTAAAGGGCTGGTGGATTAAAAACTGTATTAGACACAGCTAGTATCCCATTCATTGGGATCCCAGGGACTTACAGCTACACTGCCACCTGTTAAAGAGTTGGCGGACATTAAACTGTGTTAGACACAGCTAGTACACCAGACACTTAAAGCTACCCTGCCACCCGTTAAAGGGTTGGCAGACATTAAACTGTGTAGACACAGCTAGTACCCCAGAGACTTAAAGCTACCCTGCCACCCGTTAAAGGGCTGGTGGATTAAAAACTGTGTTAGATACAGCTAGTATCCCATTCATTGGGATCCCAGGGACGTATAGCTACTCTGCCACCTGTTAAAGGGTGGGCGGACATTAAAGTGTGTTAGACACAGCTAGTGTCCCATTCATTGGGATCCCAGGGACTTATAGCTACCCTGCCACCTGTTAAAGGGTTGGCGGACATTAAACTGTGTTAGACACACCTAGTGTCCCAGCGACTTAAATCTACCCAGCCACCCGTTAAAGGGCTGGTGGATTAAAAACTGTGTTAGACACAGCTAGTATCCCATTCATTGGGATCCCAGGGACTTATAGTTACCCTGCCACCCGTTAAAGGGCTGGCTGACTTTAAACTGTGTTAGACACAAATAGTACCACAGAAATTTAAAGCAACTCTGCCACCTGTTAAAGGGCTGGCTCACTTAAAACTGTGTTAGACACAGCTAGTATCCCATTCATTGGGATCCCAGGGACTTATAGCTACACTGCCACCTGTTAAAGGGCTGGCTCACTTAAAACTGTGTTAGACACAGCGAGTATCCCATTTATTGGGATCCCATGGACTTATAGCTACCCTGCCACCCATTAAAGGGCTGGTGGATTAAAAACTGTGTTAGACACAGGTAATGTCCCATTCATTGGGATCCCAGGGACGTATAGCTACTCTGCCACCTTTTAAAGGGCTGGCTGACTTAAAACTTCGTTAGACACAGCTAGTACCCCAGAGACTTAAAGCTACCCTGCCACCCTTTAAAGGGCTGGTGGATTAAAAACTGTATTAGACACAGCTAGTATCCCATTCGTTGGGATCCCAGGGACGTATAGCTACTCTGCCACCTGTTAAAGGGCTGGCTCACTTAAAACTGTGTTAGACACAGTGAGTATCCCATTTATTGGGATCCCAGGGACATATAGCTACCCTGCCACCCATTAAAGGGCTGGTGGATTAAAAACTGTGTTAGACACAGGTTATGTCCCATTCATTGGGATCCCAGGGACTTATAGTTACACTGCCACTTGTTAAAGTGTTGGTGGACATTAAACTGTGTTAGACGCAGCTAGCACTTCAGAGACTTAAAGCTACCCTGCCACCCATTAAAGGGCTGGTGTATTAAAAACTGTGTTAGACACAGGTATTGTCCTATTCATTGGGATGCCAGGGACTTAAAGCTACCCTGCCACCCGTTAAAGGGCTGGTGGATTAAAAACTGTGTTAGACACAGCTAGTATCCCATAAATTGGGATACCAGGGACGTATAGCTACCCTGCCACCCATTAAAAGACTGGTGGACATTAAACTGTGTTAGACGCAGCTAGCACCCCAGAGACTTAAAGCTACACTGCCACCCGTTAAAGGGCTGGTGGATTAAAAACTGTATTAGACACAGCTAGTATCCCATTCATTGGGATCCCAGGGACGTATAGCTATTCTGCCACCTGTTAAAGGGCTGGCTGACTTAAAACTGTGTTAGACACAACTAGTACTCCAGAGACTTAAAGCTACCTGCCACCCGTTAAAGGGCTGGTGTATTAAAAACTGCATTTGACACAGGTAGTGTCCCATTCATTGGGATGCCAGGGACTTAAAGCTACCCTGCCACCCGTTAAAGGGTTGGCGGACATTAAACTGTGTTAGACACAGCTAGTACCCCAGAGACTTAAATCTACCCAGCCACCCGTTAAAGGGCTGGTGGATTAAAAACTGTGTTAGACACAGCTAGTATCCCATTTGTTGGGATCCCAGGGACGTATAGCTACTCTGCCACCTGTTAAAGGGCTGGCTCACTTAAAACTGTGTTAGACACAGCTAGTATCCCATTCATTGGGATCCCAGGGACTTATAGCTACACTGCCACCTGTTAAAGGGTTGGTGGACATTAAACTGTGTTAGACATCTAGTGTCCCAGGGACTTATAGCTACCCTGCCACACATTGAAGTGGTTGTGTTAGATACAGCTAGACTTAAATCTACCATGCCACCCGTTAAAGGGCTGGAGAATTAAAAACTGTATTAGACACAGCTAGTATCCCATTCGTTGGGATGCCAGGGACTTATACCTAACCTGCCACTTGTTAAAGGGCTGGCTTACTTAAAACTGTATTAGACACAGCTAGTATTCCATTCATTGGGATCCCAGGGACTTATAGCTACCCTGCCACCCGTTAAAGGGCTGGCTGACTTTAAACTGTGTTAGACACAAATAGTACCACAGAAATTTAAAGCTACCCTGCCACCCATTAAAGGGCTGGTGTATTAAAAACTGTGTTAGACACAGCTAGTATCCCATTCATTGGGATCCCAGGGACTTATAGCTACACTGCCCCCTGTTAAAGGGTTGGCGGACATTAAACTGTGTTAGACACAGCTAGTATCCCATTCATTGGGATCCCAGGGACTTATAGCTACCCTGCCACCCGTTAAAGGGCTGGTGGATTAAAAACTGTGTGAGACACAGCTAGTATCCCATTCATTGGGATCCCAGCTACTTATAGCTACACTGCCACCTGTTAAAGGGTTGGCGGACATTAAACTGTGTTAGACGCAGCTAGCACCCCAGAGACTTAAAGCTACACTGCCACCCGTTAAAGGACTGGTGGATTAAAAACTGTATAAGACACAGCTAGTATCCCATTCATTGGGATCCCAGGGACGTATAGCTATTCTGCCACCTGTTAAAGGGCTGGCTGACTTAAAACTGTGTTAGACACAACTAGTACCCCAGAGACTTAAAGATACCTGCCACCTGTCAAAGGGCTGGTGGATTAAAAACTGTATTAGACACAGCTGGTATCCCATTCATTGGGATCCCAGGGACGTATAGCTCCTCTGCCACCTGTTAAAGGGTTGGCGGACATTAAACTGTGCTAGACACAGCTAGTATCCCATTCATTGGGATGCCAGGGACATATAGCTACCGTGCCACCCATTAAAGGGTTGGCGGACATTAAACTGTGTTAGACACAACTAGTATCCCATTCATTGGGATCCCAGGGACTAATAGCTACACTGCCACCTGTTAAAGGGTTGGCGGACATTAAACTGTGTTAGACACAGCTAGTATCCCATTCATTGGGATCCCAGGGACTTATAGCTACACTGCCACCTGTTAAAGGGTTGGTGGACATTAAACTGTGTTAGACACAGCTAGTATCCCATTCATTGGGATGCCAGGGACATATAGCTACTCTGCTACCCGTTAAAGGGCTGGTGGACTAAAAACTGTGTTAGACACAGCTAGTATTCCATTCATTGGGGTCCCAGGGACTTATAGCTACACTGCCACCTGTTAAAGTGTTGGTGGACATTAAACTGTGTTAGACGCAGCTAGCACCCCAGAGACTTAAAGGTACACTGCCACCCGTTAAAGTGCTGGTGGATTAAAAACTGTATTAGACACAGCTAGTATCCCATTCATTGGGATCCCAGGGACGTATAGCTACCTTGCCACCCATTAAAGGACTGGTGGACTAAAAGCTGTGTTGGACACAGCTAGTATCCCATTCATTGGGATGCCAGGGACATATAGCTACCCTGCCACCCGTTAAAGGGCTGGTGGACTAAAAACTGTGTTAGACATAGCTAGTATTCCATTCATTGGGATCCCAGGGACGTATAGCTATTCTGCCACCTGTTTAAGGGCTGGCTGACTTAAAACTGGGTTAGACACAACTAGTACCCCAGAGACTTAAAGCTACCTGCCACACGTTAAAGGGCTGGTGGATTAAAAACTGTATTGAACACAGCTGGTATCCCATTCATTGGGATCCCAGGGACGTATAGCTCCTCTGCCACCTGTTAAAGGGCTGGCTGACTTAAAACTTTGTTAGACACAGCTAGTATTCCATTCATTGGGGTCCCAGGGACTTATAGCTACACTCCCACCTGTTAAAGTGTTGGTGGACATTAAACTGTGTTAGACGCAGCTAGCACCCCAGAGACTTAAAGCTAACTGCCACCCGTTAAAGGGCTGGTGGATTAAAAACTGTATTAGACACAGCTAGTATCCCATTCATTGGGATCCCAGGGACTTATAGCTACACTGCCACCTGTTAAAGAGTTGGCGGACATTAAACTGTGTTAGACACAGCTAGTACACCAGACACTTAAAGCTACCCTGCCACCCGTTAAAGGGTTGGTGGACATTAAACTGTGTAGACACAGCTAGTACCCCAGAGACTTAAAGCTACCCTGCCACCCGTTAAAGGGCTGGTGGATTAAAAACTGTGTCAGACACAGCTAGTATCCCATTCATTGGGATCCCCTGGACTTATAACTACCCTGCCACCTGTTAAAGGGCTGGCTGACTTGAACTGTGTTAGACTCAGCTAGTGCACCATTCATTAGGATGCCAGGGATTTATAGCTACCCTGCTACCCGTTAAAGGGTTGGCGGACATTAAAGTGTGTTAGACACAGCTAGTGTCCCAGCGACTTATAGCTACCCTGCCACCCATTAAAGTGGTTGTGTTAGACACAGCTAGAACCCCATGGACTTATAGCTACCCTGCCACCCGTAAAAGGGCTGGTGTATTAAAAATTGCGTTAGACACAGGTAGTGTCCCATTCATTGGGATGCCAGGGACTTAAAGCTACCCTGCCACCCGTTAAAGGGTTGGCGGACGTTAAACTGTGTTAGACACAGCTAGTACCCCAGAGACTTAAATCTACCCAGCCACCCGTTAAAGGGCTGGTGGATTAAAAACTGTGTTAGACACAGCTAGTATCCCATTCATTGGGATTCCAGGGACGTATAGCTACTCTGCCACCTGTTAAGGGCTGGCTCACTTAAAACCGTGTTAGACACAGCTAGTATCCCATTCATTGGGATCCCAGGGACTTATAGCTAACCTGCCACCCATTAAACGACTGGTGGACTAAAAACTCTGTTAGACACAGATAATGTCCCATTCATTTGGATCCCAGGGACGTATAGCTACTCTGCCACCAGTTAAAGGGCTGGCTGACTTAAAACTGTGTTAGACACAGCGAGTATCCCATTTATTGGGATCCCATGGACTTATAGCTAACCTGCCACCCATTAAAGGGCTGGTGGATTAAAAACTGTGTTAGACACAGGTAATGTCCCATTCATTGGGATCCCAGGGACTTATAGCTACACTGCCACCTGTTAAAGTGTTGTTGGACATTAAACTGTGTTAGACGCAGCTAGCACCTCAGAGACTTAAAGCTACCTTGCCAGCCATTAATGGGCTGGTGTATTAAAAACTGTTAGACACAGGTATTGTCCTATTCATTGGGATGCCAGGGACTTAAAGCTACCCTGCCACCCGTTAAAGGGTTGGCGGACATTAAATTGTGTTAGACACAGCTAGTATCCCAGAGACTTAAAGCTACCCTGCCACCCGTTAAAGGGCTGGTGGATTAAAAACTGTGTTAGACACAGCTAGTATCCCATTCGTTGGGATGCCAGGGACTTATACCTACCCTGCCACCTGTTAAAGGGCTGGCTGACTTAAAACTGCGTTAGACACAGCTAGCATCCCATTCATTGGGATCCCAGGGACTTATAGCTACCCTGCCACCCGTTAAAGGGCTGGCTGACTTTACACTGTGTTAGACACAAATAGTACCACAGAAATTTAAAGCTACCCTGCCACCCATTAAAGGGCTGGTGTATTAAAAACTGTGTTAGACACAGCTAGGATCCCATTCATTGGGATCCCAGGGACTTATAGCTACACTGCCACCTGTTAAAGGGTTGGCAGACATTAAACTGTGTTAGACACAGCTAGGATCCCATTCATTGGGATGCCAGGGACATATAGCTACCCTGCCACCCGTTAAAGGGCTGGTGGATTAAAAACTGTGTTAGACACAGCTAGTATCCCATTCATTGGGATCCCAGGGACTTATAGCTACACTGCCACTTGTTAAAGGGTTGGCGGACATTAAACTGTGTTAGACACAGCTAGTATCCCATTCATTGGGATCCCAGGGACTTATAGCTACCTTGCCACCCATTAAAGGACTGGTGGACTAAAAACTGTGTTAGACACAGCTAGTATCCCATTCATTGGGATGCCTGGGACATATAGCTACCCTGCCACCCGTTAAAGGGCTGGTGGACTAAAAACTGTGTTAGACACAGCTAGTATTCCATTCATTGGGATCCCAGGGACTTATAGCTACCTTGCCACCCATTAAAGGACTGGTGGACTAAAAACTGTGTTAGACACAGCTAGTATCCCATTCATTGGGATGCCAGGGACATATAGCTACCCTGCCACCCGTTAAAGGGCTGGTGGACTAAAAACTGTGTTAGACACAGCTAGTATTCCATTCATTGGGGTCCCAGGGACTTATAGCTACACTGCCACCTGTTAAAGTGTTGGTGGACATTAAACTGTGTTAGACGCAGCTCGCACCCCAGAGACTTAAACCTACACTGCCACCCCTTAAAGGGCTGGTGGATTAAAAACTGTATTAGACACAGCTAGTATCCCATTCATTGGGATCCCAGGGACGTATAGCTATTCTGCCACCTGTTAAAGGGCTGGCTGACTTAAAACTGTGTTAGACACAACTAGTACCCCAGAGACTTAAAGCTACCTGCCACCCGTTAAAGGGCTGGAGTATTAAAAACTGTATTAGACACAGCTGGTATCCCATTCATTGGCATCCCAGGGACGTATAGCTCCTCTGCCACCTGTTAAAGGGCTGGCTGACTTAAAACTTTGTTAGACACAGCTAGTATCCCATTCATTGGGATGCCAGGGACATATAGCTACCCTGCCACCCGTTAAAGGAGTGGTGGACTAAAAACTGTGTTAGACACAGCTACTGTCCCATTCATTGAGATGCCAGAGACCTATAGCTACCCTGCCACCTGTTAAAGGGCCGGCTGGCTTAAAACTGTGTTAGACACAGCTAGTATGCCATTCATTGGAATCCCAGGGACTTATAGATACCCTGCCACCCGTTAAAGGGTTGGCGGACATTAAACTGTGTTAGACACAGCTAGTACCCCAGAGACTTAAAGCTACCCTGCCACCCGTTAAAGGGCTGGTGGATTAAAAACTGTATTAGACACAGCTAGTATCCCATTCATTGTGATCCCAGGGACGTATAGCTACTCTGCCATCTGTTAAAGGGCTGGCGGACTTAAAACTTCATTAGACACAGCTAGTTCCCCAGAGATTTAAAGCTACCCTGCCACCCGTTAAAGGCTGGTGGATTAAAAACTGTATTAGACACAGCTAGTATCCCATTCGTTGGGATCCCAGGGACGTATAGCTACTCTGCCACCTGTTAAAGGGCTGGTTCACTTAAAACTGTGTTAGACACAGCTAGTGTCCCATTCATTGAGATGCCAGAGACCTATAGCTACCCAGCCACCTGTTAAAGGGCCGGCTGACTTAAAACTGTGTTAGACGCAGCTAACACCCCAGAGACTAAAAGCTACCCTGCCACCCATTAAAGGGCTGGTGGATTAAAAACTGTTTTAGACACAGGTAGAGTCCCATTCATTGGGATGCCATGGAGTAATAGCTACCCTGCCACCTGTTAAAGGGCCAGCTGACTTAAAACTGTGTTAGACAAAGCTAGTGTCCCAGGGACTTATAGCTACCCTGCCACCCATTAAAGTGGTTGTGTTAGACACAGCTAGTACCCCAGAGACTTAAATCTACCATTTAACTGTGTCAGACACAGCTAGTATCCCATTCATTGGGATCCCAGGGACTTATAAGTACCCTGCCACCTGTTAAAGGGCTGGCTGACTTAAAACTGTGTTAGACTCAGCTAGTGCACCATTCATTAGGATGCCAGGGATTTATAGCTACCCTGCCACCCATTAAAGTGGTTGTGTTAGACACAGCTAGAACCCCAGGGACTTATAGCTACCCTGCCACCCATTAAAGTGGTTGTGTTAGACACAGCTAGAACCCCAGGGACTTATATCTACCCTGCAACCCGTTAAAGGGCTGGTGGAATAAAAACTGTGTTAAAAAGGGTAGTGTCCCATTCATTGGGATGACATGTAGTAATAGTTACCCTGCCACCCGTTAATGGACTGGCTGACTAAAAACTGTGTTAGACACAGCTAGTGTCCCATTCATTGAGATGCCAGAGACCTATAACTACCCTGCCACCTGTTAAAGGGCTGGCTGACTTAAAACTGTTTTAGACACAGCTAGTATTCCACTCATTGGGATCCCAGGGACTTATAGCTACACTGCCACCTGTTAAAGTGTTGGTGGACATTAAACTGTGTTAGACGCAGCTAGTACCCCAGAGACTTAAAGCTACCCTGCCACCCGTTAAAGGGCTGGTGGATTAAAAACTGTGTCAGACACAGCTAGTATCCCATTCATTGGGATCCCCTGGACTTATAACTACCCTGCCACCTGTTAAAGGGCTGGCTGACTTGAAACTGTGTTAGACTCAGCTAGTGCACCATTCATTAGGATGCCAGGGATTTATAGCTACCCTGCTACCCGTTAAAGGGTTGGCGGACATTAAAGTGTGTTAGACACAGCTAGTGTCCCAGCGACTTATAGCTACCCTGCCACCCATTAAAGTGGTTGTGTTAGACACAGCTAGAACCCCATGGACTTATAGCTACCCTGCCACCCGTAAAAGGGCTGGTGTATTAAAAATTGCGTTAGACACAGGTAGTGTCCCATTCATTGGGATGCCAGGGACTTAAAGCTACCCTGCCACCCGTTAAAGGGTTGGCGGACGTTAAACTGTGTTAGACACAGCTAGTACCCCAGAGACTTAAATCTACCCAGCCACCCGTTAAAGGGCTGGTGGATTAAAAACTGTGTTAGACACAGCTAGTATCCCATTCATTGGGATCCCAGGGACGTATAGCTACTCTGCCACCTGTTAAGGGCTGGCTCACTTAAAACCGTGTTAGACACAGCTAGTATCCCATTCATTGGGATCCCAGGGACTTATAGCTAACCTGCCACCCATTAAACGACTGGTGGACTAAAAACTCTGTTAGACACAGATAATGTCCCATTCATTTGGATCCCAGGGACGTATAGCTACTCTGCCACCAGTTAAAGGGCTGGCTGACTTAAAACTGTGTTAGACACAGCGAGTATCCCATTTATTGGGATCCCATGGACTTATAGCTAACCTGCCACCCATTAAAGGGCTGGTGGATTAAAAACTGTGTTAGACACAGGTAATGTCCCATTCATTGGGATCCCAGGGACTTATAGCTACACTGCCACCTGTTAAAGTGTTGTTGGACATTGAACTGTGTTAGACGCAGCTAGCACCTCAGAGACTTAAAGCTACCTTGCCAGCCATTAATGGGCTGGTGTATTAAAAACTGTTAGACACAGGTATTGTCCTATTCATTGGGATGCCAGGGACTTAAAGCTACCCTGCCACCCGTTAAAGGGTTGGCGGACATTAAATTGTGTTAGACACAGCTAGTATCCCAGAGACTTAAAGCTACCCTGCCACCCGTTAAAGGGCTGGTGGATTAAAAACTGTGTTAGACACAGCTAGTATCCCATTCGTTGGGATGCCAGGGACTTATACCTACCCTGCCACCTGTTAAAGGGCTGGCTGACTTAAAACTGCGTTAGACACAGCTAGCATCCCATTCATTGGGATCCCAGGGACTTATAGCTACCCTGCCACCCGTTAAAGGGCTGGCTGACTTTACACTGTGTTAGACACAAATAGTACCACAGAAATTTAAAGCTACCCTGCCACCCATTAAAGGGCTGGTGTATTAAAAACTGTGTTAGACACAGCTAGTATCCCATTCATTGGGATCCCAGGGACTTATAGCTACACTGCCAACTGTTAAAGGGTTGGCGGACATTAAACTGTGTTAGACACAGCTAGGATCCCATTCATTGGGATGCCAGGGACATATAGCTACCCTGCCACCCGTTAAAGGGCTGGTGGATTAAAAACTGTGTTAGACACAGCTAGTATCCCATTCATTGGGATCCCAGGGACTTATAGCTACACTGCCACCTGTTAAAGGGTTGGCGGACATTAAACTGTGTTAGACACAGCTAGTATCCCATTCATTGGGATCCCAGGGACTTATAGCTACCTTGCCACCCATTAAAGGACTGGTGGACTAAAAACTGTGTTAGACACAGCTAGTATTCCATTCATTGGGGTCCCAGGGACTTATAGCTACACTGCCACCTGTTAAAGTGTTGGTGGACATTAAACTTTGTTAGACGCAGCTCGCACCCCAGAGACTTAAACCTACACTGCCACCCCTTAAAGGGCTGGTGGATTAAAAACTGTATTAGACACAGCTAGTATCCCATTCATTGGGATCCCAGGGACGTATAGCTATTCTGCCACCTGTTAAAGGGCTGGCTGACTTAAAACTGTATTAGACACAACTAGTACTCCAGAGACTTAAAGCTACCTGCCACCCGTTAAAGGGCTGGCATATTAAAAACTGTATTAGACACAGCTGGTATCCCATTCATTGGCATCCCAGGGACATATAGCTCCTCTGCAACCTGTTAAAGGGCTGGCTGACTTAAAACTTTGTTAGACACAGCTAGTATCCCATTCATTGGGATGCCAGGGACATATAGCTACCCTGCCACCCGTTAAAGGAGTGGTGTACTAAAAACTGTGTTAGACACAGCTACTGTCCCATTCATTGAGATGCCAGAGACCTATAGCTACCCTGCCACCTGTTAAAGGGCCGGCTGGCTTAAAACTGTGTTAGACACAGCTAGTATCCCATTCATTGGAATCCCAGGGACTTATAGATACCCTGCCACCCGTTAAAGGGTTGGCGGACATTAAACTGTGTTAGACACAGATAGTACCCCAGAGACTTAAAGCTACCCTGCCACCCGTTAAAGGGCTGGTGGATTAAAAACTGTATTAGACACAGCTAGTATCCCATTCATTGTGATCCCAGGGACGTATAGCTACTCTGCCATCTGTTAAAGGGCTGGCGGACTTAAAACTTCATTAGACACAGCTAGTACCCCAGAGATTTAAAGCTACCCTGCCACCCGTTAAAGGCTGGTGGATTAAAAACTGTATTAGACACAGCTAGTATCCCATTCGTTGGGATCCCAGGGACGTATAGCTACTCTGCCACCTGTTAAAGGGCTGGTTCACTTAAAACTGTGTTAGACACAGCTAGTGTCCCATTCATTGAGATGCCAGAGACCTATAGCTACCCAGCCACCTGTTAAAGGGCCGGCCGACTTAAAACTGTGTTAGACGCAGCTAACACCCCAGAGACTAAAAGCTACCCTGCCACCCATTAAAGGGCTGGTGGATTAAAAACTGTTTTAGACACAGGTAGAGTCCCATTCATTGGGATGCCATGGAGTAATAGCTACCCTGCCACCTGTTAAAGGGCCAGCTGACTTAAAACTGTGTTAGACAAAGCTAGTGTCCCAGGGACTTATAGCTACCCTGCCACCCATTAAAGTGGTTGTGTTAGACACAGCTAGTACCCCAGTGACTTAAATCTACCATTTAACTGTGTCAGACACAGCTAGTATCCCATTCATTGGGATCCCAGGGACTTATAAGTACCCTGCCACCTGTTAAAGGGCTGGCTGACTTAAAACTGTGTTAGACTCAGCTAGTGCACCATTCATTAGGATGCCAGGGATTTATAGCTACCCTGCCACCCATTAAAGTGGTTGTGTTAGACACAGCTAGAACCCCAGGGACTTATAGCTACCCTGCAACCCGTTAAAGGGCTGGTGGAATAAAAACTGTGTTAGACAAGGGTAGTGTCCCATTCATTGGGATGACATGTAGTAATAGTTACCCTGCCACCCGTTAATGGACTGGCTGACTAAAAACTGTGTTAGACACAGCTAGTGTCCCATTCATTGAGATGCCAGAGACCTATAACTACCCTGCCACCTGTTAAAGGGCTGGCTGACTTAAAACTGTTTTAGACACAGCTAGTATTCCACTCATTGGGATCCCAGGGACTTATAGCTACACTGCCACCTGTTAAAGTGTTGGTGGACATTAAACTGTGTTAGACGCAGCTAGCACCCCAGAGACCTAAAGCTACCCTGCCACCCGTGAAAGGGCTGGTGGATTAAAAACTGTGTTAGACAAGGGTAGTGTTCCATTCATTGGGATGACATGTAGTAATAGTTACCCTGCCTCCCGTTAAAGGACTGGCTGACTAAAAACTGTGTTAGACACAGCTAGTGTCCCATTCATTGAGATGCCAAAGACCTATAGCTACCCTGCCACCCGTTAAAGGACTGGCTGACTTAAAACTGTTTTAGACACAGCTAGTATCCCATTCGTTTAGATCCCAGGGACTTATAGATACCCTGCCACCCGTTAAAGGGTTGGCGGACATCAAACTGTGTTAGACACAGCTAGAACACCAGAGACTTAAAGCTACCCTGCCACCCGTTAAAGGGCTGGTATATTAAAAACTGTGTTAGACACAGCTAGTATCCCATTCATTGGGTGCCAGGGACTTAGAGCTACACTGCCACCTGTTAAAGGGCTGGTGGACTAAAAACTGTGTTAGACACAGCTAGTGTCCCAGGGACTTATAGCTACCCTGCCAGCCATTAAAGGGTTGACGGACATTAAACTGTGTTAGACACAGTTAGTGTCCCTGTTATTGGGATCCCAGGGACTTATATCTACCCTGCCACCAGTTAAAAAATGGTGGACTAAAAACTGTGTTAGACACAGCTAGTGTCCCAGGGACTTATAGCTATCCTGCCAGCCATTAAAGGGTTGACGGACATTAAACTGTGTTAGAAACAGTTAGTGTCCCTTTTATTGGGATCCCAGGGACTTATATCTACCCTGCCACCAGTTAAAAAATGGTGGACTAAAAACTGTGTTAGACACAGCTAGTATCCCATTCATTGAGAAGCCAGAGACTTATAACTACACTGCCACCCATTAAAGGACTGGCTGACTTAAAACTGTGTTATACACATCTAGTATCCCATTCATTGGGATCCCAGGGACTTATATCCACCCTGCCACCCATCAAAGGGCTGGCAGACTAAAAACTGTGTTAGACACAGGTAGTGTCCCATTCATTGGGATACCAGTGACTTATAGCTACCCTGCCACCCGCTAAAGGGCTGGTGGATTAAAAACTGTGTCAGACACTGCTAGTGTCCCATTCATTGAGATGCCAGAGACCTATAGCTACCCTGCCACCTGTTAAAGGGCCGGCTGACTTAAAACTGTGTTAGACACAGCTAATATCCCATTCATTGATATCCCAGGGACTTATAGATACCCTGCCACCCGTTAAAGGGTTAGCGGACATTAAACTGTGTTAGACACATCTAGTACACCAGAGGCATAAAGCTACCCTGCCACCCGTTGAAGGGCTGGTGGATTAAAAACTGTGTTAGTCACAGGTAGTGTCCCATTCATTGGGATGACATGGAGTAATAGTTACCCTGCCACCCGTTAAAGGACTGGCTGACTAAAAACTGTGTTAGACACAGCTAGTATCCCATTCATTGGGATCCCAGGGACTTATAGCTACACTGCCACCTGTTAAAGTGTTGGTGGACATTAAACTGTGTTAGACGCAGCTAGCACCCCGAGACTTAAAGCTACCCTGCCACCCGTTAAAGGGCTGGTGGATTAAAAACTGTGTTAGACACAGCTAGTGTCCCATTCATTGGGATCCCAGGGACTTATAGCTACACTGCCACCTGTTAAAGTGTTGGTGGACATTAAACTGTGTTAGACGCAGCTAGCACCCCAGAGACTTAAAGCTACCCTGCCACCCGTTAAAGGGCTGGTGGATTAAAAACTGTGTTAGACACAGGTAGTGTCCCATTCATTGGGATGCTAGGGACTTACAGCTACTCTGCCACCCGTTAAAGGGTTGGTGGACATTAAACTGTGTTAGACACAGGTAGTGTCCCATTCATTGGGATGCCAGGGACTTAAAGCTACTCTGCCACCCGTTAAAGGGCTGGTGGATTTAAAACTGTGTTAGACACAGCTAGTATCCTCTTCATTTGTATGTCAAGGAGTTATAGCTTCCCTGCCACCCGTTAAAGGGCTGGTGGATGTAAAATTGTGTCTATCCCATTCATTGGGAGGCCAGGGACTTATAGCTTCCCTGCCACCCGTTAAAGGTCTGGCTGAATTAAGACTGTGTTAGACACAGATAGTATCATGTTCATTGGGATTCCAGGGACTTATAGCTACCCTGCCACCCGTTAAAGGGCTGGCAGACTTAAAACTGTGGTAGATACAGCTAGTGTCCCATTCATTGGGATCCCAGGGACTTATAGTTACCCTGCCACCCAGTAAAGGGCTGGCGGACTTAAAACTGTGGTAGATACAGCTAGTGTCCCAGTCATTGGGATGCCAGGGACTTATACCTACCCAGCTGCCTGTTTAGGCATTCCTTTCATTGGGATGTTAGGGACCTAAACCTACCTTGATGCCCATCAGGCAAGAGATCTCATGGTCCAGCTGACAGCACTCCACCGAAAGTTTGTAAGAACAGCTTGGCTCCTCCAATGTTGTTCTCAGATGTCCCTATGTGTAGGAAGCAGACCCAGAGATGCTTCATCTGTTCAGATGCCATAGGTTCAGATGTGAACGGTAGAGAAGGAAGAAGCCATAGCTTGGCGCCTCCTTTGAAAGTAACATGCTGACTTAATTAGCCTGCTTTGCTTCTTAAGGACCAGGCATAAATCAGTCCAGCTGGAACCAGATCTCTGCTGCAGTCAACTGTAAGTTAACCTCAAGATGTCGCCTTGCTTCTCTTTACCCTGCTGATTCCTTGACCCTCAACAATCCATATGGACCATTCTCCTGCACAGCAGCTTCTAATCCTGAAGGATGAGTTCTTAAAGTATTTAGTTAATTCTTCCAGAAAAGAGTCATGCAAACGGAGTTTCTTTACTCTGTAATATAAAATTTTTGCTGCCGAAACGAATGCTGTTGCTAATGTCTTTGTCAGTGCCTTGGAAATCCATGACAATACCTGGATTCCTTGTCTGGGAGTCGACAAGGCTCGTCAGGACCAGATCGGTAGAAGCCCTTTGGGGACCACCATCCCAGTGCGCACCAAGGTAAGGGACCTTTTGAAATCCCTATTGGCTTGGCCTCCCCTTCGGGTGGAACCGTGGGTCCGGAGCACGCTCGAATCCCAACCCAGGAATTCTGTGAGACCAAGCAAAACAGGAAAGTGGACCTGACCACCTCTGTAAGTAAAGAATGTAAAGTTTATTACTCACCCCATAGAGCATGTCTTGATACCCTAAACGTATTGTGACCTTGTTGTAAGGCATGATGTGGCCTTTTCCTCCTTTGGAGGCTGGTTTGAGTTTCCTGACTCCTCTTCATGAAATCCCAACTTCCAGCCTGATCACCTGGGGGTCTTGGAATTTAATGAAATCTCTTTTTGCATTTAAGAAAAGGGAATATTGAGGATATAAGGACACACCATGTTTCAGAGGAGAGGAAAACCCGTATCTTCTGGGTATTTTGAGCCATATACAGAGTGGTTTGCCAGACTGAGCTAGTAGATGAACTGCTGTCTGACTATTGCAAGAACCTAATGAAGTGTGTTCAAGCTTCTCATTCACAGGTAGTCAAAAGATTGCATCAACTACTAGAGCCTGGAGATTGAATCTCCAGCCTGGAGATTGGATCTACATCAAATTGTTTCAAAGGAAGCACGTCCTGCAACCGAGGTGGAAAAGTCCGTATCAGGTGCTTCTTGCGACCAACGCCGCTGTTAAGGGTAATCAATGCCATAAGTGTGAGGGCTACAACAGCTGGGTCTACTTCTCGCACTGCAAAAGAGTGACTGCCGACGCCAATCAAGAGATGACACCAAGGGACAGAGACCAGAGCGATGCAGGCTGCCCAGCCCAGAAAAAACTGACTGCAGTTGCGGATGGCTTTCTCATGACCACCAGATGGACTGCTAACTAGGGGTGTGCACGGACCCCCCGCTCCGCTTCACTTGCAGATCCGCCATTTTCCGGATCGGGCCGCTCCGCCCCGCCCCCGCTCCGCCCACTTCCGCTCCGCTCCGCTCGGAGCTCCGGATCCGGATCCGGAGCTCCGTTTCCCCCCCCCATAGGCTTGCATTGAAAGCTAAAAAATTATACAACTTTTTTTCTGTTCAAGTTAGAATCCTCATGTTTGGCACCATGACACCTCATGGGGATATACACACGCACGCCAAGTTTCAAAGCAATCCCATCATCCCCTGATTTTTGGCGAATTTTTGAAAATCGGGCACCCCACACACAACATCCCTGCGAGGTGGGCAGGGGAGGAGGGAGGGAAGGCATGCAGGCATGCAGCTGGCATTTCTGGGGGCATAAGGAAGTGAGCCAAGGATAAGCCAGTAATGCATATAAAATGGAATAAATCAATAAATAAACAAAGGAGGGGTGGAATTAAAAGCAGCAGTGTTGCTCAATAAACAGCAAAAGGCTATATCTGTCTTTTACCAGCAATAGGGGGACGTGCCCGGGGGAGGGGGAAGTAGCTGCCAGTTCAAGACAGCCACTGACAGCTCTGAGAAGAAGTAAAACGCTCACTTCAACTCATAACAGGCATTGCTCCACCACTGAAAAGTGACCATTCACTTCAACTCATGATAGGCATTGCTCCACCGTTTTACTCTCTTTGGAAGGCTCTAATGGCCTTCCAGTGCAGTAGAGAGTGGGGGCACGTCCACGATGAGATGCCCTAGGGGAGCTAATCCCCTTGCATCACATCTATTCAGTTGTTCACCAAGGTTAGGGTGGGGAGCAGTGCTGTGTTTCTATCTCTTATTCTTGGCTTAGTATATGATTTCAGGTTGTGTTTGTGCATTTGGTGGGGCTACTGTGTTAAAAAACACGGGGAAAAGCCCGTTCAGATGAAGAAAGAGAAGTTTCCCAGAATCCCAAGTTACCCGTTTTGCCTATGCCCTCCTCTAACTTTGGGATCATCATGACCGGGAGCTGACTCTGCCCCTCAGCCCTTTGAAAAAGGTATTTTTCCTGCCGATTTTTTAAAAACTTCTAGCGCGCGACCCGTACGATGCAGAAAGTTGAGAGTAGTCTCAAAATGACCCCCATCCACGACTCTCTGTGCACAAGAATTTTCAGAATGATAGCTTAAACCCCCCCCAGTTATCCCTGATTCTTTCCCTCAATGCAATCCTATGGGCGAAAAGCCGAAAACGCCGTTTGAGCCGCGCGGTTGACCCGATTTTCACAAAAATATAGAACGCGACCCAGACAATGCAGAGAGGTGAGAGTGGTCTCAAAATGACCCCCATCCACGACTCTCTGTGCACAAGAATTTTCAGAACGATAGCTTAAAAACCAACCCAGTTATGCCCGAGTCTTTCCCTCAATGCAATCCTATGGGCGAAAAGCCGAAAACGCCGTTTGAGCCGCACGGTTGACCCGATTTTCACAAAAATATAGCACGCGACCCAGACAACGCAGAGAGGTGAGAGTGGTCTCAAAATGACCCCCATCCACGACTCTCTGAGCACAAGAATTTCTAGAACGATAGCTTCAAAAAGAACGTAGTTATGCGCGATTATTTGCCGCAATGCAATCCTATGGTGAAATGTTTTCAAGATGGCGACCGGAGCGCTCCGCCTGAACTAGGAGCTCCGAAAAATGGCCGCTTCTCTTCGCCTTGCTTCTAGGGGGTCCGCGGTCCGTTCCTACTCCGCCTCTGGGTAAGGCGGAGCAGGCCAATCCGCTACTGCTTCTACGCTCCTAATCGGAGCGGATCACACCCCTACTGCTAACCCCTCGGGAGACCTCAAAGTGAAGTTGAAGAGATTGAACTGACAGGATTTGCCCTCAATGAAAACTGGTTTAGAAACTAGTTATTCATGGGTTCAGCCACGCTGGCCTTACTTAGTGTGTTTGCTTTTCACAGTCATTATTATTGTTACTATAATTCTGTTGATAGAATTCTCATGAAAAGAGAAATCCTATTAGTCTTCCCATTTGTAACCCCTGTGAGTTCCTTCTACTAAGGCAACACTTTCCTCCATCATGTAAAGCAGATAGAACAAGACTCAGAACAAGACCCATTACTGGGTCTGTTCTCACAGGCCCAAAGATGCCAAAAGTGGCCTACCCATATTTTCAGTCCTGGCCAGTCTGGATGAGCCAAGGGAAAAGCAGGAGTCTGGCAGATCACTTCCAAGACAGTCTGACCAATATGCAGATTATATTTGTCTATGCATATGCAGCTGGAACATTTTGGCAATGCAGAGAGAGCGTCCACAAATGCTTCCGTGCAGTGACCCTGGCCTGTGTTCCCTTTCATATATTTCCTCCTCTGGGAGAACCCTGAAATCCTTGCCTGCTCCCCAGATTCACAATTATCTCAATGCTAATAGAGGAGCAATAATAGAAATGTACCTCAGAGGAGCTGTTCCCTTTTATGAGGCAGGTGCCAATCACATGGATATTTTAAAATTATCCTCAGCCCTAGAAGAACTGGGAAACTCTATGGCCAAAGCTCTCGGAGCCATGAGTTCTGAAATGGGGCCAGTAAGGAAATTGTCCCTACAAAATAGAATGGTTGAGGGAGCCCAATGGAACTTTTGGGGACCACTATGGAATTCATTAAGTAGTGCAGGGAAGAAGATACTCATAGCTCTGGGTTGTATGTTTATGTGTTTTGCTTGCTTCCAAATGGCCATTTGCTGCTTCAAGTTGTACGTTGAGAAGGCTGCCAAGGCCATCAGCACATGGCTGACTTAGAACTGTGTTGCACATAGCCAGAGTCCCCTTCATGAGGACGTCTCAGCTTAGCAATGATGACCTAATAGACGGTGGCTTAATGATGGGGCATCGTGATGGATCCTTCCTGGAAATGTAGCTGAGTGTGAGGAAACCTCCAAGGTGAAAAGCCCAGACACATTGAATGAGATTTCATATTAAATTAGAACTCTTGTTTGAGCGACTACAGGAAAACAACAATTTCACCTGAGGCACATCTTCCCATCACTAGTTTATAGAGCACAACCTTTCCCAACCTAGTGCCCTTCAGAGGTTTTGGACTATGATCCCCAGCATTTCTGACCACTGGCTGTGCTGGCAAGGGCTGATGGGAGTTGAAGTTGAAAACATTAGGAGGGGTACCAGGTTGGGGATTGCTGATATATCAATATATGTGGAGTTTTATGGAGAAGGTGCCAACAAAGGTGAGCCAATTCAATTGTACCTGCCTAGGCTTCCTTTCGGGTACAAATGGGGATGGCAGAGGGCAGCCACCTCACATTGGAATTGCATAAAGGCAGAAGAAGCATATTTATTTTTTTAATGTATGTTGTTTATGCTGCATGTTTTTATGGTTTCAAATGTATGTTGTGTATGCTGCATATTTTTATCGTTTTAAATTGTATATGATTTTAATTTTATGTCAACCACCCAGAAAGCTTTGACTATGGGGCAGTAGAGAAATGTAATAAATAATGATAATGAAGCAAGGATGGCTGGAGCAGAAGGTTGTTGCCTTGATGTGTCACGTTATTCTACCCCTTCAATAGACAAAAATATAGCCCACGTATGCTTTCATCTTATCACCAAGAATGTAAATGTTACTGAAGAGAGATGAGATGCTTCAAAGTGGATTAACTAAATGTGGTCCAACTTCAAAGGTGTGGTTGGCTGGGATGCAAAATTGGGTTTGTTCTGCAACACTCAGGTTATTCATCTCCTTCATTGCTTCCCTCCCTTTAGCTTTAGACATTCTATTAAGACTTCTTTTATTACTATTTCACTTACCTTGGGCAGAGCAACATCAGTTAAAATTATGTCCAGGGAGGAGATCTGCTGCAAGATTGTTATGTCCTTGGCCTGGGAAGGGAGAAGGAAAGCCTGCTGTCAGAAAATACAGAGGGTAGTCTCTGGCTTGCCCTTTTTGCCACAGCCAGCCATCTGCTCCCAATGTGAAAACTGACACTAGATAATCCCAGGGTAGTGGTACAGGGCTCACAAGTAGGCCATGTTGGTACATTGTTTATTAGCTGGGATGCTGACATCTTCCACCATCCCCACCCTTCAGAATGTCCTATTCCCTTTCAGCTTAGCTGCAGTCTTCACAATAAGTGGGGGTGAAATGGATTTTCCCAAGGACACTGCATTACAGCAGGGCCTAGAACTCTACTGAGAACCCCTGTTAGACTACAGCTTCACATACCATGATGCACCTTTGGGGGATGGGCGATTAGCTCCAATGTAGCCATTCATTTCCTTCAGGTCAGGAAGTTCGTTGAGGTTGTTTTCAACATTTTTTTTTTTTTTTTGTATTTTGAGCCACATGCCTAACAACGGCTTGGGCAAAGGCGTATGAAATTAATATGAAGAAAACAAATTACGTCAATAAAAGTGTCAACTGGTAGAATTAAAAATATCTTTATAAAACACTCACTAGAACTAGCCCAGCCTTCCAAAAGAGCAAGATTAAGCAGTTTGCAAAAGAAGCTGCCAGGTAGACCGTTTTCCCTGGAGAGTAAGTAAGAGGGCCGTGTCACCACAGATCAGGGCTGGGGAGCCTATGGCCCTTCAGATGGTGTTGGCCCTCAAATCCCATCAGTCCCTCCCAAGATGAGAGTTGTTCCCCTTGGAGCCAGAGTTCAGGCACTCCTTGCCTAGGAGAGGATTCTCAGAGGGCGACAGGGCTCCTTCAGATGAAACTGTGCTGGGCAAGTTATTTTCTTATCCAAAACCCTCCCCCACTTTGAAAGAAATCCCACTTAAACTCACTTTCAAGATAGTATTAAGATCATAGGTGTTATGGAGTTATAGAAGAGGGCCTCATTTATGGCATGCATTTGACTTCTGGACTTTGGTCACTGGTGGTTACATCAGCATAGGATTGGCTGGTTTGGACAATTGTGCTTGATAATTACTTCCACAAATTAATTCTTATTAAATTCTACCCCAGTTTTCTATTTAAAAAAAAAAACAGCACTGAGAGCCAGTGTGGTGTAGTGGTTAGAGTGTTGAATTGGGAGATCCGGGTTCTGGGCGCTGTTCAGCTGTGGAAGCTCACTGGGCAAGTTTGGGTTAGTCCCAGACTCTCAGCCTAACCTTCCTCACAAAGTTTTGATGTGAGGATAAATTGAGAGAACGAATACGTACGCTGCCTTGAGTTCCTTGGAGGAAAAAAGGGTGGGATATAGATGCAATAAATAAATAAATCATTTTATGAAACACACAAAAGTAGCAAACAATGCAAAATGATAACAAACAAAAAAAACCCAAAACTAAAGGCAAACAAAAAAAAACCCAAAACAGCTGCCAAGGAAAAGCTTGGCAGTGCCTTAAAGGCTAGACCTGGAAAAAGTTCATTGCTCCAGAATTTGTGTAGATGTGGAGCAGTATATAAATGTCGTAAATAATTATTTCATGGCTCTGATGTGTCCCTTTCATGTTTTGTGGTACAATTGCACATATGCATCTGTAAGCCTGTATGCATTTATCTATTCATGCCACATGAACTCCGTATACTATTTGTTTCACTAGTTGAATGAATAGTCAAATAGATAGCCCAAGCCATCTATGATAGTTCCCCTATCATACCCTCCCCAAGCCAGTGGACCCCATGAAATTGATTGGATTGCCTGCCCCTAATTTCCATCCCTGGGGGATAATTTGAGGGGGATTATTCATTCAGCCCTGTCCACCACTGGAATGCTGCCCACAAGAGCTTCTCCAAAACAGAACTCAGTCCTCAGGCTCAAAGAAGTTCATCACCCCTGAAATAGATGAGTCCTTCAAACAGAAAACTGTCTTATAATACTCCTTCAATTAGCCCACTATCCTCAGTAAAGCAGGGCACCTGGACACCATACGCAAAGCTGCTATCCAGAATTACTGGAATTGGAATTCAGGATGTGCCAATTTTGTTATTTTCTCTGGGTGACCTTGGGCAGGTTGTTTTTCTTCATTGAAAACCAGCCCTCCTTCACCTTCCAGGTGTGACAGCCTGGCATCTTGAACTGAAACCATCTGTGGCTTCTTCTACTCCCCTCTTTGGTGCATTGATAGAACTGGGTGGCATTACCCACGAGAGCCATCAAGATTTTAAAAATTCTCCTAGGCAGAAGAGGCTTTTTTAAAAAGGCGCCAATGGCCTCCAGTGTGTGGGAGAGGCAGCAAAGTGTTTCCGGAGGTCCAGGAAGGCAGGAACGGACACAGCACCTCCCACATGATCGTCGCCCAGCAGAAGCCTGGATGGGCGGGGCTAGGAAGGCCTGTTTCAGGAAGTGACGAAAACGGGCCTTTCTAGCCTCCCCAGAGCAGCGATCTGGGCTTCTGCTGTGTTGTCGCTGTGGCAATGAGGCAGAAGAACCCCGGATGCGCCGTGGGAGAGGCTGGAAAGGCCCGTTTTTGTCACTTCCAGAAACAGGCTTCTCCAGCCTCGCCCAGCCCCCATCCAGGTTCCTTCTGGGTCGTTGCCATGGCGATGACCCAGCAAGAGCCTGGATGTGCCATGGGAGACGCTGGAAAAGCCTGTACCCGAAAGTGGCGAAAACGGGCCTTTCTAGCATCCCATGTAAGGCAATTTTTCCGGATTTGGGGGCAAATTCAAGGTCTTCCCCCCAGACCCGGTTTTGGCCCCCAATTCCCAGACATGTCCGGGCAAATCCAGTCATATGGTCACCCAAAGCTACAGCCTCTTCTGGACACGGATAACTTGGCCACAGTGGTACAGGGCAGCATTAGTAACCTCAAGACTGGATTACTGCAATGTGCTCTATGTGGGGCTGCCCTTAAGGATGCTCCAGAATCTGGAGCTAGTGCAGAACACAGCAGTTTGGCAGTTGTCGGGAGCTGCCCCTTTTTAGCATGTAACTCCTTTACTGAGGGAACTGCACTGACTGCCCATTGGCTACCGGGCCAGGTTTAAGGTTTTGGTACTAGTGTACAAAGTCCTAAACAACTTGCAACCAGGATACCCGAGAGAGTGCCTTCTCCATTACCTACCTGCCTGGTCCCAAAGGTCATTAGAGGGCATGCTTTGGCCTTATTGGAAACCACCAGGAGAAGAGCCTTTAGTATGGTGGCTCCATCTCTTTGGAACTCCCTGCCACTGGAGGTCAGGCAGGCAGGCACTAACACTATGCTGCTTCTGGTGCCTCCTAAAAAGAGCACTTTTCCAGGAAGCATTCCTCAGCTGACCAGACACTGTATTTACTGGTACTTTGTTTTAAATTGAATAATTTAAATTTGCTGCTTTTAATCTTCTTTCTATTTACTGTTTATTGCTATGTTCACTGCTCCAGAATCCATTTTAGATATGAAGTGGTATATAAATATTGTAAATTAATTAATTACTTAATTAAAAATATATTTTTAAAAAATCCTCATGCTTAGAATTCATTGGAATTTACCAATAAATATTGGTTTGCATCATTTTGGGTCCCCCCTCTCTTCTATTATGCTCTTCTGCTACTGACATTCTTTACATTGATTGTCTGCCAACTAGTTTTCAAGCACAATCCAAGGTTTTGCTGACAGCCTTAAAATATGTTTTTCAGCATATTAGTTTCCACATACACACGCACATTCCAAGAGTCTACTTTTAAAATTAAATCTGTAAAAAGCTTTCTTGGGGATAGCACCAACACACACACACACACACACACACACACACAGAGCATATTCCAATTATTTTGAAAGATGGTAAAAATATTTGTTTTAAGATAGGCTTTGGGGTAGTTGCTGAAGGAACTTTAATTGCACATTAAAAGCCTCCTCTGGAAGCCTCCTCTTTTCTTTTCTTTTCTTTTCTTTTTAAAGCCCTAGTCTTAAAAGTAAAAGAATATCAATATGGGCCACTAGAGGGTGTCATAATAGCAAAATTGTGATCTTTTTACAAGATAAATGAAGATTTAGCATAAAGCCTATTGATTCCACAGGACAATATCGTGGCTTGCTCACAGATTCATTTGTGGCTATTAACGTCTCTACTGTGTTAATTTAGTGTATTTACAAACTGGTGTATTCTTGACATCCTTAAACCAGGAGCAAAATAAGGAGCATTCTTAGCTTTACCTCATGCACTCCAAATTAACTTTTAAAAAAAATACACACACCACAATTTTTGTTTACAATATGGAGAGTTTGTTTTATCTCTGTACAGGGTAATAAATTGTAAACAGGTTATGATTGAAATAAATTTACCCCCTTCCCTATGAAAAGTCTATGAACTGTTATTTCAGTATTCTCCAAATATTCCCTGGACATATGAATATTCCCAAATATTTAGCAAACTTTTTGAGTTGCAGCAGCAGCATTTGACATCCAATGTTTCTCTCCTCCAGTAACAGTTAAGATTTAACAATATCTGACAAATAATAATAATAATAATAATAATAATAATAATAATATTTCTTACCCATCTCTCCATGTTGATTGAGGTGGGGAACAACAATAAATGATAAAATACATAAAACTGAATGTATTGCCAGTATTTGACAATATCCAACAATTGACATGCAATAGCAGATGGGATGAGAAGTACCTGACATATAACAGTCAGCACTGGATAGTTGACAGATAATAGCAATGGTATTCTGACCAGATACATAGGGCATGTCTACACCGGGCGATATCCCGAGGATCGTCCCGGGAACGTCCCTGTGTGTCCACATGACACACGGGATCCTGAGAACAGGGAGGGATGATCCCTGCATTTCCTCAGGGTATCGCCATACCCTTTCTTCATGGCTTTTCCTGCGGTCCCGGGATGATCCTGAGGCCCATGGGTGGTATGGCCGGCTGCCCCGGCTTCTTCCCTCTTTCCTGTGAGTAGTGGGGGTCATCTGAGGGAAGGAGCCAGGACAGGAAGAGTCCAGGGCCATCGAGGGTGGGGTGGGGAGCGGGGCTTTTTATTTACTTACTTTTTCACTGGAGCACAGGTGTGCTCCAGCTCCTGTATTATTTTTTTAAAAAAGGCAGGTGCAATGTCTTTCTTCCTCCCTGGACATCGAGCACTGTGTGTGAACACAGGGGGAGGATCTCACAATCAGCATATTGTGAGATCCTGCCCCCCTCCCTCCCAGATTGCTGGGAGGTGTAGACATGCCCATAGTAGCCAGCATAGTATTTAATTCCCTCCACATCTTGTCAGGAAGCAGGCTACATCTGAACTCTTCTCCATGATATATAGGTTTTTTTAATGTGCACCAAATTTAATTTTAATTATTACTTTTTAATTAAAAATCTGTGGAAGAACATCCCATCATGTGAGTCCCTACCTCTAATCAGAAGTGATACACAGCTCAGAAAGAGGTTTATCTCCTCATTTGCTCTTTGTAAGGAATGCACATTAGAACATAGGTGGGGAACTGTGGCCTTCTAGCTCTTGTTGGACTCCATTTCCAATCAGCCCTATCCAGTTGGGCCAATGTTCAGGGATGATGGGATTTGTAGTCCAACCACATCTGAAAGGCCAGAGGATCCCTACCCCTGCTGTAGAAACCCCGCACAAGGCTTCTGGATCTGATTCAAAGGACCCTTCAGTGGTTCACAAACATCCATCAATGACAATGATCAGCAACATAGGGGGACCTTCATATAAGAGGTGCCCCAGTAGCAGCACCCATGCTACTTGTCACTCTGATAGGCGGAGAAAGTATGGTGTGGGCACTAGGTTGTACATGGTAAGCAGCCATTTCCAGGATTGCAGCTGCATTTTGTCCAAGTTGCAGCCACCACAGCAGAGAGAGTTTTTGGCTCTTTGCATCTACTAGCCCTTTTCTAGCCCAAGTGCGCAATTGCAAATAGAGGATCTGACTGTGTAAATGTCCCATAACCAGTTTCTGTTTTCGAGATGGAATCCGCAGAAGGCAGAGAAAGCAACAGAATATTTAACTTGGAATGTGATGAACTGCAAATATCATGGAGAGTTGCAAACACACACACACACACACACACGGGAGGAGGAGGCAAATCAAGAGAGAATATGCAGTCAAAGTGGAATAAAGTGGTTTGGAAAACAGCAGGATGAAAACATCAGTCTAATGAAGAGAAATAATTGTTCTTCATTTTAAAAACCAAAAAATGAAATAAAATTTAAAAAAGTCTCCTGCTTGTTCTAGTTCGTGCTGGCATCTACTTAATCTTCTGCTTCAGTACTTGTTCGCGAAAGCCATGGCGATTTCTGTGTTCTGGTTGTGTTAAAATCATGCAGAAAGAACTTCTTACAAGGGGATCTGATTTATGAAAGCGGTCTGACAATGTAACTTTTGGCAGCACAATTAGCAAATTGCTCTCAGTAGATGAACCAATTTGGAGTGAATATGCTTGGGAGATATGGAGGAGGAATAAAAATTGGGATATTAACATGAAAATGAAGCAATTTAATTAGCAAAGAGATGGGGAAAAGGGGAAAGGCCCTTTTTCATGATAGGAGCAAAACAGGTGCCTTGGTTTAAAAGATTGCTAAGGAAGCATGCTTCCTCTAAGGCAATTTGCATAGCATTAGCCTTGCAGATTTCGCTTATCATTTTAACCTACAGGAGGTGGAAGAGTTCATGCTTGCTTTGGAAGATTGACAGTCACTTTAAAAGACACCAAAATATATCTCAGAGACTTATTTATTATTATTGTTGTTGTTGTTTCATGGTCATCAGAGCTACTGAAAATATATAGAAATACCTCACTGGCCAGTCATCATTGAAAAAAATGTATTTCTATTGCGTTGTTCTCTCTTCGGTAGGGTGACCAACTGTCAGGATTTCCCCGGATTTGTCCTGGTTTTTGTTCTTTCCATGGTGTCAGGGGGGATTTTCTATAATTTTCAATAATGTCCTGGAATGACACACCTTCCCCTTTAAGGCTGCCATTAGCATGGCAGGAGGGAATGACATGCTTTCTTGAGGCACATCATTCCCCCACCCAGAGCTCCAATTGAGGTCTTAAAGGGGAAAGTGGGTCATTCGTGGACATTATAGAAAAGGCCCCAATTGGAGTGGATGGCGGTGGTGCAGAATGAAATCCTTTCCCCTCCTCCACTCCAATCGGGTTCTTTAAGGTGGCGGGGGAATAATGTACTTTCTGCAGGACTCAGAAAGCTGCTTCCCCACACACACACTAGGTATCCTCTTTTTTGGTTTCCCAAATATGGTCACCCTACTCTTCGGCATCTTAGAAACAGCAGGCATATAAAAGTGGGGAAAATAAATCAGGGTTAGCATAGTGAGTGTATTACAAAACATAAAATGACACAGAACAAGCCCTTGGCCACACTTAAAGTAGCTTTCAGGATTGTGATCTCAGGGCTTATCTATGCTGCAGACTCAAACTGGTTTAATAGCTATTTCTTCTCTCCAGGGAACCCTTAGTGGAGAATTGTCAGGTCCAAACTAGATGAGACATGGGAGATGCATGAGCAGTCTCGTGATGGTTGTTGGTTTTATTTAAAACCAAAATGCAGCCACGGGAGGCTGTGAATTTGACTGGAGCAGCAACAGGGAGGGATGGGTGCTTAATAGAGCTGTGCATCCACTTCAGACAAAGCCTGGACCAAGGGTAAAATCCAACATAAGTCCTATTTATAGTAGACCCATTGAAATGAATGGGACTTAAGTTACTAATGATGCCTCCATAGCGGCATGTTGGAGGGTGGTTTCATTTCTGTTTTGTACATTAAAAATGCATACAATTCCGTATCCCTCATGGGCAATTGAAAGCCCCTTTAAGAGGCCTAGACAGCTGTGGCTCAGTGGTAGAACCCATACTTTGCAGGCAGAAGGGCCAAGTTCAATCCTCAGCATCTCCAGGATGGCATCTACTGCTGATCCCCCCAAACCTGCAGCATCACAGTTGTGAAGCGACAACCACTGCAATACGTGGGAAGGACTGAACATGGAATATCCTGCCCCCCGAATTTGTAGGATCAGTTAAACAGCCATAATGCGCAGCAAATGGCAACTAATGATGGGTCTCTGAAAGTATTTTTTTCTTCTGCTGCTCAACTCCATAGCAATGAAAGGATGTCTCTGTGCACCTACGAAGCGAAGCAGCTTCGAATCAACAGGTGTCCATCCTCTTTCAGCTGTGCCCATTTGTAGTTAGGAAGCTTTGAATCAGCAGACTTCCCTCCCTCTTGTTCACATGCTCATAAAGTGAAATGGAGGAGTTACATCTGAGTAGACATGCAAACACCCACCTTCATGCCCCTCTCTCTCCCTGCAGTGGGAGGGGCATCCTCTAAGGCCAATATTGTGAATGACTGAGCAGCAGCAGTACTGATATAATACAGACCCATGGCTGCTCTTGCATCTCCTTTACTCGCCTTGCCCCATGTATTTATTTATTTATTTATTACATTTCTATACCGCCGGAGCTCTCTGGGCGGTTCACAAAAATTAAAACCATTCAAGTATAAAACAACAGTATAAAATACAATATAAATGTAGATGTGGCTATCTGTAGATGTGGCTATCTGAGGAAGGAGGGAAGGGAAAGAAGAGGAGAGAGAGAGATTCTGAGCTTTTCTATATGAGGCATTCATCATTCCCTACTCAGTTCTTTATGGGTTCATTAGGTGACATTGTGCCTGCTGGTTTCACTTATGTTTGTAAACAATACTTTCTAGGGGTGTGTTTTTAGAGCAGGGGAAGTGGGGTATTATTTCTGATGGCAAAAGAAAGAATGGTTTCCTATTCACTATTCCACTAGACCACAGTGCCTCCTAGAGGTTATGTAGTGAAAAAACAGGAAGGACATGCTCAGATCTCAATTCTGGAATAAAATCCAAAGTAGATGCAGCAGGTTAACAGGGTTGTGTAGAAAATCAAGATGGCAGGCAGCTGGAACTTCGATGAACTGGCTGTCCAGTAATTTTAAAAAGAAGAAAGAAAGACCACCCCTGATTTTATTGGCATCTCACCTAAAAAGCATGAGGATCATGTCCTAAATTGATGTTTTTGTGTCATGGCAGTGCCAGCAAGTGCCAGATCGATCATTTCTACTGGGCAGTCTGTTGATGATGGGGAGTTTTTGGGAGGGCGATCCCCCCCAAAAATATGCAGGTTCATGATGTTCCATTTTTTATTTCTAAATCTGACTGGCCAGCCCCATCTGCCCGGGCAGCCTTTTGTAGATGCACGCACAACACTTTCTCAAAGCTCCAAATGGGCCCTCCAACACCAAACCTGTGGCTGGAGGGTGTTATGGTCCAAAACCTCCAGAGAAGATGAGGTTGGGTAAGTCTAGTCTAGTCCATCTCCCTGCTGTGCAATGCCAAGTGCATCTACAGCATCCTTGACAGATGCCCATCCAGCCTTTGCTTAAACATTGTCAGCGAAGGAGAACCCACCACCTCCCAAGGCAGACTGTTGAACAGCTCTCAGTATTAGGAAGCTTCTCCTAATATTTAACTGAAATCTGCTTCCCTGCAATGTCCACCCATTGGATCTAGTCCTGCTCTCTGGAGCAACAGAGAACAACTCTGTTCCATCTTCTACCTGACAGCCTTTCAGATCATTAATGCTAAGCTGTGACCTCTTTTATCCATTTTTGCGGTTGCTGCATTTCATCTTTTTGAAGGATGCATGAGTGGCCACCCTCGGCTTACCTAGCTCAGAATGGGATTCTAACAAGGATATAAGAGCAGCGGTGTGAGCTTTGGAGGAATTAGTGTGGTGCCTGTAGCAGCTTTCCTCCTGGGTCAAATAGCAATGGGGGTGATTTTTATGAGACTACAGAATGGAAGGGGGGGGGGAGAGAAGAAATCAGTCCCTCACCAGCTACCATGCACAGCAGGCCCAATCCTGATAGCCCCTCCACCATGACTTCTATGCAGAGATGCAGCACACTGAAACTCTGAACCTTCTAGGGGTTTTCCCTTCCTACCTTGAGCTGATTCTTCGACGCTGCCTCCTATTCCTCTTTATTACTGTCTGTATTACACCTGGCTATTACGCACTTCATAAAACAGAGAGAAATTGGCTTGGATTTTTGTTGGCCTGTCACCACCAATTACCTAATATGTAATGAGGAAAGCAGCTTTCTTTTTTTCTTCTTTCTTCCTTTCTTTCCAAGAGATTTATCTCAAGGGAGTTAGAGCAGAAGCAGGGCAGGAGTGTTCCCATAAACACCTCTTTTATTGAAAGTGCAGGGCATGAAACCAGAGTGGATACATCTTTTTTTTTTTTTTAATCAATTTTTATTTTCTACAATACTTAAACATACAGCATTACAATAAAAAAAACATACTACATAAATGTTGAGTAAATATTGAATACATAATATCATATCTAAATAACATAATCAAACTTAACATATAAGTGCACCCCCCACCTCGGGATCTCATTCCTGATTCCAAAATCTCATACTTTCTTCTGCTGGCGGTTTCCCACTTCCCTTAGAAAACACAAATATTAGGAACTGTTTCCAAATTCCTTCAAAATCATTTGTTTTAGCTATACCTCTTCTCCATTTAATATTACAAGTCAATTTATCATTTATAGCTATGTCCCATACTTCTTTATACCATTCTTCAATAGAATATTCCCCTTGAATCTTCCAGTTCCTAGCTACAATCAATCTTGCTGCTGTCAGCAAATTCGTTATTAATTCCTTAATTTCTTTTTTACATTTTAAATCTTCAAATAGTGACAGTAATGCAACTTTTGGTGTTCGTTCTATCTTCATTCCCACAATTTCTTCAATCTCCAAAAAACACCATCTTCCACAATTTTTGTACATATTTGCATTCCCACCACATATGTAAATACGTTCCTTTTCCCCCACATCCTCTCCAACAATTTGCTGAATGCTGATTATTTATCTTATTTAATCTAACCGGGGTTAGGTACCACCTCCATATAATTTTAAAGTAATTCTCTTTTATTCTTACTGACATATTTCTCAACACTCTTTGTTTCCATAGTCCCTCCCAGCTCTGTTGTCCTATTTGTACATTCAAGTCTGTCTCCCAAACCATTTTACCTGAACTATCCATCAACCCTTTCTCCACCAATATTCTATATATTTCACTCATTACCCCTTTTGACACTATTCTTTTTCCCATATCCTTTTCTTTCTTAACTATTAATTCCTCAAACTTCGTCATTTCTCTACAATCTCCATTTTCTCTTACCCACTTTTTAGTCCACTGTTCTAATTGCCAATAATTTAACCAAGTTATTTTTTTATCTTTTAAAACCTCTTCCATATCCTCTCTTGTATTCATTCCTCTTAACCATTCCCTTAATTTCATTTTATTTTTTTCTATTAAAACTTTACCTAATCTACTCTTTAATTCCTCCGGGAAATTTTTTAACATTATTACCGGTGACAAAGGGGAGCTGCTTGGAAGCAGCTCCCCTTTATATTTACTTCAAATTTCCCAGTGAAACCTTAAGAGCGGGTTACCTATACTTTCCACCCATTTTTTTCTTCCTTCCCTAAAAAATACATTTTCCAGATTGATCTCTATAGTACTTGTAGTTTTATCTTCCATCCAATCTAATTCTCCTGTTCCTATAATTGCCTCCACAATATGTCTTAACCTATTTGCTTAACCATAAACACCTGTTTTATTGAAAGTGCAGGGCATGAAACCAGAGTGGATACATCTACAGCGATATCTTCTCTAGCATTTAAACTGCAGTAGCAACAACAACCCTCGAAACATATGAAACCAAAACACTGGTCCCCAAAATCATGGTTCATCAGGAGCATGCATGTTGCAATATTGTCTAGGTGGTGGTTACTATTTCACTAAATATTTGTCATTTTGATATTGGAATGGGCAGAGAGTTAATGTGAATATAGGATCCTCTGCTGACAAAATCTTTGCAATGCAAAATAAAGATGGTTGAGTGGATCCAGATTTTGGTGCGTGCAATTGAGCTGGCTGGGCCAGGTTTCCCTGCCCATACCTTCCCACAGAAGCCCCTCCTTCCTCCTCCCCTCCAATGCTATGGGGCCTGGTAGGCTGAGCTGCAGGGAGAAGGAGGAATCCTTAAAAATAGGGCAGAGGCACAAATCATTAGTGTAACCCTTCTGTTCATGGGAAGCAGATGCTGGATCAAAACAGTGGTGGGCAGTATTTATGATGGATCCATTACCTAATTCTTTGAACCAACATTCTAGAATGCCCTGGAACTAGTCCATTCTTTAAATAGGCAGGGGTATTCTGGGAACCCATTTGCTTTGTGGATTATATCATGTGACTAGAGATGTTAAGTTTTCCTGTGATAAGCAACTAGTCCCAGAGCTTATTAAAAAAAAGAGTAAGAAATGTTCATATGATACAACTTCTCCAATTCTCCCATTTTGTGGAACCTCTTTCTTCAATCATTCTCACAGCTATTTCAGCAAAAGTGTACACGTGATCCTCTCCCTCATCTATTGATAAGACAACTGCTGTTCGCTTGATTTGCTACAGCTTTGTATTTTTGGAATTACAGAGACTTAATAAGGTTTTGTAATTAACCTTTTCATCAAGTGATCAAAAGAAGGAAGAAAATTGCTAGTAATTATCTGCACTGAAGCTATGCTGACCCAAACATCTTAGATGCCAGCGTGTTTCTCTTTATGGAATCTAAAATATTATTAAAACAGAGACTGCTTAAAACACACATTTTAATTACTAAGCTTTATAGTGCCCTTCTGTCTTATTTACATGAAATGGCTCCTGAAGTAGAGACCCACAGAGAGTAAGAGCTTAGCTCTAGGAAATGACAGTGCCCTAGAGGAACTAGGGGAAGTTACAGAGAAGAAGGACCCAAGCAATAGAGCCAGAGGTCAGATAGGGACCCAGTTTGCATCTGGAACTCTGGATAATTGATTACGAATGACATGTTTATGTGCAGTGCTTATAATGTATGAGCAGTATGCTTGTGCACATTACCTGATCAGACAGGGAGTTGGTTTGCACATCATGGTACAAGCAGTATGCTCATGCACACTGCTTGAGCGCTCCCACTACAAGTTATGTACAAACCTGAACCTCTGTTTTATCTCTTCATCGACAAGCCAGAGGAATAACTCATTGTTTGTTGTTGGATTATTTCTCTGGCTTGTCAGGGAGAGAAAAGCCAGAGGTGCAGGTCCATATGTCATGCTAAACAAACCACAGACACCCCTCCACACACTTTCTAGAGGAGTGATTAGGCAGGGTTTATGAGCAGGGTTTATGAGGAGAGCTACAGCGCTTGCTGGTGCATTTCTGGACACAATTAAAAGTCCTGGTTTGTTACCAATAAACCTCTATGTGGCTCAGGGCCTGGCTGTCTGATGGGCAGCCTCCTACCTACTGGAGCTTGCTTAAACCTTACAGTCATAATTTGACTCAATTCCTTTATTTAAAGAAAATATGAGATTATTAGGGAGAAATATAATCCTTTGAAAGGAGCTTCCCTTCTTTATTATATTATTACAGCTAGAAAACAAAACCATATTTCATAAGTACTTTAGAGGAAAATCTGGCTCATTATGTTTAATACTGTAATGATTCCCATGGTAATATTAATTGTTTCATTATGTACTTTTTCTTATTCCATTTGCTATGCTGCATATGTATTAGCAACTATCCAACAATGAAATAATAGATGGATCAGGGAAGAAAAACAGAATATGCCAAGAAAATTAAGCATTAGACAAAATGTTAATAACTTCAGGCACAATTTCTTTTCCTTCCTAGGCATGGCTCTACATATGCAGTGACGTGTGTGTGTGTGTGTGTGTGTGTGTGTGCGTGCGTGTGTGTGTCCGTCCTCAGAGGCTATACAATGGCATCCCCCCTCCACTTGCACTTAGTTGGAAATATTGCTGCTGTGCTGGTCATAATGAAAAGCATCTATGCATCCTGATAATATCAGACTGTCCTAATCCTTACATTCTCACTATGGTGCTGCCATTTTAATTTTAATGTGGGTTGAGGGTTTTTAATGGAAATTGTTTTATGTTTTATTGTAAACCGCCATGATGCCAGAAATGGCGAGATGGTGCTATAAAAATGTTTTTAAATAAATAAAAATTTAAATAAAATTAAATTAAAATTTAATTTCCTGCAATGCCCAGGAGCAGGGGTGTTGAACCTTTTTTAGCCCAAAGGCTGGATTCCATTTATTTGAAGTTCTCCGGGACTTGAAGCTCTGCAGCACACTACATTGTGGGTGCTCCAGGCTTTCTAGCAAATTTAGATGGTGATTCTAAGGTCCCTATTATTCATTGGAGCACCACCACTGTTGTCCATTGACACTGCTGCCAGGCCTCTCAGGAGTGGATTCTGCCAACCTAGGAGTGGCTCAAATGAGATTTCAGGATGAGAACACCTGCCCTCATCTTGACTTCTCTTTTTGGAACAGCTCAGAAATATCATATGAGTTAGACCATTTTTATTTTTAAAGAGGGGTAGCTCCTAAAAGAATTCTTAGCAATCTTTTGAAATGTCTTTGGCCTATTATAACCACCACTTGACGTTTTTCTGTATGCCCTAGGCTCTCATGCCATATCTTGTCATCAAATGCAGTTAAGTCCCTTGAATAATAAAACATTGGCAAATGTGTGGCTATGTGTTGGAGTCCAGCTCTGCTGTTAACTGAGGTCATTAGCAAGGATTCTAGGTAAATGTGAATTAGCCAGTATCCCAATGATTAGAAATTAGTTTCTATTGTAAAATGCTGGTATTGATGCTTTTGGGGAAATAGTGTCCAAAAAGTCAACTGTGGACAGACCATTCTGGAACAAATATAAAGTATGTCAGCAGTAATGCTGTAGGAAGAGATGACCAACTTTCCCCTAAATAATCATTGTGAGAGGGAGAGAGAGTAGGGATCAACCTTGCTAATGGGTGGATTTTTCTTTTCATTTGTAGTGATGCCACTTATGTAATTTAGATAATAAAGAAAGTTCCTCTTTAATATGAAAACAGATAATTTACTAATGCTTGGAGCTCACAAAGGCATGAATATAATGAAACCAAATAATCTAATTCTATTTCCTCCTTCTCCTCCCACCCCTTATGTACTTCACACTAATTAAAAGCAATAATCAATAAAGCTGAAACATCATTATCATCATCATAATCTACAACAGCATCACAACTCAGCAACTGCTGAAGCTGTCAATAGCGATGTCCTGTCATGAAAGCAAATGAGTCTGATGTTTAAAAACAGACAAATGAAGAAGTTCAAAACAACCATCGACATTCTGAGTTCTTTTCAGTATAGTTATTTGTAAGTGTATGTCACTAAAGCATTGTGAATAGCAACAGAGAGCTGCAAGCCTTTCAGTTCTTTTGCAAGATGGGGAAGAAGGAATCAAAAGGGAGGCTGCAGCCATTCTGCAACCTAGCTGCTGGAGAAGATAACGCCTTTGTCAGCCATAATTTAAACCACCTAGTGTAAATGCACAATCCCCAAGTGCTTGCTTTGTAAGTGCTTGCTTTGTGGATCAGACTTAGGCCCTTTCTACACCTAAGGATTATCCCAGGAAAATGGAGGGATCATCCCTGCCTGCTCCCTGGATCCCCTGTGTATCATTTGCATGCACAGGGTGATGATCCCTGGGGAAAAAGGCAGGTGTCGAAACAGCCCAAGATTCATCTAGACTAGGATCCTGTTTCCAACAGAGGCCAGCCAAATGTTTCTGTGAGCTCAGAAGCTATCTACACCTGACAGAAACATGACCTGTGTGCATTAGCAAGCAGGATGTGACAAATTTGTACAATGGGTTGCAGTGGGGCTAAAGGCTGAATTAAAGAGAAGAAGGGGCAGGAGGGGTGCGGAATCCTTCCCCTACCTGTACTCAAGGCTGGCCTTAGGGGTGGGCAAGGTGAGTAGTTCCCTAGGCACCAAGCAGAGGGAGGCGTCAAGTAGAGCTGGGGGGGGGCACGAAGTTAGTTGAAGAGGAACCAACATCACACCTGCACCAGGCCCCATAAAACTTCTGGGTAGCCCTGCCAAGGTGACCATGGGGAGGGGGCAAGGCATCCTTACCCAGGGCACTATTTATCCTAAGGCTGGCCCTACGTCTACTCCCCAATCCACTGTGGTCTGGTACCATTTTGGTCTACGTACTTTCCCATTTGCATTGGCTGTCAGTCCATTTCCAGGCCAGATTCAAAGTGCTGGTATTAACATTCAAAGCCCTAAATGGCTTGGAGACAGGTTATCTGTAGGATCATCTCCTGCCCTATGTAGTGGCCCGGACCCTAAGATCATCTTCAGCAGTCCTTTTCTGGAGAGCCCCTGTCAAGAAGAGCACATCTTCTGGGATGGCACCCCAGTTGTGGAATGAGCTTCCCAGAGAGGCTCACCTGGTGCCTACATTGTGCTCTTTCCCATGCCAGGTGAAGACCTTTTAAATTTTCCAGGCATTTTAGTCTTTTAGCTCTGTTGTTTTAAATCTCTTAATGTATTTTAAATCTCTGCACTGCTGCTAGGTTTTTTTGTTTGTTTTGTTTGTTTTTCGGTTTGAACTTTTATGTTGTAGTTTTAAACTTTTATATTTTATATAATGGTGTGTTTTGTAGTTTTAATAATTGTAAACCATCCAGAGAGCTTCAGCTATTGGGCAGTATAGAAATGTAATAAATAATATATGAGCTCGTCATTAGAAGTAACAATTATTTCATTGGGGGCATGTTTGCTGCACTGGAATCTACCAGCCGTATGCTACATGATGTTCCAGCTCTTTAGGGATAAATTTCCAGCAGCTGAAAGAAAAGGGAACAAAAGAATTGTGGAAAGGATTTCTCTATAGTCTCTATTCTTCTCGTGAAACCTCCTCATAAGTATAGGAATTGTCCAAAATTGAACAGAAGAAAAAATATAGCTAAACACAAGGTCATGTTTATATGAGCACGCTAACATCGTGCTATATAAATAAATAAATAACAATAATAATAACATAGAATCATAGAATCATAGAATAGCAGAGTTCGAAGGGGTCTACAAGGCCATTGAGTCCAACCCCCTGCTCAATGCAGGAATCCACCCTAAAGCATCCCTGACAGATGGTTGTCCAGCTGCCTCTTGAATGCCTCTAGTGTGGGAGATCCCACAACCTCCCTAGGTAACTGATTCCATTGTCGTACTGTTCTAACAGTCAGGAAGTTTTTCCTGATGTCAAGCTGGAATAATGGAACAATAACACTATGTTCCATTATAGCATGTGATTTTACTTGTAAGTTTTATAACACCTGTTACAGACTTTGACAGTTTTAAATAGAATATTTCTGATTGTAAAAGCATTTTGATGGAAAACAACACTCACTTATTTCAACCTATGTAACTTCCTTCAATGCTTTATCTTTAAAAGTTGTTACTGAGGGGCTCAGCCTCGCTGCCATCTCAAGTATACCCCTTCATGCGATGACTGGGGATCTCTATGTCTGTGAGGCTGTGCAAAGCAAAAGCGTATGCTGACCAGTCAGAGGAAGGGAGCAATGGTGTACACTACCTATCCCTTTTTGACAGATGGAGTCAAAAGAGGTGTGAGAACTCAGTCTCATAGACATAGAGATACATGTCTTACTCTATACCATGGGTACAGAACCCCTGGCCTGCAGGCCTAACTGGGCCTCCCCAATCCAGGCTTCGGAGCCCAGGGGCAAGCTTTGGCCTCCAAGCTTCATGCCTTGGAGGAATCCCCACTGTTATTTCTGATCTGACGTTGGATATAACACAGGGATTCCTCCTCCATGCCATTCTCCCTCCCTTTGGAAGGGGGATTGGCGTGCATGGGAAGCCCTGCTATTAACTCCAATCTCCAATTAGAGGAGACAGTGGGGATGTCGGTGGCTGCTTTTCCCAGTGCAGACTGAATTGCACTGCCTTGCAAAGAGAAGGCATTCTCTGGTACTGAGAGGAGTGTAGAAAGGCTAAAATAGGTGAGACAACTCCATCAGTGGTTCTAGCCATACCCATTGGCTTCATCCAGGCCACCAGGGGCTGCATATATAGTTCTGTACCTATTCTCTATAACTAGAGAAAGGTAGCTAACTAGTTCCCTGGATATTTGTAGATCATAGCCAACAGCCTATTATCTAAGACCCAGGCTGAGGTTGGCCATTACAGTTTGTAAGGAACCACACATTTGACTCTGGTATAGGAGCCAGACCCCCAGTTCACAGCACACCATTCTACTAGCCTTGCTTTAGAACAGCGGTTCTCAACCTGTGGGTCGGGACCCCTTTGGGGGTCAAATGACCCTTTCACAGGGGTCGCCTAAGACCATCGGAAAACACATATTTCCGATGGTCTTAGGAAACTGTATTCACTGAAAAATGTCATGTATCATCTTTTGTATTATTAAAGCTATCGTTATGTATTATTTTCATTAGCAAACCATCCCATGACAATGGATCGCGTAGAGAAGAACGAAAATAATTTTATGGTTGGAGGTCACCACAACATGAGGAACTGTATTAAAGGGTCGCGGCATTAGGAAGGTTGAGAACCCCTGCTTTAGAAGGTGTAATGTTGTCCTCTAGTCTTTTCTCCCTCACTATACTTCCACATTCTTTACCTCTCCTCCCTTTCCTAAGCAAGCTACCATCAATGTGTCCTTGGATGCACAATATTTATATTTCTGATTTTCTGTTTCTCCCAATTTAATCTCCCACTTGTCCACTGGGTTCCTTCGGCCCTCTCCTTAACTACCTAACCTTTCCACTTAACAAATACACAGTGCATCTCACTCCATTCCATCTTGCCCACTGCACATCCCCACTGTACAATTCACTCTTCATGCTGTATGACCTGCCAGCCCCATTAGGGATGTTCATGTGGTTCTGTCCTTTGCTTGTAATAAATTTTTACTGCATTATTCCATCCTTCAGTTTCTGGTTCCCCGCACTAGAGAGGGAGCCCACAGTTACATTAACTGTTTGTTCTCTTTCTGGGCTTACCATAGGGGAGGGCAACTTGTTGTTTTGGCTAGGGCTGTGCTGCGCTCCATTCTGGACCCCGGATCTGGAGTGGATCAACCCGATCCAGACTCACCAAATCCATATCCAGATTGGGACGAGGGAGGTCCAGATCGATGCAAAGTGATTTGCTTCGATCCACATCGATTCGACCTGATCCGGAGCTCCGGACACCATATTGGCCCCACCCCTTTTTTCTATTGTATTTTATTGAGCAAAAAAACCCCTATAACTTCTTTATTTTTAAAGATAGAGCCCTGAAAATTGCTGAGCTTAGAGATTGCTCATTGGGGGTCATTTGTGTAGATTTTCAGAAATATCCGTTCAGCGGTTGGGTTGCCATGAATTTTTATTTAATGGATAAAAGCGGGAGGGGAAAATGGAGGTTTCTTGGCGGTGATAGACAGGTTCATCTCCCAATGGTGCTGATAAATGATCACCCCCATGTGAATCATCCTCCAATCGCAATGTTGGAGGGGTGGACTAAGCCAGAGGCATCAAGAGACACTTTTCTTTCTCTGTCTTTGTGGGGTAGGACTTCGGACATTGAGGAGTGGATGATCAGGGGATGATCCCATTTCCTTCAAAGTGGCCATGCCTAAGGTCCTATGTGAAACTATCATGCTACCCAGTTACATGTGTGTATCTTGAAAAATAATGGAAATAAATGCATTTCTGTAAATGAGGGGGAAATCTTGTAAACCGTCCAGAGAGCTTCAGCTATTGGGCAGTATAGAAATGCAATAAATAAATAAATAAATAAATATCTTTTAAAAATCCCCCCAAAATCAGGGGATGATCCCATTTTCTTCAAAGTGGCCATGACTAAGTATATATTTAGAAGCTATAATGGTGCCCATTTTCATGTTTCTATCTTGAAAACTAAAAAAGTTATAGACATTTTACATTTCCAATGTAAGTTTATGGGGGGAAATCTGGACCTCTGGATCCGGATCCGGATCGGTTCGTTTCAGGTCCGGATCGATCCAAAGCAGATTGGACCTGATCCAGAAGGTCCGGATCAGGATCCAGAGTGGATCAGGGGGTCTCTGCACAGCCCTAGTTTTGGCCTGCATCTCTCTATTCCCTCACCACTGGCGAGGGCTGATGGCAGTTGTAGGCCAAAGTATTTGGAGGTCTGCAAGTTATCTACCACTCTTCTACTGATCCTTGCTACTATTACGTGTTGTGACTGTCGGTTAAAGATTCCCAACAGATGCCCTTGGATGTGTGTGCACTCGTAGACAGGCATTAACAAAGTGAGGACATGCATTAACAAAGTGTGATAGACGCAGATTTTCAAACAAGTCTCTTCAGTCTGTTTATCATTGTCTCCTCTGCTAAGCAGTGAGAGAACCATCTGCTGAAATCCTCCCATCCCACATCCCCTCCATTTTGCTGCAAAGGATTCCCTTAAGATTTAGATTTTGCTTTTGTCATTTGAAAGCCTGAAGTAAAATCAGGATAGCTTAGTTTCCTGATTAACTTTAGAAAACTGGTCATCAGGGACCAGTATGAGCTAAAGTGGAAAGATAACAGATGCCTTCCCAAAACGCTTAAGGTGACATCTGTGTTTACTTCCCAGTTGGATTCCTTGTGCCTAATATATACACAAACATGGTGTCCCAGAAGAGCCATATAATTAAACCACAGAAAATTAGAACATGCAATTAAAGGGAGCCCGTCAACTCTCTTCACTATTTCTTTAGCATGCTTTGATCTTTTTTATTATATTTATTTATTTAATTTCTATTTGCCCAATAGCTGAAGTCCAGAAAAATGCAGTTCATATAACCGCGATTCACATAACAACGATCTTTTCAATCATGTTTATGTTGTCGGTCTTACTTAGGCTGCAATTCTAAGTACACTTACCTGGGAATAAGTGTCACTGCCCTCAGTGGGATTTACTTCTGAGTAGGCATGCAGGAATTTTCACTGTTAATCTGTCAAGGCCATTGCTAGACCAGGGTTTAGCCCGGGCTCGCCCCTGTGCATCCAGTTGACGCACAGCGAATCCCGGGCTCAGGCAGGGGCAACCCTCCCTTGCCCTGGGGTATTTGGCTACAGTTGTAGCCCAGTATTTCCCGCAGTCTCAGGCTCAGCCCGAGACCGCAAGCATGTAGACCGGTCCGCCGCTTTTCCCGGCTACCACAATTACTTGTGAGTAGCCAGGAAAAGCAGCGGACGGGGCACAGCACTCTGCAGGAGCGCTGCAGCCATCAGGGCAGGCCAGGAAGATCGGAGCCAGGGAGAAGCTGGGAGAACAATTTTATTTCTTTTTTTAAAAAAACTTACCTTTGCCACTGATGAGCTCCTGTGCACCTGGCCCTTTAACACTACAAACAAAATGGCAGACGCGACGGGGCTTTCCTGCATTCCGTCGCATCTGACGTGTGGATTAGAACAACAGTCCATGCTACTTCTAGCGCAGGCTGGCCCCTCCTCACCACCGGATTATCAGGTAGGTCTAGCAATGGCCCAAGTCTTTGGATGGAAACTGTGTTACTTCGGTGGTATGTATTTGCCTTAAAGATGCTAAATAAAGGTAAAAATATTAGAGGACAAGAATCCAGAACAAGGCAAGTAATATTTCATATTATCCATTGTGCAGATAGATCCATGGAGAAAAACCCTGGTCTTCAACATTCTAAAACGGGGTGGACAACTTATGGCCCTCCAGATGGTTTATACTACAATTCCCATTATTCATCACCATTGGCTATGCCAGCTAGGGCTGATGGGAGTTGTAGGCCAAACCATCTGGAGAACCACAAGTTGCCCAGAAAGGTTCTCAGATGTTCAGGGATCTTGTGGAAATACTGTCTGTGGAGGTTCATGGGGCACACCAACTTTACTAAAGCCCCCAAATTCAGGAGAATGGTTCATGACAGGGAAGGAGGAGGAGGAGGAGGAGGAGGAGGAGGAGGAGGAGGAGGAGGAGGAGAAAGCAACATAGGAGGCAACCAACAGAAGAAGCACCAGTCTTGTGGTGGAGAGCAAGGGCAGCAAGTTCCTCCCATGAACCAATACCCTGGAGGCTTAGAGAGTTCTCCTCACAAGCAATGGTACTCATGATGAAAGGCCTATCCATGAACAAAGCAAGGAAGATAGGAAACCAGTGTGGCTGAAGAGAGGAAGAGGGAGAGAAATACCAAAGAAGTTAATTATGTGGCTCTCTAAAGCACAGGGGTGAAGAACCAAGGTTCTGATTGCCTCCCTGGAACACCCCCCTCCCATGGGCTAGAATACACTCTCTATTTGGCACTTCAGCTAGGGAGCTGACTTTGCAGCACCTCAGCTTTCCCTCAGCGAGGGAGATTGGCATGCAAAGCTTTGCCTACCCTACGCCTTCCCTGACTGCAAAGAACTTGACCTCCCAATGGCATACTGAGGTGGCATCAAACTGGCACAATTTTGGCACAAATCTAAATGTTATTGGTAAAGAAATAAGAATGTAAGAAGTCTGTGTTAGATCAGACCAAGAGTTCATCCAGTCTAGGTCACACAGTGGCTAACCAGATGCCCAGGGAAATTCTAATAAGTGCAACAGCACTCTCCCACCTAAGTTCCCCAGCAACTAGTATTCAGAGGCATACTGCCTGCAATCATGAAGATAATATAAAGTCATCAGGACTAGTAGCCATCCCTCACTTTATCCTATGAAATGATGTTATATCCTGTGTTCACATAAATGCTTTTATTTTGTTCTGATTCTTGAATAAACAACAAGCCATAGTCATAGTGTTTTTAATTAGTTTGCAATAGCAATGAATTGCTTTGCCATATCTTTTTAGAAGTGGTTTTTAACTGAGGAGTAGCACACAGAAGTGTGAGTGTGGCCCTTAGCAGTGATTTATTTTCACTCCAGAAAAACAAAAACAAAAGTCTCATATCTGACTTATTACTGTGATGTGCAGCTGCCTATTATGCATTAAATGAAAATATTTGTCAAGTTATTGGTTATATTAGGCATAAAGTTCCAGGAAGTAACTCAAAGTACTTACAATTTGTAGTCACAGGTTGGGTTCATTGAATGCCTGAGTGCTGATTGGATGGTGGAGGGGTAGTGCTTGGATTGGCTGTGTGAGAGTGGGAGGAGCTGGCGAAATGTAGCTCTTTATATAGTCTGAGCCAACAGGAAGACTGTGGGTGTGGGTTATGATTTTGTGAAGTGAAGGGTAGAAGTGGGGTAGAGGGAGTGATTAAGGAATGTGTATATGATTCTGTGAGGAGAACAGTGATATATGAGAGAAGTAGATGATTTTATGAGACTAAAGATAGTTGCGTATATAGGCAGTTATTTTAAGAAAGAACTGATAGAAACCAATATGCTTAGAACCTTGTAACCATACGCATTTCAACTGAGGAAACCATTAAGCTTTTTCATGCACTTACTTATGTTAATAAATTCTAATTACTTTCAAATAACTGGCATGGCCTGTGCAGGAGTGACTAAGGAGATAACAGTTAATGGTGGCAGTGGAATGGGAAACTGAGGGCTAGGTTGCTGGGCTGTGGAGCCTAAAGAATAAAGGTGAGACAGGAGCAACAGCAGTTAAGCCTAAATCCTCACACATGTCATCAGCACAGGGGGGATTAAAGGAGGTCCTGGGTGCTAGTGGCGTGGATAGTCCTGTCAGGTAGCTTGTGGCATCTCAGGTGAAGGAAGACGTCATAGGTGTGCAGGACACCACAATTTACAGCCTAGGATCTGTTGAGCTCCATGTTACTTTTCTTTATAATTGCTTGTAAGAGCTCTTACCTGCCACCAGAAGATTAGGGGTCTCCGGTCTGCAGGGAAATCAGACTCAAGTTGATGTTTATTATTACATGTGTCTTCTGACAACTTAAAGATTAATAAATGCTTCATGGTGAGGTTTATACTGAATTGACAAGGACCAATTGGGGCAGCCACCATTTTGTTTTTCACAGGAAGTCTTATTATGAGGTGCTTTTTTTAATTTGGGGAAATTCAAAATAACTTTAACCATAAAATATGGCTGCCTCTTTTTGCCACACACCAGGGGCTGCCATTATGGTGAACAGCAGCTGAATATCACATTTTACAGAGTGGGTAGTTCCTTCTTCCAGCTGCTCATGGAATTTGAAGGTGCAGTGTTAAATACAGTTTCAATGAAAGGGCAGTGATTAAAGCAATCTTGTTAAAAATATTCAAAGTCACAAAGTGACATTTCATGCAGCCCTATTTTACAACCTAAGTTCAAGGGAAAAGAGTTTGCTTTTACATTTGGATTTTTCTTTCTTATAGAATATAAATATCTTGCAAAAACATAAAGATGCTTTAATTGAAATCAGTCCCAAAGCTTTAAAAGGTAAACCATGTAATTTGGTGGAGAAGGAGGAGAGGGTAAGTAAGAGGTTAAGTAGTATTTTTAGCTACTTTACGGGGTTGTACTAGCAAGCACTAGCTTCCCATTGCACTGCAGTCATTCCGTGTTTAGCGCTGGTAGATGCCTGCACTGGATACTGTCCAAGATGCTTAGTTTTATCTGAAATGGATGGATAGATCTATAGATAGATAGATGCCCCCATTCCAGTACATTAAAGATGTGAGTGGGGGAGGGGAGGCTGTAGCTCCTCCTGTGTTTCCTTCATCTTGTATTTTTGGAGGGCACTCTCTGAAAAGGAGCACCTCCTGTATCTGTGTGATTAAGAACCCTGATTGTCCAGCATTCTCAATCACATAGAGAGCCTCCACAGATACAGGAGACTCTTCTCTTCAGAAAGTCACCCTCAACAAGTGCTGGATGATGGAAATGTGAGGAGGGCAGCAGGGTTGAGAGCCAGTGTGGTGTAGTGGATAGAATGTTGGACAGGGACTCAAGAGATCCAGGTTCTAGTCCTGATGGCCATGAAGTTCACTGGTTGACTTTGGGCCAGTCACTTACTCTCAGCCTAGGGTTCCTTGGAGGGAAAAATGACAGGATATAAATGTAGCCATCATCATCATCATGGGAAGCACTACAACATAATACAGAACCTACAAACATATAAAGAACAAGCGTACGAATGTCTTAGGAAGGGCAAACTATTTCCTGAAACAGAAGGATACGTAATAGCCATACAGGATCAAGTTATAGCAACCAAGAACTACCAAAAATACATCATAAAAGGTAACAGTGTAACAACAGATTCATGTAGGAAATGTCATCAGTTCCATGAAACAATAGACCATGTAACAGGAGGATGTAAAATTCTAGCAAGAAAGGACAATACGGACAAAGACAAAAATACAAAAATAATTCACCAACAACTGGCCATCAAATTCAACCCCATCAAACAACCTATACCATACTATACATGTTCACCCAAAACAATCTTATAAAATACAGATCATAAAATATACTGGAACAGAACAATTCATACAGACAAGACAATACCTTGCAATCAACCAGACATAATAGTTATAGACAAAAAAGAAAAACCTCATCGACACAGCAATACCTAATGACAAAAATGTTGTAGAAAAGGAAGAGAAAAAGAGAGAAAAATATACACCAGTGGCTATGGAACTATGGCAGCAGGAAAAAGTTACAATCATTCTGTTAGTCCCATTAGTCCCATGAGTCACTAGCATCACATCAAAAAACTATAAAGAACATCTTTAGAAACCAGGCCTACCAAAATACATCCACACCAACATCCAGAAAGCAGCCATATTTAAAACATTTTCAATAGTCAGGAAATTTCTAAATAAGTAAAAGACAGCATGACTTGGCAAAGCGTGCCACGTCTATCTAGAAAAACCACCACAAGTGAAAAAGTGAGGTAACAACAACATGTATACAGCTACAGAAATAGGCCTCCCCATTCATTTACATGTACAAGTCAAGAGAAAAGGCTTTTTAAAAAGGAGAGCCTCATCCCAAGAAGTTCCTTGTTTGATCTCCTGCTACATGCCATAGATGAGTGCCTATTCTATAAATGTTAACCCAACATAGAAAACATAACTCTTCTGCACCAAACATAGTCATCATGCAGCCTCCATATGGCTAGAGCAGGGATGCTAAAAGGGAGGAAAATCTCAGGACATTTAAATAGCACCTTGGAGACCAAATTGGAGTGGAGGAGGAGGGTGGCAGGAATCCAGATCAGGAAGCATGTACCAGATCAGGCCCCTGAATATGCTTTGGATTCAAAATAAAATCAGCCAGTTTAAGCACACATTTCCAGAAAAGCAAAGAACGTAACATGTAGTTCTGTTGATTTATGCTATTGGAGGCCAACGGACACCTTTTGATTTCTCCTGATGGGTGGGGGGCTTATCTCTGTGTTTTTATTTTGTGGACCTTTTAGCTGCTTGGCATAAATAACTAAGATGCAGATTTGGAGGTAGAGAAGAGCAGAGTGTGAGAACGTCTTCTCCCAAGTTAAGGAGATCTCTTTCCATTCCCCATCACCTTTGCAAACAGAACGAATCCACCTGGAAGCTCTTCAAATGAACGAGCAGAACGGGCAAACATGTTTTCCCTTCTTGCCACGCTCTGCAATGCTTCAGCCTGACTTGAATGGCTTATCTCCTTCCCTGCATGCTCTGCATGATGATTAAAGCCTATGTATGAAAGAAAGAGCATTTCCAAAAAAAAGCCCCTTGCTGAGGTACTCTTGAGTGATGTACCAAGGTAGGAAAAATTTAAAAGTCAATCATGAGGCATTTTGATTAATTGGCTAGCTAAGCGTCCCTGCAGATATGCACTGGCTTCTACAAACACACAGCAAAGCTTGAGCAACGAAAACTCAGAGCAGAAAGCAATTTCCCAGGATCAAATTAATTCTGACTGAGCAAAGATTGTGGTGCTTTTACACACCTGGTTTCCACTTTAAGACCCTACAGTTATGAATCTTCACAGATTTTTCATTCCTGTATGGAACCATCTGTGGAATCAAAAGCAAAGAAATTCAAAATGGCTAGACAATCCTGAAAGTAACTTCTGTTTGGTCTCTGGGTCCCATGACACAACAAGCCATGCCGCTGAGAGTAATTATGCCATTCCCTCTAGCACGCAACTGCCACGTGTGTGTTGTGGGGAGGGGAAATAAGGCCACCCTTTGTGATCATGCAAACCCAGTCAATAAGAGAAGGGGGAAAGAGTGAAGTGGTGATGTAGCGGAGCCAGGGCTCACAGGGACACAATGCCAGCACTTTTTTATTAGCAGGCGTGCTGATATCATCTGCCACCTCCCCCCTCAGACTTCCCTGTTTCCTATGGGCTTAGCTGCAATCCTCATAGTAGCTGGAAGGAAATGAATTTTCCCAGCAATGATGCATTGTTCCATGTTGAAATGCAAAATATTTTTGCGTGGCCTGGTCTTGAATAGGCAATGAAGACCCATGAGATTTACAAAAGGCCTGCTCCTGGCACAGATGAGAACAGGGCCAGATCTACACTAAGCAGGATATAATACTTTGAAAACGTTTTGAAGACTGTATAGGGAGTGTGTCCTGGGCCTAAACAGTTGTCACTACCGTTATAAACCATTATAAAGCAGGAGTGTAGATCCTGCCCTGGTTTGTTGCTAGGCGTCCGCACTGCTTCCTGGGCTCTCCTGGGGGTGTGGCTGGGGTCGTCATGTCATGGTAAGTGGCTGCACTTCAGAATTTAACACACACCACTGAGGAGAAGCACAGGAGTGAACATGTGAACTGTAAGCTAGAAGTTACTGCTTTGCCTTCTCCACCTCTCTGGTACTGCCCACAATCCCCCTGCCATTGATCTGATCCCTTGCTTCATACTTCCTCACCATCAGCCAAACTCCCCCCACCCACCAAGACACAGAACCGCAGAGAGAAGGAAACAGAGAGGAAGCAGCAATGACCAGCATTCACAATGTCACTGGGTCCAATGGCCGAGTGTGCTGTTGCCACTTCAGATTTGCTGCCAGCCCAACTGAATCCTTCCCAGGGCCCTTAAAGTGCTTCTGTTCCTCCTGCTCTCCCGCTACTTCATTCCTGTGCATCATTTTCCTTGGCAGTGTGGAAGGGGAAGAGCACCAGAGCCACTACCCAGCATAAAAACAGTCAACTAAGCTGTCCAGCATGAGGTAAAAGAACTAGATCAGTGTTTGGGGAAGGACTTCCAGACAGGAAGAGAGAATGAGTAGAATAATTTAAGGAAAAGAGGCCCTTTCAGTAGCTGAGGATAGGAGAGCTGAAGTCATGGACAAGTATAAATTGAGATATGAGGACAGAGAGAAATGAATGGAGTAAGGCCATGGAAAGATTGGAAGTGCAGTCTTTCCCAGCCTTGGGTCCCCAGATGTGGTTGGGCCACTCCTGAACATTGGCTATGCTGGTTTGGGCTGGCAGGAGCTGTAGACCAGCAACATCTGGGGACCCAAGGTTGGGAAAGGCTGTTTGAAGATAGCAACAAGAAACTTGTGCTGGATACAGGATGGTGCAGGAAATCTGTGCAGAGTTTATCGGAGTGGCATCTCAGGACTTGAACAGCGAGACAAGTTAATGCTTAGCCAAGATAATACTTTGCTTTCTTGTCCAATGCCATGGATGATTGGTTAAAAGTCACCTCTTGGGTGAATGGCAAGTAGGCCAGCAGTGGCCAACCAATAATTCTGTTGAAAATAGAATAGAGAAATGAGCGTGTTCAGACATCACGCTAGCCATGGTTAGGATGCTAACCCTATTGCAGTAAATGGTCAGTGAATATGTTTAAACCGTTATGTCGCCACCATGGTTAGGAATGGTTCACATGACACGCCAAGTCATGGCATGCTAAGCCATAATGTTTAACTCAAAATGCCTAATCACCATGGCTTCGCGTGTCATCTGATATATTTCTCTGGCTTCATTAGTAGCTTTTTTATTCCAAATTCCTGTGCTTCCAGAACCTATTCTTCTAGCCATCTGCTTCATATCAGTTCCAACCAAATGAATTACCATACTTTAGTCTTTTAAACAAACACTGTTATGAAACAAACAATGTCAGCGAACAATTAACACTGTAAATAAGTTGTCAGACTAGTGAAGGGTGTGTAATTTGTGTGTATGATCCTACTTATTTATGAAATCACATCTCCCCACCCCCAACAACAACAAAAACAGAACAGAAGAACCGCCTGCCTGATTAGACCAAGGCTCAGTCTACTCCAGCATTCTGGAAATCTCACAAATAGGCCATTACATTACAGTGACAACTATCCCCTGCTATTTGTGCCCACAGTCTGGTATTTAGAGGTAAACAGCTAATATGCATTGACAGATTACCCTTCATACTTTTGTCCAATCATTTTGAAAGACATCTAAGGGTGCAGTCCTATGAGTTCCACCCTCGTGTTTCCAATGCCCTGACAAGATAATACCATCAAGGCAGGAGTAAGATGGAAGCAATTTTCACCCCTCCATATTTTTGTTTCGTTTTGTTGTTCAGGCCTCTGAATCTACCTGAATCCTAAACAGGCCTCTGAATCCACCTAAAGAAGGGCTGGAGAGGCCATAGGATTTCTCATATCCTGGCCTCTCCTTTCTTCAACCACTGGAATGCCCTTTTTTCCCCTTCTCACTGAGGCCGTGGTTCTTTCTGTGGCGGCTTCAAGGGGATGGGGAAAGAATCATATTCAAAGTCTCCCTTCCAAGGTTGTAGCAGTGACTGCAGCCTCAGAGGGGGACTCTGAAGAATCCTAGGATCTCTGGGTGCGTTCCCAGGACCATAGGATTGTTCTCTAAGGCCTTAGCTAGACCTAAGGTTTATCCCAGGATCGTCCCAGGTTCATCCCTGTTCATGTAAATGACACACAGGGGATCCCGGGAGCAGGCAGGGACAATCCTGGGACAATCCCGGGATAAACCTTAGGTCTAGCTAAGGCCTGAGTTAGTGAATTCTATTAGTTAATGATGTCTTGTATGAAGAAGTACTTCATCTGTCTTCTTTTGGAATTTATTGCCAGTGGATATTTTAAGTTCATGGATTTGAAAACATTGTCAGTCATACATACGTTTGCTGGGAAGATAGCTGTTAATGCACTCTCCTTTAAAAAAAAAAAAAATCATTCTCAATTTAGCTCCGCAATTTTGCAACCCGCTTTCATTGTCCAATTACCATCTACTCAAAATCTTGCTTCACTATTTTGCAGGTTTTGCAGATGTGTTTCTTGAAACATTCTTATATTTTAGACTGTGGTTACTGAACATCTCTTTATTTATTTATTTATTTATTTATTTATTTATTTATTTATTTTTATCTGTTACATTTCTATACATCCCAATAACTGAAGCTTTCTGGGCAGTTCACAAAAACAGTTACCTTACCTACCAGCTGTTCATGCAAGGAACCATAACTACCTCCCACAGATCACAGGGTCCCGTCCCCCACAGCCTTCAGTAGGTTTTAATCTAAATGAAAGAATATAAGAAATAAGATGAAATAAGAATAGAAATAACTTGTCTTACAATTCCCAGATACATGATGACAGAGAAATATTGTGGACCTGCTTTCAAAGCCCTGCAACATCGATGCACTTGTGACATTTCTGATACTGAGTTCCATACTTGAGCCTTTGCAGCATGAGTGCAGGGATTTAATATTGGCAGTGGCTCTTGCTTGGTGCTGCAATAGAAAAAGCTCGTTGTAGTGTATATCACTTGTATAAGAATCATCTTCCTCATTTTGAATTTATTTGAAATGCCTAGGATGATCATACATGAAAATGGAGCTAGTCAACATTTGCTTTATTTGTCATCCTTTCATGTTACTTTAATGATCCTTTCATTTGAACTGTGTTTTGGTTCTGGCTTTATGTTAAACTGGCATGCTGAACTGAACCGAAATGGAATTTCCACTTCCTAAAAGGTGAGAGATTATATAGTTCTGTGAGCCTGACAGTGGTGATTTATGCCTTTTCCCTTACCAGAAGCTTCACTTTGAATAATAGCCACATCAATGTTATGTAGTGCTATACATTTGATTGTGCTTGTCTGCCAAATGACTAATGTCCAGTACTGTTTGCATATCTGTTCTTTTGGGATTTTTAAATTTAATTTTCATGTAAATAGAAGTAACAGGTATCCACTGGTGTTTGTAAAATGTCTTGCCTGAAGAGAACACTAGCAATAGATTATGGCTACTTAGCTGACATATGAGAGTATTATGGTAAATAGAAATCAGCGCTCATAGGCGTGCACAGCACATTTCATTAGGTGGTTCGGCCAAGGAATTTTTTTTTAAGGTAAACATTGATTGAATATACAGTAATAAAGGACTTTTTTCATTCATCAAAGAAACGAAATAAATGAAAACTGAAGTAAACTGTATTTTTTTAATTAACAAGTAATCCGTACTGCACTGTTGTAATTATTTGATTGGGACTGAAGTAGAGCAGCACTAATTTTACTGTACTTATTGTCTTTAAATATGGTTAAATATCCCACAGTTATTTTGCTATTCTATTTCTACAATTCTTTTTCTCCTGTCTTTTTTTCATCCTCTCTTCATTTTCAGGCTGCATCCTATGCACATTTACCTCAGAGTAAGTTTGATTGATCTCAGTGGGGCTTACTTCTGAGTATACATACATAGGAGTGTGCTGCAGCTCTGTTTTAAAGTGACACAAGATACACACATACCATGTTTACCAAAAGAATGGCTTGAAAAAAGGGGGTTGGACACCCTAAAATAAGCAAGGGCAGATAGGAATTGTTTTAGCAAGCATTCTGAAAAAGGTGCTGCTGAATGAACCCTCCTTAGCCAGGAGGTCTGGGGGGGGCATTGCAGTTCTCCCCCCTTTCTTTTCTCTTGCTGGAGTCCAGACTGGGGTGGGCGGTGGGGCAGTGATGAGGAGAGAAGGCACGTAAACATACAGCTTCTCTCTCTCTCTCTTTCTCTCAAACATTACAGTACCTGCAGGGCTGATGACGAGAGGAGGGCAGTAGGGATGTGCTCCGCTTCTAATTGGACCGGAGAAGCAGGAGCGGAGCGGGGGGCTTCGCCTGCCCTTAAGGCGGAGGCGAGGAGGATTGGGGGTCCGGCGGAGCATGACAAAGAGGATCGAGGTGAAGGCGGATCCTTCGCCTCGATCCGGAGCTCCGCCGGAAAGGTAAGTGGGGTTTACAGGGCCCTGCCGCTGTCGCTGTCGCCCATGCGGCGACAGCGGCAGGGCCCGGTAACCCCCCCGCCCTCCTCTCCCTTACCTGCCTCCGTCCGCGGTCCGTCACCGTCTTCAATTGAGCCCGCAGTTCCACCAGGAAGCCTGGGCCACTTGCGACGGACCACGGACGGGGGCAGGTAAGGCCCCCCTCTCCCTTGGTCCTTTACCGGGCTCTGCTGCTGGGACTGCCTTGAGCAGATATAGCCTTTTTAAAAAAGTTCTTCTTGTTGTTTATTCAGCAATACTGCTGCTTTTAATTCCACCCTTCCTTTGTTTATTTATTTATTTATTCAATTTTATATGCATTACTGGCTTATCTTTGGCTCACTTCCTTATGCCCCCAGAAATGTCTGCTGCCTGCCTGCCTTCCCTCTCTCCTCCCCTGCCCGCCATGCAGGGATGTTGTGTGTGTCTGGCTTTGACTCAGGGGAGAAGTCCTTCCTGCGCTCACTTGGAGTTTTGGAAGTTCCAAATCCATTTTTCAAGTGTGGAAGAAGATTCATATAGGTTTATCTCTACTCCCCAATTCATGGCATCTGGGGATTTCCTTTGAAATGGCCCCATTGAGATGTCTGCAGGTTTAAGCCCCGCCCAAAAACAGGGGATGATGGGACTGCCTTGAGCCTGGGTGTGCGTGTGTATCCGTGGATAAGCTATCATGGTGGCGAGTTTGAGGTTTCTAAAGTGCAAATTGACGGAGCTATGGAAAGGGGTGTGAATGGGGTGCCCGGTTTTCATAAATTCCCCAAAAATCAGGGGATGATGGGACTGCCTTGAGTCTCGGCATGCGTGTGCACCCCTGGACAAGCTATCATGGTGGCAAGTTTGAGATTTTTAACCTGCAAATTGACGGAGCTATGGAAAGGAGTGTGAATGGGGTGCCTGGTTTTCATAAATTCCCTAAAAATCAGGGGATGATGGGACTGCCTTCAGACTTGGCGTGCGTGTGCACCCCTGGATAAGCTTTCATGGTGGTGAGTTTGAGATTTTTAATGTGCAAATTGACGGAGCTATGGAAAGGGGTGTGAATGGGGTGCCTGATTTTCATAAATTCCCCCAAAATCAGGGGATGATGGGACTGCCTTGAGTCTTGGCGTCCGTGTGTATACTCCCATGAGGTGTCATGGTGCCAAACTTGAGGTTTCTAACTTTCACAGAAAAAAAGTTGTATACTTTTTTAGCTTAATGCAAGCCTATGGGGGGGGGGGGAAACGGAGCTCCGATCCGGATCCGGAGCTCCGAGCGGAGCGGAGTGGACATAGGCGGAGCGGGGACGGGGCGGAGTGGCCCGATCCGCAAATCGCGGATCTGGAAGTGAAGCGGAGCGGGGGGTCCATGCACACCCCTAGAGGGCAGCAGCTCCGAAGGGGGAGGGCCCCAATCCGCAGCTCCAGGCAATCTTACTACTTACAGAAACAGTCCCCTCCTTGGCTCCACCATGTGCTGCTTCCTGGCCCCAGCGTGGCTGCTGCTCCCACCTTGTTCAACAACTGCCACGAGAGGTCAGGCAGAGCAACTGGGAGCAGGGAGCGGCTGAGTGAGTGCGTGAAAGAGCGAGCAAGCGAGCTGGGGGTGCAGCAGCTGCACTGGTGAAAAAAGCCTTCCGGAGGAAGAGCGGGGTGTGGAGCAGATGAATTTGTCGCTCTTTCCTAGCACCGGCCCTGCTACCGCAACATGGTGACGGCGGCGGATTAGGGTCTTCAGCTGAACCCTTTGAACCTGTTGTCCTCACGCCAATGTCAGCGCTCCTATCTTAAAGACTGTATATTCACAGTTCCGTCCACTTCTCGTGTATACAGCAAAAGCAGACCTTTCTCCCAACCTGACTGGGAAGTTTGACCATGACGTTGTTCTGCCCAGATGAACCCCTTTCCTGAGTCAAGCAGAACTCAACACTCTCCTTATTCCTTTCAAGTTTGGATTGACATTCCACAAATCTCTGCAGTGGTAAATTTGTTCTTATATAATAGGTGCTTTATACCCGCTTAATTCACGTGCATCCTCCAAAACAGGGGGAAATGCATGTTAGACTCATGTTAACTGAGTCAGAGTTTGCTATGATTTCTGACTCAGCTGCTTCTTTAAAAGAAACTTATACGTCTCCAAGAATAGGCAGAGGGAATAAGTTGACCCTCAATTTACAGCTGGAAATGTAGACAGTAGGAAAGGCTTGAGCTGAAATAAAAGTTTGTAGTAATTTGACAGGTCAATTCAGATTTTGTTTCTTTGAATTTCCTTTTGCAATTCTTATTTTATTTTATTGGTGTGTTTTTTTGTGGGGGGGTTCCTTTTGAAATTTGACTTGATGGATTGCTATTAAAATATTCAATACTATTCCTATTTGGAGGTTGTTGAAAAAATATAATCAGGGGAATATCTATAAGAGTTTTTGCAAGCATAACATACCCATCATTAATTTACAGAATTAAAGTGATGTTTTCAAAGCATTATGTGGGTGGTGGGGAATGTTTTTGTTTGTTTGTTTATTCGTTCAGTCGCTTCCGACTCTTCGTGACTCATGGACCAGCCCACACCAGAGCTTTCTGTCGGCTGTCGCCACCTCTAACTCCCCCAAGGTCAAGTCTGTCACCTCCAGAATATCATCCATCCATCTTGCCCTTGGTCGGCCCCTCTTCCTTTTGCCTTCCACTTTCCCTAGCATCAGCCTCTTCTCCAGGGTATCCTGTCTTCTCATTATGTGGCCAAAGTACTTCAGTTTTGCCTTTAATACCATTCCCTCAAGTGAGCAGTCTGGCTTTATTTCCTGGAGTATGGACTGGTTTGATCTTCTTGCAGTCCACGGCACTCTCAGAATTTTCCTCCAACACCACAGTTCAAAAGCATCTATCTTCCTTCGCTCAGCCTTCCTTATGATCCAGCTCTCGCAGCCATAGGTTACTACGGGGAATACCATTGCTTTAACTATGCGGACCTTTGTTGTCAGTGTGGTGTCTCTGCTCTTAACTATTTTATCAAGATTTGTCATTGCTCTCCTCCCAAGATGTAAACGTCTTCTGATTTCCTGGCTGCAGTCAGCGTCTGCAGTAATCTTTGCGCCCAGAAATACAAAGTCTGTCACTGCCTCCACGTTTTCTCCCTCTATTTGCATAGGTATTAACTGCTGTCAGTCATTGTCAGGGCTCAAACAGGTCAGCCAACTCAGGGTAAGACACTCTGGCCTTAGCTAGACCTAAGGTTTATCCCGGGTCGTCCCGGGGTCATCCCTGCCTGCTCCCGGGATATCCTGTGTGTCATTTACATGAACAGGGATGACCCCGGGACGATCCTGGGATAAACCTTAGGTCTAGCTAAGACCATAGTAAAAGTGAGATAGAAACCCAGAAAGGTGGAGGCTAGCTTCTATGGAAACCCACAGGGTGGAAATCCACTGAAATTGTAGTAGGAGAATATTGAGGTCTTCCAGAGAAGCCAGCTAATACATAGGTGCTTAAATGGGATTTATATCTGACAGAAGACACCAGGCTTCCATTTTCCAGTCTGGGCTAAGACCAGGCAGCATCCTTTAAGGCCATGAGTAAAGGTGGGTCCCAGGAAGAACTATGTTGCTGAGAGAGCAGGATGGAGAAGACTCTACCCGAAGGAAGGAAAGAACTACAATAGACTCTAATCTTGTACTTTTGAGTAAACCTGTACTGTTTGTGTTATATTGGTTCTCTTTAGCATAAGTGGTCCTACAAGTTGGCTATATGAATATAATTCATAACAATAATTCATTATTATTATTATTATTATTATTATTATTATTATTATTATTATTTCACCTAAATAATGTTGCTTACAAGGCAGGATGAATACTTGGTTACAACTATTTGTCATCTAATAATGCACTGAACTCCTTAGGTGTTCTTTCAAGTATTCACTCTATCACAAATGCAGGACAAGAAAAAAATAGGACTCAATTTATTTATAATTTAAAACATTTGTATCCCGCCCTATATCATTAGGATCTCAGGGTGGTGTACAGATAAAAGCATACAGTATAAAACAATAAATATACACCGCTAAAAACAAATTAATTTATGTGTCTTTGTGTTATCCACTCAGATCAATTATTATCAAATCCCCTCCATCTTTACATGCCATTTGAGAAAAATCACATTTACTTCCACTAGGTGGTGAGGTTGTAAAGCAAACTCAGTAAACTATTCTGAAACTGCTAATAGTGGAAGGAAGGAACATTATCAAATTGATTTTTGAAGACAGAAATGCCTCAGGTGGGGTTGGTAGTGTTTGGATAGCGCACACTTGTAGACATGCACGAACAACAGCTGATTTGTACTGTTTGTCCCATTGAATGAATGTGGGCATTCCTTCATACAGCATGTAGTTAAAGTGTGAAATCCATCTTCTCAAGATGTGATTATGATCACAAAGATTGATGGTTTTAAAAAGGGGATTAGATAAATGCATGGAAATTTCAGATATCAGTGGTTACTAGACACGATGGCTGATTTCCTCCAGTGTCAGAGGCAGTATGCCTCTCAATACCAGCAGCTGGGGAACGTGGTAGGGAGTGTGCTGTGGCCCTCATGGGCTTCCCAGGGGTATCTGGTCAACCAGTGTGGGAACCAGGATGCTGGCTTAGATATAGGCCCTTGGTCTGTTCCAGCAGGACCCTTCTTACGTTCTTATCGGGGTATAGCTAGCTTTGAGGGGGGGCCAGGCAAGTTTCTTACCTGGGCCCACACCTTTCCTGCTAGACCCTGGCCACCAGCTCTCCACCTTAGCTGATACCACCAGCTCCACTTTCTGCCTCTGATAACAACTCCCCCTCCCCTGCCACCACCAACTCCCCTCCCCATCACTGCCCACTCCTCCTTCCTTCCTTCTTTTAAAATAATCAAAACCAAACCTGGAAGCAAGAGCAATAGTTCCTTCTCCTCCTCTTAGTTTAGTGTGCCATGAGTAGCAGCAATCTGAAGCAATCAGATGTAGTCAATGAGGGCACAGGCGCAGCAAAAGGGCAGTCTTTGTATGACTCCTGTGCCTGCATTGGCTGTAACCCCAACAGCAGTGTTTCTCATTGTTGCTGCTCAACATTTAAACAGCAAAAAAAAAAACCTTTACTTTTAAAATGGCAGACCGTGGAGCCTTCAGGCTTACTCGGTTGGACTAAAAGGAGAGGGCGTGAACTGGGCAAGACAAATATTTATTTGGGTACCACAGAGCACCTTAATGACAAGAAAGAGAAAGAGAAAGAGAGAGAGAGAGAGAGAGAGAGAGAGAGAGAGAGAGAGAGATTTCATGTCAAAGGGTTTTTTTTACAACCTCAAACTTGCTTTTTGTATCACCATGCCACACACCCCACCCCAGTTTAAAAAGCAGGTGGGAGTTTCATATGAGAATTCATATAGGAAATATTCCTATATAGGAGTGGCAGCTTCGTTTTTAAACAGCTGTTATGCACCTCCTCCAAACACACACACACTTTTAAAACTGGATTGCGTTTAAGAAGCTGAACGTACTGTGCTGCTGAGAATAAATTTCTTAAGCAGAAACCGGTTTTTCGCATTCCAAATTATGGAATTCCCTGCCCAGATGTATTCAAGGCACCCTCGTTGTTGTCCGTTAGGCAGCAGGCAAAGGCTATCTTGTCTTCTCATTGTCCTCATTCAGGACCACCGAACACTTACAGAAATGCGTTTGGAGGTGTTTTATATACCCCAACCCAAATTCCAGTGTAACTCAAAGTAGTAAATGATCCAAAGCATAGCTCTCAGTGTAAGCCTTATCACACGTACCTGTTTCCCTCGTATTATCCCCGTAGCGCTTAGCTTTTGTGGTTGTTGTTGTTTTTGCTACCGGGAGGCAGCGATCCTTTGCATACCAGGAAGTGAGTTGAAGGAGGGAAATGTAAAAAATCATTAAAAAAATAATGGATGACCCAATTCAATTCAAATTTGGTATGCCTAAAGCTCTCCGTAATATCTATTAATGTGCCAATTTTGGTGTCTTTATCTTTAAAGCTTACACAGATGTAAGCATTTCTGTAAAATCCTTCTCCTGTGCCCCAGCGGCGGCTCGGAAGATATGCTCAGAAAGCAGGGGCTAAATAGAGTGAATCTTTTTGCTTTATTGCACAATTAAGGCAGGATGCATGGGAGTCCTTCACAATAAAAGCAGATTACCAGGTGGAAAACTTCTGAGTCCTTTGCATGCAATTCGCAGTGATTGCACAGTATAACGCTGATGTGATAAAGCTCTGTGGTGTCAGGGTTCCCCTTTCTCTAAAACGCTTAAATCTGCTTAACTGGATAACTATTTGAAAAAATAATGGGAGGTTTTAGAGGTTCTTTTTTTTTTTTTACCCTAACACATTACGTTGGCTGAGGCAAAAGAGCATCCCAAAAGAAAATAATATTTATTTATTTATTTATTTATTTATTTATTTATTACATTTTTATACCGTCCAATAGCTGAAGCTCTTTATTGGGATGTTTTATGTACTGGGTGCCTTTTAATAAGTGACTGAAATTTGTGGACATTGAGTTGGATCCCAATTTAGTCATACTTAGGGTAGACCCATTGACATCAATTGGACTTGTTAGTCATAACTAATGTAAGTCCCATTGATTTAATTGAGTCTATTGAAAGTATTACTAGATCCACCATTGTTCTCTACCGTGCAGGTAACAATGTCCTGGGTGTTGGACACTTGCTGGGTGTTGCAGCTTATATGCAGGATAACAGATGATATGTGATACTTATGCATTCCTTATATATGAGAGTCAGACCATCTAGCTTAGTAGTATCTACATTTAGAGTCTGCAACATTGTGCCTGTGGGTGCCAATGTATCCACAGACACATATTTTGGCACCACCAGGCGCCCTGCCACTACTGATTTCTATTTTGTTTTTTACGATTGTTAAAAATTAAAACATTTTATAAATTGATGACCCTGGCCATCTTTATTTGGGTTCAAAAGAATGGTTTTGTGTTTTGAAGCTCAGACTTCACCTCTGCTTTGTACTTGGGTTTCTGGGCAAGTTACTTTTCTTTTGGTCTCTCCAGTTTAACTTCTGGGAAATGAAGATTGTGTGACCAGCCTTGCCTCTAGAGCCACCATTTTATGAAGGGGCAAGATGCCTCCCAGGGTAGCCATTTTGTGCACACTCTCAAAATTCCAAATGTGTACACAGACCCCAAAAGTTTGGGGACCACTGACTGCAATGGCTCTTGAGGATTTCAGGCAGGATTTTTTCCTAGCCCTACCGGGAGATACCAGGGATTGAATCTGGGATCCTTTGCATGCAAATCATATACTCCATTACTGAGTGATAGCACCTCCCAATATTTGACAGTAGCAAAAATAAGAACTTTTATGGAACGACCCACCCCACCAATTACTGTTTAACCTAATGGAACGCTTTTTATACTGAGGAAATGTAACAATGGAGATGCCAGTTACCAGACCAAGTTCCATCTAATCTAGCATTCAGTTTGAAATGGAGGTCTACCAGGTGCTTCTGAGAAGCTTAAAAGCTGGGCATCATATTATCCTTTCCTTGTTTGTATCCATCTGTGATAGCTAGAAAGAAAGCACAGACCTGTTACACATATTCATTCATATTGCGGCAAGAAAATTACAGGGTTTCTTGGTTAAATCCTTTCCCAGAGACTTTCAGCAATGATTCTTGTATTGTGGAAGTGGTTTGAATTTCTTTGTGTTAAATCCAAATCACCCCACCTTCTCCTTTTAAGTAGTTAATTAAATGTGGCTTGGTCGTGACTCCTGGGTTATAATTAAGATTAAGCAAACGTTTTGAAGGGCAATGAAGCAGTAAAATTAGACCTCTAAAGACATGAGTTTTGACTCATGGAAACAGTATAAAATTCAGCAAGATTCAAATTTAAGTTCATTTTGCACAAATATAATGCACAAGGCACACAACTACTAAAATATAATACATTTCAAAGCTGGGGTAAGAAAATGCTTTTTATCACATATATCAATTTTTAAATTCTATACATATAATATCATTGCTGAAACATGAAATAACAGTGATTATAATTTATATTAACACCTAGGAATCTCAATTAGGCCATTTTGCAAATGCACACACATAAGTGTATATTCACATTTTGTGGTTGCTGCAGAAGACATATTGATATGCTCGTGACAAACAACAACAACAGTTTATTGCTTAGCCAGTCAGGCCATGCACATACAAACACAATTGCTGCAGTGCAGTTGCATTTTGGTTATGAGAATATTCTTCAAAGACTCAATGGGGGGCTGTGTCTGAAGGAGCACAGAGAAGGGGCTCCATTGGAATTGCCAGGGGCATTTTGGTAGTATGACTTAAGGTGTCTCCACACGAGCTACTTTCCCTAGAACATGTCCTGGGAAACAGTGCAGCCTGAACCACATCCCAGGAAGCATTTCTGATCAGGGCACAAATAGCTGACCACAGAATTTTCTCTCATAAGTGTTTCTTCTCAAAATCAACTATCCCAGTGTAGTGACAAGCCTATCCAGAAGCAGATTTACTCACAAGTACATATACCAGCCTGCTTTTCTTAATGGCCGTTTGGAAAACCTAACCAATGACCAGGCCAACTTGTAAGAAGGTCGGTTTCAATATCAAGCTACGTAAGTGAGGGTTCACTCAAGGTGGGTTTCTCCTTTATGCAAGCATCCATGTCTCTTCCTTGGTTATCTTTGTGCATACTCCTGCATGGGAAATCATTCTTTTGAACCAGGCTGTACACAGCCACAGTGGCTGAAACACAGATACAGCTTCTGGTTGTCTTTAGCTTATCTGGGTTATGTCCAAGCATATTGTGCCTTATTTTACAGATTGGAAATTAGGTCTTGGAGACTGTGTATTTATGAATACATCAAGGTGGTTTTCCTTCCTCAGCTTTTAGTACACTTGACTTTTCCTTTGTGGAAAAGCGTAGCTGTATGAACTACAAATATCACTTCATGCCTTCATTTGAATTTTGTTGAATGCAGCCACAAAATTGCATGGAGAATCAAGCACTGAAGTATCAGTTTAAAGAGAAGTCTTGTTGCCTCTCTGCATAGCAACTCAGGCTTATCTGAAAGAACATCTTAATTGGCACGTTTGCTCACAGGTTGCTGTACAGAGCTTACTCTAGGCACTTAAGAACAGGCAAAGGCAAGAAGCTGTCGAACAGTCTCTGATCATCTGCCCTTCTGCAAGAGAGAAAAAGAAGTTGCAAGAATGGTGAATCTCATCAAACAGGAAACCTTTGCAGTTAATATAGGTTCTTTCCAAGGAAGAACCTATACAATGATAAGAAGGGGCCATAGCTCAATGTGATAGACCACTTGCTTTGGATGCAGAAGGTCTCAGGTTTGACCCCCCAGCTTCTCCAGGTAGGACAAGAAAGAATTTGCCTGAAACCCTGGTGAGTCACCGCCAGTCAGTGTCAACAATACTGGGCTAGGTGGACCCATGGTCTGACTCAGTATAAGGCAGCTTACAGGTGTTACAAACACCTGGATTGTGCTGAATGTATCTTGGTAAGTGTCAGCAAACATTCTTTTTAAAACCTCAAAGTAAATATTAGTTTTTCCTTATGTATAAAATATCCTTTTAATAAATCAACTTGTTTTAGTACGAACTGTCTCTCGTGGTGGTGCCATCTCATGCCTACGCCTCTTATATGAAGCTACTAGGAGATTTGAATGTATTCTAACATAATTGGTGGCAGCAAAAAAGGGTCAGCATGGGGAACTCTGAGTTATAGTGGTGGAGAGCACCTTAGGCCCTGAAATATAAACATTTTGCTGGAAAATAAGAAATGTCATAAGTGGGATTGTCTCATGAAGGAGAAGTTTCCCCATACTGTCCATGAAGGAAAGCAGAGGTGGGGGAAATTCAGATATCATGATTTCGGTCACATATTTTGTTTTATGCAGCTCTGGGAACAGATGAGAAGGACAATCAGTGTTGCCTTTGTCAAAAGCAGCTAGTTATATGTTTTCCACAAAGCATGTTTCTAGCCCAAGACTTGGGGTGCATCGTAGAGCTAACCATTGAGAGGAACTGTGCAGTTATGCTGTGTTTTCTTCTGTAACTGATATTTTCTGGTAAGAAAAGAGATGGCAGAATCGGATGGAAAACACAGGAGGGCTACAAACTAACATCCAGACACAGAGCTTCATCTCACCAGCATTATGCTCCACAATCCCAGCGAGTTCAATGCAATGGGCTCACATGACGCTTACCCTATAATCTGCAATCATGGTGAAGTACTCCAATGTGCCTGGCTGTGATTGTGCTTCTTCCCCAAAAGAAGCGACGAAAATAAGATCGCAGAAAGAGTGATTCGTCTTATACCCCGAGCGGCCACTGGGGGCGTGGAAGGATGATGTAGGGCAGAGCAGACCCTCCATACCCATTTTACCTACCTGTGGAAATGAGGGGCTATTTCTTTTTTACACTTCAAAGCTGAAGCCTTTTCAAAAGGTTTGAGATGGTGAAATCCTACACACATCTACTCAGAAAATTTTTATGAGACTTGATACTAGGTAATAGGATTGCAGCCTGAATCAAAGGGCAAAGAAAAGTTGTGACTAGCATGGAGGAGCACTCTTGCATCCCCGCCCCAAACCCTTTTTCTGGTAGTTCAATAGTGCAAAGGATCGTAGGAGCTTAAGAATGTAGGTTCGCTCATTCAAAATCCCTTCCTTCCGCTGTGGTTGACAGGCACTTCTCCCAGATGCGCCATGGTGAGAGGAAGCTTCTGACTGCACTTTTGGGGGAGCGGGAGAGATGTAAACTTCCAGGATTGTAATGGAGCACTCACACAAATGTACTTCAGGCATTTTGTGTGTGTGTGTGTGTCCCTGGAAAACGAGGGAGACAGGCAAGCAGTGGGAAGGGCTTCCGCAGGTTCCTTAAGCCCCGGCAGTTTCTTCCTCCCCTCCTCCTCTCCATTCTCCATGGGGGGAGGCAGAGATAGAAGCGGCAGAGGCGAGCTCATTCACCTTGGTCTCCTCTCCTCATTCCCCACCCGGTCCCTGCAAGTGCTTTGGATAGCGAAGGGCAACAACAGCGCTGACCGGGCTGCCCTGCTTTAGGAGGAAACTAGCAGGGATCTTGGGTAAAGACATTTGGCTGCTCTTTTCCCGTGTAAATAGGCTTGGTTTGTAAAAGCGCACAGTTGTACATTTGCAAGCTTTCATGCACTATATAAACGCTACATAACCAAAGCGGGATAATTTGAGGGAAATCCAGGACAAATGTGTACATGGGATGAGACTCACAGTATAACTTCTACCCGTATGGGTTCTATGGGGCTTAATTAGAATAAACTTGCAATATGTCTTTAGTAAATATCAATTTACAGAAATATGCCACAATTTGTCCTTCTATGTGCAAACAACAACAATATGGACCTCTTGCTTGTAGCCCAGTGCCATGTGGTTCTGTATCTCCAGGTGCTGAGAATTTCAGAAGTCCCTTTTGTAGATTTTTCTTAACTTTTATTTCACAGGGCAATCCCCAATCAGTAACACAACTGTTCAGAGTATTATCCCTGCAATAACATAATTAGGACAAACATCAAAGTTGCAAAAAATGATCCCCATCCCCCTTGAAATTCTAATGTGCACAATTAACAATTCAATTTACCGTATACAAGGTAATCAGAGTCCATAATTAAACAGCAACTCTTCTAACATTCAGCTTTCAGCAGAACAACTGGTTCTCTTTTTTTTAGTTGTTTCTTCTCTAGTCTTCCCTCTGAGTGAGAGCCCTGCTAGCACCCTATAAAATTCCATGAATGAGGTGGTGAGATTGTACAGTAAAAGCCTTGGGTGGAAGAATCCCTAGACGAAGCAAGATCTATCCTTTCCATTGCAAATGATATTATTGCCATTGGACAAGAAATGACGAAATAAATACATAACCAATGCTCATCTCTGATATATAACATAAATAAATGGAAAATGCCTAGAGGGCTTAGATTTTGCACAGGACATTGCCCATTGAATGATGCAATGGAGAACCTAGCAAAAAATATCAATGCCTGCCAGAAATAGCATGCGGGATGGGCTACACAAAAGTAATCAAACACAAGGAATTGTTTACTGGATGTACATCATTCTACTAAAAGAAAAGACCACCTCTCTCACCCAAAAAACTTACTTGAGGCTTAGGAAATCGGGCATAGAATTTAATACACTTATTAGCAGCTGTAATTCAGCAGTGAATATAATCTTCAACATGTTAAATTCTGCCATTATTCTGATGTAAACTAGACATGCTGTGAAATCTGACAACTTACAGAATTTGAGTTGATTTTTGTTTGCAGTTCTGTTTCTTGCAAAGAAGGAGTCAGCCATTCTGGTACCCGCTGGGAACTGATAAATTTACTGAAGAGTCGCTCTTCTGTGACTGCATTCAGAATGCTCACAAATTATGAATTGCAATACATTCTTGCAGTGGAACTGACACTATTGAAAGAATGGCAGTGTTAACAAGTCTATCTGAACTTCAGACAGATGGGCAGAATTTCACAGAAACCAACTGTGCAATAGCAGTGAACATGGATCTTTTCCAGTAGATTTTTTTTTTTACATTGCCAGTGTCTATATAGGCATGGTTTCCATATTATGAAATTAGTGGGTGCACTATGTGTATACTGTGTGTACTTATGGTGTATCCTGTAATATATGATAGTGATATACATCTCAGTTTTCTTTTTCAAAACAAGTACATTTTGTGTCCCAGGGTTAATCCTGATTATTCTCCATCTTGCACAGCATCCCCCCCCCCACAAACCTTTCTATACTGGTTTTGTTTTGTTTTGTTTTTAAAAGTCCCAAAGCAGTTTACAATATAAAATCATGATAAAATACAATAAAACTAATAATTAAAACAATGATAAAAACAATAACATTTCAATTAAAATAACTGGGGCCATAGCTAGATGGGGCGAAATCCCAGGATGATCCCCAGGATCGTCCCTGTGCATTCAGATGAAGCACAGGGGATCCCGGGATCAGGGAGGGATGATCCATCCCTTGCCCCAGGATCTCACCCTCCCCTTTAGGCCCTGTTTTTCCGCAGTCTCGAGCTGAGCCCGAGACTGCAGAACGTGTCACCGAAAACTGCGGTTTATCCCAGCTCTTTGCAATTCCTTGCAAGGAGCCAGGACCCACACATGGGGTGCAGCACTCCTCAGGAGCACTGCGCCCATCGAGGGTGGGGTGGGGGAAAGTAATTATTTGTAAAAAAAAAACTTTTGCGCACAAGCGTTCGTGCGCTGCTGGCCCTTTAACTGTAAAAAAATGGCGGGCGCAACGCCTCTCTGTCTGAGGTTGTCGCACATCTCATGTAAACAGAGGGGGGACCTCACGCTAAAACCATCGTGAGATCTTCACCCCTCCGTCGCGGACTAAGAGGTAGGTCTAGCTAAGGCCTGGGATAGCTGATAGTACTAGCAGTCAGGGAAATTCCTAGGCAAACAAGTGTGTCTTCAATTGCTGGAGAAAACACCCAACACTAGGAGCCTGCTTGTTCTCAATGGGGAGATCTTTCCACATGGTGGGCGTCACAATTAAAAAGGCCCTCCTCCACACCACAGCCGGATGAGCTTCAGTAGGCCATGGTATGGTCAGTAAGCCTTCCCCCTCAGAACATAACGGTCGGGTAATCTATACAGAACAGTGACGTCTCTCAGATAACCTGATCCTGAGCTGTTCAGGGTTTTATAAATCAGCAATCAGCAATAGCATCATGAAAATAGCTCATTGGCAGCCAGTGTAGAGCTTTCAAGACAGGAGTTATATGTGAACAGTAAAAAGCTCCAGTGCACAATCTAGCCACTGCATTCTTCACTAGCTGAAGCTTCCAAACCAAACTCAAGGGCAGCCCCACAGGAAGTGCATTAAACTAGTCCACTCATGAGGCTACAAAACCATGGATCACTGGCCAGGAAATCCCTGTCCAGGAATGGTCATACCTGTTGTACCAGCCTAAGCTGGTAATAGGTGATCTTTGCCACCACAGCTACTTGGGCTTAATCCAAGATGAATCCAAGACCACCTCCAGACTATATCCCTGTAAGAAGAGTGCAGTCCATCCAGGACAGGTAAATCACCCAACTTGCAGACTCGGGAGCCAGCCCACCCACAGAGCTTCTGTCTTATCAGGATTCAGTTTTAGTCAGTTGGCCCTCACTGAGTCCGCCACTGCATCCAAGCATCAGTCCAGGTTGTCATCACCACACCTGACTCGGATGTAACAGAGAAATTAAAGAACTGAGTGTCATCTGCATATTGATGATAACTTGCATCAAATCCCCATGGGGCAAGCATTTATGACAGGATTGTGCCCTGTGGCACCCCACAGCACATTTGCCAGGGAGCTAAAACATAATCCCCCAATGCCACTGTCTGGAACTGACGCCCAGAGGTGATTAAATGTTAACATGATTAAAAAGACACTGAAATTGTTTATTATATTATTATAATATAGAGATTATTAGTCACTATGGATTTTTCTTGGATGAGAATGGCAGGATATTTTTTTAAAAAATGAAGTCTTTGTTACATAGAAAATTGCAGACACTTACTCAGTGTATGCTCTGTAGCTGCATGGAAAGAATGAAGGATAGAAACTACCTATAAGCCACATAGGCAGATTATAAAAACATTGATACTTAGAAGAAGCTTTGTTTCATCAGAAAAGGCATGTTTTCCAGCATTAATGTTCATGAAATTATTGGGCAGCCCAGATAGTCTTCAAGCTCATTCCTCCAGTGTAGTCTAATTATATATTGCTAAATGCCTGGGAGAAGAGAAAAGTCTTAACCTGGTGTCAAAAAGATAACAATGTTGGCGCTAGGCATCAGGGAAATTGTTCCACAATTGGGGGACCACCACAGAAAAGGCCCTCTCTTTTGTTGCCGTCCTCTGAGCTTCCCTCGGAGTAGACACCTGGAGGAGGACCTTAGATGTTGAACATAGGGTTCTGGTAGGTTCATGTCGGGAAAGGCATTCCATCAGGTATTGTGCTCCCAAGCCATGTAAGGCTTTATAGGCTAAAACCAGCACCTTGAATCAGGCTTGGAAACATACAGGCAGCCAATTCAAGCGGGCCAAAGTGGGTCTTATATGTTCAAATCTTCTGGTCCCTGTTATTACTCTGGCCTCTGCATTTTGCACAAGCTGCAGCTTCCGAACTGTCTTCAAAGCCCCATGTAGATTGCATTGCAACTTGGAGGTTACCAGAGCATTGACAACTGAAGCCAGGTTATCCCTGTCCAGATAGGGGCATAGCTGGGCCACCAACCAAAGCTGGTAGAAGGCACTCCATGCCACCAAGGCCACTTGAGCCTCAAGTGACAGAGATGTTTTTAGGAGAACCCCCAAGCTATGAACCTGATCCTTCAGGGGGAGTACAACCCCATCCAGAACAGGTTGAACACCCTCCATCGGGTCCGCAAAACCACCCACTAACAGCATCTCAGTCTTATGTGGATTGAGTTTCAGTTTATTGGCCCTCATCCAGTCGATTGTCGCGGCCAGGTTCAGTACATCCACAGCCTCACCTGATAAAGATGAAAAAGGAAAAAGAGTAGTGTGTTATCAACATACTGATGACAACACACTCCAAAACTCCAGATGACCGCACTCAATGGTTTCATGTAGATGTTGAATAGCATAGGGGACAAGACTGACCTCTGTGGAACCCCATACTGGAGAATACATGGGGCTGAGCAATGTCCCCCAAGCACCATCTTCTGGAGCCACTGCAATGCAGTACCTCCCACTCCCAACTCAGTTGTTCCAGAAGGATACCATGGTCAATGGTATCGAAAGCCGCTGAGAGATCAAGGAGAATCAACAGAGTCACACTCCCCCTGTCTTTCTCCCGACATAAGTCATCATACAGGGCGACCAAGGCTGTTTCCATACCAAAACCAGGCCTGAAATCTGACTGAAATGGATCCAGATAATTGGTCTCACACAGTGTTCACACAGTGATGAACCAACTGTTGACCAGGGCCCAACAAAGCAGGACACAGTGCAACAGCATTCTCCCACCCATGTCCCCCCAAAACTGGTGCACACAGGCTTACTGCCTTGGATACTGGAGGTAGCACATAACCATCAGGCTAGTAGCCATTGATAGCCTTCTCCTCCATGAATTCATCCAACCCACTTTTAAAGCCATCCAAATTGGAGGCCATCACTACATCTTGTAGTAGTGAATTCCATAACTTAACTATGTACTGTGTGTACTTCCTTTTATCTGCCTTGAATCTCCCACCAATCAGCTTCATGGGATAACCCCAGTTTCTAGTATTTTGAGAGAGAGAGAAATATCTTTCTATCCACATTATTTGACTTCTATGTAGCGACTGTAGAGTAAGTAGGTCAAGGATGGCAATCCGAGTGGCATGGTGTTTGAAAGGTTCATCTACTTTGGAAGGCGAAAGAGGAGCCCTGAATATTGGGAATATCATTCAGCTCAACTAACCTGATTGCCCAGTTGGCCCTAACAAATTTATTCTGGACAACTGACAGGGAGGACATTTGATTTAAGGAAATGCAAAGAGCTACAGTCAGCAGATAAATCACAACCTGTGAGAGTATCCAATTAATCACAAACCTTTAAAGGAATTTACCAATCTTGGCTCTTAACTGAAAGTACAGTGTGTGCTTAGCATGGTGTTCAGAGCTTACCCATACAAGGTTCAAAGAACAAATCCATGGTCATTATTCAGTTTTATACAGATCTGTGAGGAAAGTGTGCCCAAATAAAGAAGAAACTCTCCATTGGATAGCTAAGAAACAGGCCTTTTCAACAGTGATGCACAAAAGATTGTTTTTCCATACCACATACTAGTTTATACATGCAAGCAGAGCAATTCTGTCCCCTCTACCACTACCTCAGGAGCACACTTGTCCCCTCCCCTTGGGAAGGAACACATATACAGGGGACAATGTGTCTCCTCACAAGACCAGGCAACCCATCAGGGGTTGTTCATGCATCTTATAAGGCGGTTCCTCCTCTTTCAACACTGCATGTTACCCATTAGGGAGCTAAGTAGGATTTTTTTGGATCCTCCCCCCCTCCCCCCCCTTTTTTTTTTTTTTTTTTTTTTTTTTTTTTTTGCTGCTGGGCTGGTTGTTTAGGCCACCTGGCTTATTTTCCTGGTCACACTGAGGTGGGTACTCATTCTAGGAATTAGGCTACCCTGGTGAAGCCCTTAAAGCCCTTGGGAGGTGAAGGAACAGTGAACCATCCTACCAGCCAGCCAGAGCAAGAGGATGGAGAAGGTAAGCACCACTTGATCCCTTTAAGCCTCCAAACCAACCATCAAATGCTGACCAGCTGGGCTGGTGTGGCCAGGGCCTCCTCACTGTGCCTTTATGGCCAGATTGGCTCATTGCTGGCTTGGTACTTAGAGCCAGGGCGGGAATCATCCAACCCCAGACCAGGGGATCTTTGCAGAAATCTCCTGCCAGGGGTCATGTCTAGCTCTGCTCCCCTTAGGATGGGGGAAGGAGTTTTAGGCGATCAGTCAGAATCAAATTCTGAAGCAGAAGAGACGGTGCCAGAAACATACCCGCCTATACCAGTTGGGGAGGCAGCTCTCACGGGCTCTTCACCAGCTGGGAATGAACCTTCTCCAGAGTTTATCTCCTCAAGTGTAAACAACACACAGTCTGTGGGAAATCAGTATTCTTCCGAGGGGAAGGGCACTGAGAAACTAGCCGATCCTAGAGTACGCTGCAGACTAAAACAGGCGGAGCTAAAGGAAGGTGAGAGAAAGTCAGCCCAGCTAGCATTTTGTCAGAAGCTGTATCAGACCCAGTCTCCCTGAAGTTAAAGCATACTGAGGAAAGGCTTTCCATTCTTCTTCTTGAAAGGACAATTGTCTTGCTTAGTTTGCACAGTTTTGCCTAGAGGAAGTTCCTAGAGATTAGACTCTTCAGGTGGGAAGAGATGCTTATTGCTTGAATAAAGCTTTGTGGATTACTTGGCAGACCTCATTATGCTCTCCCAATAAGGCGGGGAGTTCTTGGGAAACAACACCTAAGAGATTCTACCAGTTTTAATTTAACAATTTAATACATTTTTAGTTGTGTAAATTATTTATGTTTATATTGTTCTGATTTTATCTGTATACCACCCTGAGATCCCAGTGATAATAGGGCAAGATACAAATGTTTTAATAAATAAATAAATAAATAAATAAATAAATAAGAGGTGCCTAGAATGACCCAGGTTTATTACCCAGCTGCTGATCCCTGCTATTAATAAATAAATTTGTGACCCTTAATCCAATTTCTTGCTTCTTGTCTTCATCTGGACAATTCAAGCTAAACCAAAGTAAAAGGGAGATATAGTGCATTCCTCTGCATGTTTACTCGGAAACAAATCCCACTGTGTTTACTCCCAGGAAACCCAAATTTTTAAATAATGTACCTAGGGTTCAAATGCAACTCTAAGCAACCATCACTCATTAGTGTCATCCTAGACTTTGATGTTTGCTAAGCTCACCCTGATAACTGTTATCTTCCAGTCTTCTTAAGCAAGAGAGTTTAGCTATGCAATATTAAACTGCCTGAACCTTGGAACAGAGTCTTAATAACTTGAGAATTTTTAAACCATGGTGACTTAAATGTAAAGAAAAGAAATTGAAGTGATTAGATTCTCCTTTCCCATGGCAGCTCTAATCTATCTTTATCAACAGGCCAAGATGGATGATTAGGCAAACTCTACCACACTAGGGAGAAAAGTTTTTTAGGCTTCAATCTTGTACCCAATTATGTGGGAGTAAGTCCCATTGAACTAAAGGGAACTTACTTTTGATTGGACATCTGTAAGATTGTTCTATTAATGTGCCTTGTTGGAGAGTGCCTTAGCTGTGGTCTCTGCATGCAAATGAGTAGTAGTGTCCTAAACTGGCACAAAGGGCTGTACCACTTCATGTTGCACATTTTGAAGGCTGCTTTGTGTAAAAACAAGCACAGTAGAAAACAAGCACATCAAGGAACAAGATTCATTTTCAGTTTATGAATTTGCTGGTCCGAGTTTTAAATGCAATAATATTTATGCAATGTATTTGGATGAAAAAATGCTCAGTAAATGATACATTAAATTTATATTTTTAAGAAGGAATGGAAGAAATAACCACACTGGGAATATTTACAGAAAAGATCAAAAAACCATTCCCATCCCCACCTCTATAGCTTCTACATTTCCAGAAATGTTACATAACTAGTCTTATGCAAAAGTCTTCCTATTATGTAGTTTTAAGAAATCATTTTAGGGGAACAAAAATCAAGTTACAATATATGGACAACTTGTCTTAAACATTTCATTCAACATTCTAAACGAAAATATTTCATAATCCAAATTGTTCAATTTTTCCAATGGGAGGGAGTATTTTGAAATAATGGAAGGAAAATTTCCCCTCCTTCCCCAATTTTTTCCTTGGCTGTTATATCTTTGAATCCAAGCAATTGTTCTTAAACTGCCTTCCTTTGGATGCATGTCCCAAATCACTGAGTGCAGGATTCCAAGGGACTGGCTGTGAGTTCTGAACACACTCTCTGTCTGCCTGCCACTCCCTTGTACACTCCACATCCTCCCCTTCATCTCTGTCCTTTCCCCTCCTCCTCTCCATTTGCTCATTCCACCCATTCCTCCTTCCCCCCAACTGGGACAACGGTAATGGCAAGATGTGTCGCACAATTCTGCTTTCTCTGAAATTCCAAAAGAAAGTCAAGGGCTTCTGTTTAATCTCAAAGCCTTCTTGTTTTTTCACTCTTTTTCTCACGCCTTGACAAAATATGTTAATTTAACCTTACTTGTTATATTCTAGAATTCATATAGCTAGTTCTCAATTCATGGCTTGCAGTATTCCGGTGATAACAAATAAGTTCACTGCCAACTCTGTCTTATCCACTTGACTTGTACCCTAAAAATAATCCAACAAAATCCACAGTAGAGCCTAAAGTTTAATTATCTCAATTACTCCTCTGCAAACGACATTCATAACTGTTCAGGTTTCCCCATGTGCCAATATTCTTTCCATATACTTTCCTGTCAGCATCCTGTATTTAATATTTTCTACTTTTTAAGGATCCCTTAAACAGTAATAACACATTTTCAAATGTATGTCTTTCATGAAGGGAATGCAAAAATTCGAATACAAGCTTAAATCTTGCCTGGAAGATTCATACCCGGGTCTGCAATACAAAAGTAGCATTTGTACATGAGTAAGAGAATTGTGTGTATAGCTTCAGCTAACTTTGAACATTACTCTGCAATGGCTCCCACCATCAAAGAGGCAAGCCTTTATTCAGTTTAAAAACTGGCTTGCCTCTTCAGGATTTGGAGATGCTGCAAATAAATCTTCAAAGAAAGTTATTATTGCTGCTCATTTTCTTAATTGCCACATTTAGATTGCAACCTGTTTCCACAGTTTACATATAGCACCCTCTCTCTTGAAAAACTTCTAAGATTTTTTTTTCCTATGCAAAATAATACATTTTAACTTGTCCATGTGATGCCCTGTCTCCCTGTGTCATCTCAACTTCACCTGAGACACCCACAAGCACCCGACAGGACTGTCCATGTCACTAGCACCCAGGACCACTTTAATCCCCCCTGTGCTAATGACATATTTGATGGTTTAGGTCTACTGCTGCTGCTCCTGTCTTGCCTCTTTTTCAGCCCCACAGCCCAGCAACCTAGCCCTCAGTTTCCCATTCCACTGCCACCATTTGTTGTTTTCTCCTCAGACACCTCCAAAGACCCCCCACCCCAGTTGGTTGTAAATATAATTGGAATTTATTAACTCAAGTAACTGCAATTTCAAGCTTAATGGGTTCAAGGTTCAAAGCGTATTGGTTTCAGTCACTTCTTTATTACTAGGTTTCACTATAGACTACTAAAATCATCCACTTCTCTCATATAATCATCCACTTCTCTCTACCCCACTTCTACCTTCACTTCATAGAATTCTAACCCACATCCATTAACCTCTCACTCATAAGCGTGTGCAGCACATTTCATTAGGTGGTTCGGCCAGGGATTTTTTAAAAAGGGTTTCACAGCACATAATTAAGACAAACCTGTTCTATATAACATCTTAATGTTAAAATCACTGAAATAAAGAATGGGAGACATTCAATGTATCTGAAATTAACACCACTGGCTATGGAAGTTAAAGAACTATGGCAATAGGGGGAAGTTACATGTATTCTGTTAGTCACATTAGTCACCAGCAACACATCATATATATATATATATTATTCTTTTACAGAAAACATTCAGAAATTAGGCCTACTAATTGGTTGCATGAAGGAAGGACTTCTTCACACAGCATATAGTTAAGTTATGGAACTCACTACCACAAGATGTGGTGATGACCACCAATCTGGATGGCTTTAAAAGGGGGTTGTATAAGTTCCTGGAGGTGAAGGCTATTATTGGCTACTAGCCCTGATGGTTGTGTGCTATCTCCAGTATTTGAAAAATAAGCCTGCATACACCAGTTGCTGGGGAACATGGGAGGGAGGGTGCTGTTGCACCATGTCCTGCTTGTTCATCCCTGACCGATGGCTGGTTGGCCACGGTGTGAACAGAGTGCTGGACTAGATGGACCCTTGGTCTGATCCAGCAGGGCACTTTTGTTCTTAAAATACATCCACACCAATATCAGGAAAGCTGTCACACTTAAAACATGTTCAATAGTCAGGAAATTTCTGAATCAGTAAAAGACAGCATGAGTTGGTAAAGCCCATCATGTTCATCTAGAAAGACCACCACTCATAAGAAAAGAGAGATGATGATGATGATAAATAGTAATGGCAACCCTGTTAATTTTTTAAATGATTTTTTAAAGAAGGATGAACAGTTATCAGCAATTGTTTCAAAATATACAACATCCCAATTATATCAAACAAGTTGGAGAGGAAGGTCTATGGGTCAAAATGCATTATTTAAAAATGAATTAAAGTTTTCTAGCACCAACTAGAGTTCCACTTCTTCCTTTGCACTACTCAAGCGAGCGAGCCAAACCACATACCACAGAGGATGACTTAAAACAACTATCTATATCTATGTTGGGAAAGAATTTCCTTCATGAGTCAAAATTCCTGATCCCACCCAGCAAAGGTTTTGGGAAATCTCGCTCATATTGGCATAGGTTGAGATATTTTGCTGGTCAAAAATTATCATCAGTAGAACTCCAATGGAAATACCTTAATGGAAATGTCTTTGTGACTTTTAAATTTTTTACTTTGGGCTTTCAGTCTAGAGAAACTGCAGGTGGATGATATGAAATAACTAACAATTACAGGAGAAGTGAAAAACCCTTCTCCATCCCATACCCTATCATTAGGCTGACCATATGAAAAGGAGGACAAGGCTCCTGTATCTTTAACAGTTGTATTGAAAAGGGAATTTCAGCAGGTGTCATTTGTATATATGGGGAACCTGGTGGAATTCCCTCTTCATCACAACAGTTAAAGCTGCAGGTGCCCTGCCCTCTTTTAAATCTGATCACTCTAGTATAGCTCCTGCACTTTAACTGTTGTGATGAAGAGGGAATTGCACCAGGTTCTCCATATATACAAATGACACCTGCTGAAATTCCCTTTTCTATGCAAACTGTTAAAGATACAGGAACCCTGTCCTCCTTTTCATATGGTCACCCTACCCACCATGCCTATTGGCACAAGAACTAATAGTTAAATCCAAAATAATAATAATAATAATAATCAGTGAATTCGTTGGAAAACCTTAGGAAAATTTAAAGCAGTTCTGTGATTTGTATTTTATTTTATTTTATTTATTTCATTTCTGTACCGCCCAATAGCCAAAGCTCTCTGGGCGGTTCACAAAAATTAAAACCATGAAGAGCATAATAAAACAACCAACAATTTAAAAACACAAATACAAAATACAATATAAAAAGCATGACCAGGATAAAACCACACAGCAAAAATTGATATAGGTTGAAATATGAAATTAAAACAGCAGAGTTTAAATTTAAGTTAAATTAGGTGTTAAAATACTGAGAAAATAAAAAGGTCTTCAGCTGGCGACGAAAGGAAAACAATGTAGGCGCCAAGCGAACCTCTCTGGGGAGCTCGTTCCACAGCCGGGGTGCCACAGCAGAGAAAGCCCTCCTCCTAGTAGCCACCTGCTTCACTTCCTTCGGCAGGGGCTCACGGAGAAGGACCCCTGTGGATGATCTTAAGGTCCGGGAAGGCACATATGGGAGGAGGCGTTCCTTCAAATAACCTGGCCCCAAGCCGTTTAGGGCTTTGAATGTTAATACCAGCACTTTGAATTGGGCCCGAAGTATCACTGCTTCAGTGTGCTGAACTATCCTTGTCATTTTATGAAAGGGGTATGAATTTATTTATTTATTTATTTTTAGTTTCTTCTATTTTATTTCTATGGGGAAAATAAATGTAATGAAGTCCAGAACTCAGATGCAAGGAATGGAAGGGGGGGAAATCAAGTCAGGGATTTGGATTTTTAAATTGTTGAGGGGGGAATTTACAGACCTGATGGTCCCCAAACATTTTGGCACCAGGGACTGGTTTCGTGGAAGACAATTTTTCCACAGACCGGGGGGGAGGGGGTGTTGAGGGGATGGTTTTGGGATGATTCATGCACATTACATTTATTGTGCACTTTATTTCTGTTATTATTACGTTGTAATATATAATGAAATAATTATACAGCTCACCATAATGCAGAATCAGTGGGAGCCCTGAGCTTGTTTTCCTGCAACTAGGTGGGTTAGGCTGAGAGTCTGTGACTGGCCCAAAGTCACCCAGTGGGTTTCAATGGCCAAGTGGGGACTAGAACCTGGATCTGGTAAGTCCCAGTCCAACACTGAATGGAGAACCTCCAGCCCACAGGCTGGATGCAGCCCCTGGGGGTTTCCATCCCTGTGCAAGCAAGCTTCTTTTGCCGTTAACTCTGATCACTGATTGGGGATAAGAGGATATTTAAAAGCATTTAACCTTTAAATATCCTGCAAAGAATGGGATAGTTGCAAAGATTTTGAGCAGTGCCTTTTGCAGGCAAGAGAGCTGCTGCACAGAATTAAGATGTGCATTTTACAGACCAGAGACCTGCTTACTTGTGAGTGGACATGCAGAGACTTTGAATTTGGGATGCTCTTTAAAAGTGTTGAGGAGTAATTCAGACATTCAGAAGTCTTGTCCTGCTTGCTTCTGAGTAGGGCTGGACACACAGAGAGACGCGCGGGCAGGCAGCGCTGCTTGCACCTGCCCGGCGGCCAGGTAGAGCGTGCTCGCCCAGAGCCCCCTTCCTCCTCCCTCAGCAGCAGGAAAGGAGGCGCCGCCCGCTACACTTGCGCACACGAGGAGGAGCGAGCAGGAGGAGGAGCAGGAGAAAGAAGGCAGGGGCAGCCGCTGCCGCTCAGCTAACTCACCTCAGTTTCCCCGCAGTCGAGCTCTGCGCAGCCGCCTTTGGCCCGCGTTCCCCCCCCCCTACACACTGCAACAGGAAGTTTCCCCGGGCCTGATTCGGAGGTGACCTCGTTCCTCCTCAGCTGATGGCCCTGGAAGAGAGGCTTGCCCAAACACGTTTGAAGAGTGGGCGGGGCTTAGACTGTGTCTTTACTAGTGGGCAAACATGGCAGCAGCAGATTAGGGGGTTCAGTTGAACCTGTTGTCTGCACGCCAATGCTCTCACTCCCTTTATTTATTTATTTATTTATTTATTACATTTTTATACCGCCCAATAGCCGAAGCTCTCTGGGCAGTTCACAAAAATTAAAACCATCATAAAACAACTAACAAGTTAAAAACACAAATACAAAATGCAATATAAAAAGCACAACCAGGATAAAACCATGCAGCAAAATTGATATAAGGTTAAAATACAGAGTTAAAACAGTATAATTTAACAATTAACAATATATAGATACATTTCTCCAGCTCCTCCCACTCTTTCACAGCCAATCAAAGCATTCCCCCTCCACCATCCAATCAGCACTCAGGCATTATGAACCCAACCTGTAAATACAAATTATAAGTACATTGAGGCCTACTTACTACCTAGAACTTTATAATATAAACCATTAACCTTGCAGATATTTACATTTACAGCATATAAGGCAGCTAACATTACATTCCATGATTCTGATCTCTTAAATAGTTGGAGTTCATCATCATCATCATCATCATCATCATCAAGTTCTCTCTTGTCCCCTCAGTATTATACAACAGAGAGGCACAGAATGCAGTAAATCAAAGCTCCTATTACTGTCACTTCATTGTTAAAGTTATTGCAGGAACAATCATGGTTAATAAATCAACTGTGGAAATGAAGTCTTCATTAAACCTTGCACAGCCAGCAGTATATATTGATATCTTTTTTCACACAGTCAGATTAAGTGTGCTGTTGCTAAGCACATATTTACAGGGACACAGTAGTGTTCCTGTAGTTAAAATTGGAGAGTAGATAAAGCCATTATAAAGGGATATTGTGGGGGTCATTCTAACATTCATAAAATCGAAAATGTTTCACCAATCTTCCTGCAATTTACTGTGCCAGAAAGAAAAGTTGGCTTTACATTCCCTGAAAATTTCAAGAAGATTGGTGAAAGATTGAGGAAGGAGGGCAGTTTGAAGTAAAAACAAAACAAAAAACCTCTCTGAATCAAAATGGTTCTGATTAGGGGTGTGCACGGACTCCCCGCTCCGCTTCACTTCCAGATCCACGATTTGCGGATCGGGCCGCTTCGCTCCGCCCCCGCCCTTCTCCGCTCCGCTGCGGAGCTCCGGATCCAGATCGGAGCTCCGTTTCCCCCCCCCCATAGGCTTGCATTAAGCTTAAAAAGTATACAACTTTTTTTCTGTGAAAGTTACAAACCTCACATTTGGCACCATGACACCTCATGGAGGTATACACACGCACGTCAAGACTCAAGGCAATCCCATCATCCTCTGAATTTTGGGGAATTTATGAAAATCCAACAGCCCTTTCGATAGCTCCGTCAATTTGCACGTTAAAAACCTCAAACTCACCACCATGATAGCTTATCCAGGGATACACACGCACGCCCAGGCTCAAGGCAGTCCCATCATCCCCTGTTTTGGGGCGGGGCTTAAACCTGCAGACATCTCAATGGGGCCATTTCAAAGGAAATCCCAACATGCCATGAATTGGGGAGTAGAGATAAACCTATATGAATCTTCTTCCACACTTGAAAAATGGATTTGGAACTTCCAAAACTCCAAGTGAGCGCAGGAAAGACTTCTCCCCTGAGTCAAAGCCAGACACACACAACATCCCTGCAAGGCAGGCAGGGGAGGAGAGAGGGAAGGCAGGCAGGGAGCAGACATTTCTGGGGGCATAAGGAAGTGAGCCAAGGATAAGCCAGTAATGCATATAAAATGGAATAAATAAATAAATAAATAAATAAACAAAGGAAGGGTGGAATTAAAAGCAGCAGTATTGCTGAATAAACAACAAGAAGAACTTTTTAAAAAAGGCTATATCTGTCTTTTACCAGCAATAGGGGGGCATGCCCAGGGGAGGGGGAAGCAGCTGCCAGTTCAACTCATGAAAGCCATTGCTCCACCGGGTTACTCTCTTTGGAGGGCTCTGATTGCCCTCCAAGTACAGGAGAGAGTGGGGACACGTCCACATGGGATGCCCTAGGGGAGCTCATCCCCTTGCACCACATCTTTTCAGTTGTTCCCCAAAGTTAGGGTGGGTAGCAGTGCTGTGTTTCTATCTCTTATTATTGGCTTAGTATATGATTTCAGGTTGTGTTTGTGCATTTGGTGGGGCTACTGTTTTAAAAAACACTGAGAAAAGTCCGTTCAGACTAAGAAAGAGAAGTTCCCAGAATCCCAAGTTACCCGTTTTGCCTATCCCCTCCTCCAACTTTGGGATCATGTGATCATGACCGGGAGTTGACTCTGCCCCTCAGCCCTTCGGAAAAGGTATTTTCCCGCCAGTTTTTTTTTTAAATTCTAGCACACGAACTGCAGCATGCAGAGAGCTGAGAGTAGGCTCAAAATGACCCCCATCTACGACTCTCCAAGCACAAGAATTTTCAGAAAGATAGCTTCAAAAACAACCCAGTTATCCCCGATTCTTTTCCGCAATGCAATCCTATGGGCGAAATGTTTCAAGATGGCGATCGGATCGGACCGTGGAAACCGGAGCGCTCCGAAAATGGGCGCTTCTCTTCGCCTTGCTTCTAAGGGTCCGCGGTCCGCTTCTACTTCGCCTCTGGGCAAGGCGGAGCAGGCCAATTCGCTCCTGCTTCTGCGCTTCTAATCGGAGCGGAGCACATGCCTAGTTCTGATAGTTTAGGCTGGTGATTTTTTAATCCATGAAATATGGAGTATTCAGTCCCTTACCCATTAATCCAATGGTGGTGTATTTTTCCTCCTTCATTGTAGTGGGTGGAATGGCTTTTCTTTTTAAAAAATTCCCTTTGGTTGATTTTTAATTAATATTTATTCATCCTATTTGAATGAATACAGAGACCTTCTTCAGGGATAGTGTGACTCATGCTCAGTAGCGTTGCTCTCCCCCTCCCTCCTGCCTCAGATAAATTAGAATGTTGAAAATAAAATGGCCGCCTGCTTCCTCTAGCACAGATATTTCCTTAGTGGAATCATCAGTGTCTTCTCAGAAGTAAGTTCCATTGAGTGTAATGGTCTTACTCCCAGGTAAGTATGTAGGGGATTGTAGTCTTTTTAAAACTGCCTGTAACCTTGGAAGGGGGAGAGTGAGAGATGTTACTGAGAATTTCCTCTCCTTTCCAGCACAATAATCCTACAATTAATAACTTGCTTACTGTGTGTATTTGTGTTTGTGTTCTTTTATTCTTCTTTTGATCATTGCTGCTGCTTGTCATGCCCCTGTTAGAAGAATCCACCCCACAGGAGGAAGCAGAGCCCCCAGAAACCAGGGAGACACATCAAATACTGGCACCAGACCAGGAAGATGGCTGCAGGACCTTTGGGTGAGACGGCTCCAGGTCCTTCCCTCACAGGGAGAGGGGACTCTAATTCTGGAATAAATAAAATAAAATAAAATTATATAACTATAGTGTTTGTGCACACACACAACAAGTAAGTAGTTTAGCAGCGTTAGTAGAATTGATAGAATCTTGAATGCTTTGCCAATAAGCTGCAATGACTTTGCCAGCTTATTCATGGGCAATGAAATTAAATAACTCAAGTAGACAGGGCATATTAGAGAATGCTCATCATATATTACAATTAGTTCTTTTTATCGTTTCAGCATAGCATGACTAACAGTGAGCCATCGCAAGAGATGAAATTTATGCTGCAGTGAAACGCTGCCAGTAATGCAAAGGACAGTCGAGAACTATAGACAAGGTTTAGTACCACATGAGATGTGACTGAACCATTTGTGGATGCCTCATCCAGGAGAAAATGCTTCGGATAGGGTGCTTCCAGATCCAGAATGAAGTGGCCACAAATGTTGAGCGTGTTGAATGTGTGCCTGATGCCCACAAACTGTACAGGGCCTGTGGAGATTGCCATGGTCTTGGCTGCTGATTCACAAAGTCTAGCAGGACCAGGACAGGTATACTGGCAGTGCCATGCAACTGGAAACACCAAACCCATGCTCATAAGTATCATTTCTTTTAAGCTCTTCCTGCACAACTCCCTATATTGGTACTTCAGTGGCTGGAGAAACTGCTTCCCCCAAGTTCTGTTTGTGGTCAGTTAGAGCTCTGAATGTCAGCTTTTAACTGAATACTCTATTGCTTGCTTGCTTATTTATTTATTTATTTATTTATTTATTTATTTTATTTATATACTGCCCCATAGCTGAAGTTCTCTGTGTGGTTTAAAAAGGTTGTTATTTTCAAACAAGTTTCATTGAGCCATTCTTTGTACCCCAGTTCCTTATGTGCCACTTGGAGCAGTGCTATAACATGGAGGCCTGCTCCACTGACTTACAGAACTGTGGTATGGATCAAAGTGTCATAGATGAGAATCTCCTAGATCAGTAGTATGTAGGACATAAAGCTGAATTTTGAAGGGGAAGGCCTGATTCAAATGCTGTATCAGGCACTGAGTAGCTGGTAAGTCACTGCCTACTTACATTGTACATATACATTGTACAATGGGCATTCTACATATACATTGCAAATATGCATGGTATGGAGAATGTGGATAGGGAGACATTTTTGTCCCGGGGTCATCCCATCAAGCTGATTGGTGGAAAATCCAGGACAAATAAAAGGAAGTACTTCTTCACACAGCACATAGTTAAATTATGGAACTCACTACCACAAGATGTAGTGACAGCCACCAATCTGGATGGCTTTAAAAGGGGGTTGGATAAATTCCTGGAGGCAAAGGCTATCAGTGGCTACTAGCCCTGGTGGTTATGTGCTATCTCTAGTATTTGAGGCATGTGTGCACCAGTTGCTGGGAAACATGGGCGGGAGGGTGCTGTCCTGCTTGTTCATCCCTGGCTGATGGCTGGTTGGCCGCTGTGTGAACAGAGTCCTGGACTAGATGGACCCTTGGTCTGATCCAGCATCAGGGCACTTCTTATGTTCTTAACAATCGTAACTGCATCCTGAAGTATTCTGTGCAGCAAAAGAACTAAGCAAACAATGTGAAAGTTGTCTATAATTATATAGCCAAAACAGATGACTAGAGTAATCTTGGCTAATGCCTGAGGCAGCTTTTAGCCAAATAAAACGTTTTCTGCAGAGTAAACCAGAGTGGGCTGGAATACATATTTCTTATCTCCTGGGGGGAATTAGTATGCTGACCTTTTTGTTTGTTCAGTAAACCTTTTTTTCCCCAAACAGCATGATTCATCATTTTGACCTGTCTCCTCTGAGGCCACTTAAGGGGTGATAGTGGCATTTGGTCCCTCATAGCTCTGCTGTAATGCCCCAAAGGGTCATGAAGCAGCCAGATCTGGAAGTCTCACTAAAGGGAATTCCAATATACTTATGAGTCTTTGGGGGGCTACAGTCCTGCCCCCAGGCATTACAGGAAGATAGCTGGAACAGTTTATTAAAAGAAACATCTCTGCTACAAAATACAAATATAATAAGCAAATCTTGCTTGGGATTAATTAGAAACACATTTGCCTGGTGTGCACATTACAAATCCCCATTTTTGTTTTTAAACCATGGGTGGTTGTGAATGCGCAAACATTTTGGTGCATGTTGCCTGATCATTCCTCTTTGAGCGGGAACAGCTAAATAACTCCTGCTTTGTTTTGGGGTTGTTTCTCTGGCTTGTTAGAGGGAGAGGAAGCCAGAGGTTCCGGTTTGCCCATCATGACAAACAACCCAAGGCTTTACCAGTGTTTAGCTGCTTCCACTCGCACTGGCACACCTGCTCAATCTCAACAAACCAAAATCTTTGTGTGTGGTTTGTTTTGTTTTGTTTTTAAGTCCTAGCGTGTTGTGTGTGAACTTCAAAAGAGGAAACTTCTCTAAAATGAGGGAACTGGTGAAAAGGAAGTTGAAAAGAGGAGTCAAGAGGGTTAAACCCTTCCAAAATGCATGGAAGTTACACAAAACCTCAATAACAGAAGTTCAGCTAATAAATATACCACAGGTTAGGAAAGGTAGCACCAAGTCCAAGAGGTCACTGGCCTGGTTAACTAGCAGTGTCAAGGAAGCTATTATAGAAAAAAGGACTTCCTTCAGAAATTGGAAGTCTTGCCCAAGTGAGGAAAATAAAAGGGAGCACAAGCTTGCACAAAGGTGATGCGACCACACTTAGGCCTTAGCTAGACCTAAGATTTATCCCAGGATCGTCCCAAGGTCATCCCTGTTCATGTAAATGACACACAGGATATCCCTGGAGCAGGCAAGGACAACCCCAGGACGATCCTGGGATAAACCTTAGGTCTAGCTAAGGCCTTAGAATACTGTGTATAGTTCTGGTCACCACACATTAGAAAAGATATTGTAGAGCTGGAAAAGTGCAGAAAAGGGCAACTCGAATGATCAAGGGACTGGAACATCTCCTTTATGACGGAAGGATACAAAAGCTGTGATTGTTTAGCATGGAAAAAAGGAAGCTAAGGGGAGACCTGAAAGAGGTGTACATAATTATGCATAGTGTGGCAAATGTGGATAGGGACACATTTTTCTCCCCCTCCCATAATACTAGAACCAGGGGTCAATCCATGAAGCTGTTTGGTGGGCGATTCAGGATAGATAAAAGAAAGTACTTCTTCACACCGCATTAACTCTGGAACTCACTACTACAATATATGGTGATGTCCACCAATTTGGATGGCTTTAAAAGGTGGGTGGATAAATTCATGGGGGAGAAGGCTATCAATGGCTACTAGTTCTGATGGCTACGTGCAACCTCCAGTATCAGAGGCAATAGGTCTATATACATCAGTAGCTGGGGAACGTGGGTGGGAGGGTACTGTCGCACCATGTCCTGCCTGTGGGTCTCTGGTTGACAGCTGGTTGGCCACTGTGTGAACAGAATGCTGGACTAGCTGTGGACCTTTGATCTGATCCAGCAGGGCTCTTCTTATGTTCTACCGAGGCCAAGTCCGTACGGAAAATAATTGAATGAGGCTATTTTTGAAATGTATCCAGAATTAAACAAAAAGCAGATGTTTCTTTCAGTTACTACCAAAAGTCAGTTGTGAAATTTGTTGTCTTGCCATTAGAGCATAACAAGATTGCTCTATTCCAAAATAGCTATTTCTAGTGCTAACATTTGTACTCTTTAAATTGATAATATATTCTCTCCAGATAGGCTGATGGCAGTCAGTATCCTTATCCAGCAGAACATTGTTATTTGAATATCTCAATGATAAAGAAGTCAACAAAGCTACCATATATAAAAGTTGTATTAAATATACAGCTATAATAAATCATTACTTATCCTTGGTCATTAAATGCTTGCCTAAAAAATGAAGAAGTTAAATTTGATGGATATGAACTTATCCATTAATCCTTGATTCTGATGTACTCTTCCTCTCATTACAAGAAGTGAAAGCATATTCTTCTTTTACCTCAGGAGACCTGCTGAGAATAACTTTTGTCTCTGTGAACAGCAAGGACAATCAAATGTAATTACCCTGCAAATGTTCTCAGTAGAAATGGCCTGCCATATGGGAAATTAGCAGAATTAGTTAACAAAGATAATTTTTATTTTACTGTGAGCCACTGTAATGAGCATATATGCTGACAGCTTTGTGGATTTCCACTGCAGTGGACATTATGCAATCTGCTTAGCACAAGGATTGGTGTAGTAGTAATTGTTTTGTTTTGTTTTTAATTGGCAATAGTGCTAATTGTTTTTTAAAAATACTATTATTGGTAGATTTCTTTCCTTATTCATTCCCCAACGGTGTCCTTTGCCATCTTTTGTGATGTGGCCCCTTTTATAAAATAGCACATCTTAAGATCTGTAAAGAATAGCAGTGATAAAAAAATGTGTTATGTGATTATATATGAGCAGAATGTATTTCTAATGATATCTTTGCAAAAGAAAAAGTCTATTTTCCTTCTCTGAATGGGTACTGTGAAGCCATATATAGTACAATGCTTGGCTGAACTGAATTCTATGGACAGGACTCCATGCTTCTCTATATAACATGAATAGCAAGTTAGAATTAAATGGCACCCAAAGCAATGGGGCCTGTAGTACAAAGAGATGACCTGAAGCTGAAAGCAATTTTAACTTTAGGTATCATGTTTCATGTTATTCTGCTAATTTGGCATCCATTGAATGGAAGATCTGCTTTTTTCTTGTTACATTTATATCCTGTCTTCCCTCCAAAGAGTGCAAGGTGGCATACATGATCTTCCTCTCCATTTTATCCTCACAACAGTCCTGTGCAGTAGGTTAGTGAGTGGTCCAAAGTCATCCAGTGAGCTTCATGGCCATGTGGGGACTAGAACCTGGATCTCCCAAGTCCCAGTCAAACTGGCTCTCAGATGGAGCAGATCCATGCACTTTTGCCCCACTCACTATCACAGTAATTTGAGTTCCATTTTATATTTGTGCAGATGCTTCATATGGTGAACCACTGAAATGCAGGTGGCAGCTTCACTATGAAGAACCTGCAGGCCTTGAACTGACTTTGCCCACCAAGGCTGGCCATTGAATCCCTCTGGAGTTCAAACAGAGGACTGTCCTCTCTAAAGCAGGACACTTGGCCAGCCTATGTCATAGGCTAGATAATTGTTGTTTCAACCATTTTGTAATATATGTAGCTGGGATTCTGCTGGACCTAGTCCTACAAGCAGCCCTGCCCTCCATATTTACCTGTCCCACCACGACACATCTTCAGTTCCATCAGTGCCGACATCAATCCATTCCCTCAACTGCTGCAGCACCACACAACTCAAACATCATGCAGACCAGCACACAGCTGCTGGAATAAAGATCAATGTGAGTGTGTGTGTGGGGGGGACATGTCATAGAGTAGCAATATTTTTGAGAGTCCACCCATAAAATGCCATATTGCTGCTGCATTAGGGAGCCAGAGGGTCAGGAGGCAGCATGCCTTGGTCTGACATCCCCTGACTGCACTTAATGGAGGTGAGTAACTTGATGGTCTGCAATTTGGGAGCACACAAACAGCTGCAGAGGCTCCTCAGCCCAGCAGCAAGATGAAACTGCTTGGGGTAGAGCCACAGAGAGAGAGATCTCTCCTTCTGGCAGGTATTCCTTTTGTGCTGCTCTGCCTATTCAGAGTGCTTTAAATATGTTCAGATAAATTGACTTTGCTATTTCCTGTGGCAGAGTCTACCAGTGCTTTCGGGAGGAAGGATCCTGCCAGTGTATAGAAGTCCTACACCATGGGGGCAGAAATTCTTTCCACCCAAAGGCCAAATTGCATTTCAGAAAAGCTTTTGGGGGAGAGGCACATTTCAGGGGGTGGGTGGAGCTGAAGGCAAAAGGGGTGGGACCAAAGAGAAAAGGCCTGGAGCCAAAAATATCCAAAGTACCCAAAATGTCAGCATAGTTTAGTCTGAAGTTCTCACTGCCAGTAACGAAACCTTGGGAAAGGCATTTCTGCCTTATGGAAAGGGGGGTGGGCACAAAATGGATCACCAGTTGGGAGAAAGGCAGTGGGGCCCTGTGGGGAGCCCTAGAGAACAAGATTGGGACAACTGGAAGGCCACATTAAAAGTGACCCTATGGGAAGGAGGACAGGGCTCCTGTATCTTTAACAGCTGTACAGAACAGGAAATTTCAGCAGGTGTCATTTGTATGCATGCAGCACCTGGTGACATTCCCTCTTCATCACAACAGTTAGAGCTGCAGGAGCCCTGCCCTCTTTTGTATCTGACTAAGGGCAGGGCTCCTGCAGCTTTAACTGTTGGGGTGAAGAGGCAATTTCACCAGGTGCTGCATGCCTAAAAATGACACCTGCTGAAATTCCCTTTAAAGATACAGGAGCCCTGTCCTCCTTTCCAACCAAACCACATTTGGCCCCACGCCTGAATCAGGTGAAACCACTCATGCAAAAGTCCTGTGCCGATCTCAGGAAGCTTCTGCAGGACTTGCATCTGTTGGTGGAGCCCTGGGCACACCCAGGAATGATACAGAACCTTAGGAAAGTGAACAGCAGAGATTCAACCTCACCCAGTTGAACATGCCCTGGTCTCTTCAATGATCCCACCCATTCTTTAAGCATTCATCCCTCCAAGGTAGCTTAAATATAATGGTAAAATAAAAGTCTCCTTTGCTGCCCTTTATGCCACCTCTCAAAACCTACCTCTTCTGTTCCATGAAACCTTTAGCTCAACTCCTTAGTCCTTATCCCTGAAGGCCAAGTATATTCATCCCCTCTAACTTAGCCCTCCCTCCCTTTCTTGTCTTCTAAATGTCTAAATTTAGATGGTAGTTATCTCTTTGGGGCAAAAGCTTGTGTTTTGCTTTTGTTATTCTGTAACGTGCCCCATGCATTCATGGTGCTATTTCAATGATAACAGCAGTTTTAATAAGAAAGGGATGCTACCAATTAAAATAAAATCAATGCAACATTATTTGGGACTTAGTGGCTAGCACAACTGGAGAACAATTGTGACCACTATCAAGATTTATTACTGCTATTTAGGTTAAGAATGGTTTATCCTGACAGGAGTGAGTCGAAAGGATTATAGATTTCACATACCTGTCCTCAATTATCTAGGCTTCCATAGCATTACAACCCACTGTGAGAGATTCAAGACCCCCCCACACACACACACACACATTTGAAACTGTAGGAATCCCTTATCTTTAAGGTTAACTGGCAGTTGCTTTAAAAATATTGACCACCAAACATTTTGTTCTGGCCTCCAGTTGTCTCCTTAGTATTGCAGCTGATTTCCAGATTGCTAAAAGCAAGATTGCCTGCAGAAATTATTCCAGAGTGCGTTGGCAAAATAGACTGAAAGGGAAATCTGTAAATTCCTTTCTACTAATCAGTCATATATTCATTGCGTATTCTTTCCTCAGAGAAAGCATCAGTTATTTTCTGTTGCATTTTTCCCAAGTTAGCCACATGGTCATCCCTTGAAAGTGTCATCCTGTAAGGGATGTAAAGAAAAGGGCTGTACTTTGCCTCTGACCCAAAGCCCGAATCCAAGTCGAAGCAGGCTGATTTGGCTTGCCTTGGTCTGAATCCGGTTCGAGACCAGATTGTGCCACCTCAGTCCGAAGCAGCCAAACCACTTTGGGCCGATTTGGCCCAATGGCCAGCCATTGCTACCCGCCCAGGTGCACAGCCCTAGAAAAGAAGAAACAGGTAAGTAGTAAGAATTTAAGGTGGAAGACCCAGACCCAGACTTTCCCCCAGAGTTCCCGTAACTGCCATTTTATCCACTAAGTCATTGGTCAATATCAAGTCAAGGATTGCCAATCCTCTAGTTCCTTCCTCCACTTTCTGTAGGAGAAAGTTATCACCCACACATGTCATAAATTTTTAGAAGGGCTACTTTTGGCAGTATTTGTCTCCCAACAGATATCCTTTAATGTAGCCAATGCATCATTGTTACTTGATATTTTTCAGGCACCCTTTATATACAGAAATCATACTTAAGTTTCTTTTTGCACAGCAATACTTTAACTTTTACGGAAAAGGGTTGTACTGCATTAACCCTGTACTGCAGTAGTCTATTTTGTTCCTGCATTCCATGGGCTTATAACCCAGGCACCAGGCCTGTCTGAGAGCAAGCTGCACAAAACATATCCGGATCGCCACTGCAGAAGAGAACAAAGCAGGCTTAGCACTGCAGGGAATGTTGAACGTCAAGATTAAGTGGCTTTGATGCATTTCTGAAAATCGGCAAAATCAGGGGGGAAGAGATTACTTTCCTTATCTTTCGGTGCTAGAGAAATCTTGGGAAGTTAATTATAAACTGAACATGGAGCCTATGGTGCAGGTGTTATTAGTATCTGCCCTGAATTAGAGGAACGTATTTGAAGAGCCTTTCTCTATATTCTAATATTTTAGATTTTATCCTTTTAACTTTTTTTTTAAAATAATACTTTGTAATCTCTTGTCAAGACTGTCTCCAGAAAATGAGGTGATCTTCAGCTGCAGCTCATGCGGCACAAACCAGTAATTGATGGAATTGTGAATCCTTTCGCGCAAAAGGAGACAACAAATGTGGCACTTCTCCCAGTTGAGAAACCTGATATGTTCTTCTGATATGTATCAGTCCTGCCTACCAATTAGAAACCCGCCATTGTCACCAGCTGCTATTGCTCCTCATCCTCTTTCTCATCATTGCTATAAGCAGCTTGCTTGACAGGCAGAAGTAGTGGCATCTTCTCACCACCACCATTTTGTGGGCTAGAGCAAGAGGCAGGTGAACAAGGAGGTTGCAATAGGGAAGAGGAGGAGCAAGACCAGGAGGCTTTGGTCAGTGGGCCCATGGTGGGGAGTGGGCCCTTGGCAGAAGCCCTATCATGGCTACCCTTGATGCTGGCTCTGTTCCCTTCCACCCACTTTCAACATGTCAACGTTTTATATTGACATGCTTTAATATTGAATTTTATATTATGGTTTTATGCTGTGGTTTTATACTTGAATTGTCTTAATTTTGTAAACCGCCCAGAGAGCTTCAGCTATTGGGAGGTAGAGAAATGCAATAAATAGATAAATTTATTTATTTATTTATTTATTTGTGGTATTTATATACTGCTAGATATAATAAAATTCCTAAGCAGTTTACCTGTGGGTAAAGTTCCTGTGGGTAAGTACCTGGGGGTAGGGTGAGCCTTAAGGCTGTCATAATTTTGGCTTGTCTATATGTATTCGTGACATTTTCTCCCCCATGACTACCACCACACCTACAAGTGCTTATCCTGCTCAAGTTCTATGTTCATGAGGGAGAGTGACAGCAACTTTTGCCTATACTGTTTGCCTAACTGCAATGTTAAGCCTTACTTGTGATACGTTTACCACATAATAATACCCGTTGATTATGAGTTCATGTAACTGCTATTTAAGAAATAATGCACGCTAACGCCTTTCTACACAATTTGATGCCTCTCTGATTCCATAATTGCTGGTTTCCTAGGATATTATGCCACAAAACCTGAAGAAATAATTGGTTGTTTCATTCCAGACAATACATTTCAGAGATGCATAGAGCTTAACTGGCAGATTTGTAACAGTGCTATAAAGGCGTAACAAGAATAAATACTAAGTGTAGAATAAAATTGGGCTGTGTAAACTTGCCTAGCAACTGGTAGAGTTCAACGGCAGCCAACCCCGCCCCCTTTTTGAAAGAATGAGATTTGTTTTATGCAAATGCTATTTAGAAAGTTCCATGCCTCAGGGGAGGCTGTGCCAACACAGAGAACAAGAAGAATACAAAATGGGGTACACTGGAAAATGCAACCACTTAGCTATAATACTTATTTGTTGTTCACCATGTAGGCACTAAAGGGTAGAGTAGCAATTATTTTTGTGTAAGATTGTTTTTAAAAGTACAAAACGTGTGCCTTCAAGTATGCATTTTAAAATGCTGCTTCAAATGACTGCCACGACACTGCTAAAAGTTACACCCCCAATCTAAAGAAATATAGGGCACAATCCTTGGCATGTTAGATAGGCTGGGGAATGCTGGGAACTGCAGGACTTTTTTTCTGCCTAAACATGCATAGGATTGCATCCTTAGTTATGCCTAAATAACCTTGAAAGCAAAGCAGCTAATTGGCTTGGAGCGCAAGATAAGTGAACATAGAGATATTCACAGAAGGAATGTATTCCATCCCATCCTCCACCTTGCACTTCCCCTTGAAAAGCCTCTTTTGGGGGTGGGTGGGTGAGGGCCTTTGTGAATACCCTATTTCTTCAATTCTAAGACACACTTTTTTCCCCCATATAAACATCTCTAAAAATGGGATGCGTCTTAGAATCGCAGGTGTGTCTTAGGGTTTTTTTTTTTTCTGTTGGTGGTACTGAAATTAGTGTGCGTCTTACAATCAATGGCGTCTTACAATCGAAGAAATACGGTAACATGGGATGGGGGCACAGAGGCTGCTGAGAGATGGAGCAAATGTGTAAAATTAGGCTTGGATCCTAAGGTATGCTAACTCAGTTTAGTGAATTGTAACTCAATGAACTGTAACTTAAGGAATAGTAGTAACTTAAGGAAGTTCGTAGGAGCATATGAAGCTGCCGCATACTGAGTCAGACCCTTTGTCAACGCTGCAGACTTTCAGCAAAGACTTCCAGTCCTACCTAGAGATGCCGGGAATCAAACCTGGGACCTTCTGTGTGCAAAGCAGGAGCTCTACAACTGAGCCATGGCCCTTCCCTTAGGTTCAAAGAAGGAAATTTTCCTGTACTCTCTTGCAGCCCCACCACATCCTATCCCACATTGCTCAGGAGGACCCAGCATCCGTTCCAAAAGCTTTCTGGGCATTGCAGATGGCTGGGTGGGGATGGATGGAACAGGAAAAGTTTCTCCCATAAATTTACCTAAGTTAACTTATTTTAGGATCCAAGCCACTGATTTCAATGAGTGTTGGGTGCAACTAAGTGCTGGTTCATACATGGTCAGAAATTTCCTTCATCTCCCCTTGGGGTGGGTGTCCATCTGTCTGAATTCTCTGAACATTGCACATCCCTCCGGAGACGCATGCAATGCTGTCATTTTCAAGTTGAGACAAATCAATTTAGCTATTGATGGGAAATTTGAACTATAATTGAAACATTAACTCACACATCAACTTCAGTGTAGACGATAATGAGGATAATATCACACAACAGCATCTGAGGAGCTACATGGAAACCATATACTCATATTTCAGGAAGTTCTAGACATGTAATCATTACATCCTCAAATAACTTCATGTGACCCTGCAAGTATAGGCTCCTGATGGATGGATGCATTCAGAGGAACACTTTTTGTTCCAGAAAATTACTGGAGGATCTGGGCCAGAGGGCGTTTTCTGGGATTGAACAAATAAGTATATATAAATTGAAAAATGTGTGAAAAGTGGCTGAAGCTTAATGAACTGCTTCAAGCAATTCAGTAATGTAATTGTGCAAATCTACAACAAGAAACCCAAAAGTAATAGTATGACAAGATGATAACATGAATGAATTCTAACAAAAATGTTTTTATTGGTGAAACTTTTTCTTTTCTTTTCTTTTTTGCTATTATGGAATATGTTTAAAGTTCAAACACATCCCCTACCCAGTACCATTTCCTGGGGAAAACACTCTGCATGGATGTCCATCACTTGATATTACAATCATTAACTGATGACTTGCATGGGTGAAGAGACCATCATTGACATAATGCCACAAATAGAACTTCACATCACCCCAAAATGCAATGTTTCCATTGAAACAGTTCACATATTTGTCTGTTCATCATCAAGTGTGGAATAAACAAGTTCAGAGTAATTAAAGGGGATGCATTTATGTACAAAGCACACATACATTTCTTTGGATTACGGCTCACAGAAATTCAGACATTTGCTTAATTCTGAAAACCTATTTACATGGTCTTAATTATCATGCTACTGGAATGATATTATTATTATTATTATTATTATTATTATTATTATTATTATTGATCCAGATGGAAAAGAAAGACAATGTATATGAGATCACACATTTGGCAACATTGCTTTTACTAATTTTAAAGCATTTCCTTTGGCATTTTAGCATTGACACATTTGAAAATAAGGTGGTAGTTTTTGGGTGCAATCATAGCCACGAAATAGCTAAAATGGAGGCATTTAAATAAAACAACAGGCTAACTGAACTGTAATAAGTTCAGCTAGTATCAAGTAACTGGATTCCAAAACAAAGATATCTCCCTCCTGCTACCAACTGTCTCTGCAGAGGCCACCAGTGAGGGAGGAAGCAGCAGCCAGGCACCTCTCCACCGTGCCTGGGTCCAGCTCCAGTTGAGAGCCCCCTCCCTCCTGCTACCAACTGTCACTGCAGAGGCCACCAGTGAGGGAGGAAGCAGCACCCAGGCACCTCTCCACCGTGCCTGGGTCCAGCTCCAGTTGAGAGCCCCCTCCCTCCTGCTACCAACTGTCTCTGCAGAGGCCACCAGTGAGGGAGGAAGCAGCAGCCAGGCACCTCTTCACCATGCCTGGGTCCAGCTCCAGCTGAGAGCCCCCTCCCTCCTGCTGTCAACTGTAACTGCTGAACTTTCCAACTAAGATTGTAGTGCCTGAATTTGCTTTCCTTTTCCCCCTCCTCCTCCTCCCTCCCAATCCCCTTTCCTTTTGTGTCATGTCTTTTAGATTGTAAGCCTGTGGGCAGGGACTGTCAAGAAATACTTTTGTAAGCCGCCATGAGAGCCTTTTTTGGCTGAATGGCGGCATAAAAATCCTTAAATAAAAAAATAAAAATAAAAAAAGATGTCTAAGTTAATGTCCTCTAAGTTAATGTCCGGATGGCAGTATTATTTGTTCCCATTTGTAATTGGTATGTCAGAGGTCCACATCAGGAGTGTGAGTGTGTGTGTGTGTGTGTGTGTGTGTGTGTGTGTGTGTGTGTATCATTGTCTACATTGACTTATTAATAAGGTCTCTAGATGGTCGGACTGAAGAGTGACTCATCAAAATAAATTTTCAGATGCCAATTGAGCAAGCCCAAGCAAGTCATGGGTATTATAATTCAAGTCTGAGTATAGACTACTGGGCTAATTTAAAACAGCAAACTGGGAATCTTCTTAATTAAAGAGGCTTTGGCATTTTCATCCAAGCATGCATAAGCGACATATACAAATGATAAATCATGCCCTTTAAGGGAATTGTGATAGCAAGTGCCCAACTTGATGAGAAATGAGCCTTGTAGTCACTCCCCATTGTGAAATATAGATGGTGACTTTGAGGACATATGAACTTGAAACAAACTCCTTTGGGGAATGGAACACAAAATTCCCTTCCATGTTATTTATTTCCTTTACTTCCCACTGTGGTGTGTGTGCGCGCACGTGCGCACGCGCTTTAAAGAACAATCTCACAAAAAAGGTCATTTTAATAAATATCCCTGATCAGCAAGTTTGGCTTTATCAGAAAACACAAACATGCTTAGCAGTTGATGACTGCTGTGTCATTTTATAACTACTATATGAATGAGTCTGTCACTACAGACAGATTTCATATCACACAATGACTGTCAATGGAGTTAAATCACAATTCAGCTGCAAGATCAGTTATTCATTTATTTATTTATTTATTACATTTTTATACAGCCCATCAGCCGAAGCTCTCTGGGCAGTGCACAGTGGATCTGTGTATTTACTTATATCTAATGGATGCTTCTCTGCCTTGGCCTTCAAACATCCTTAAAACTATTCACTTTTTTAAAAAAGCATAACCCATTGAAATGAATACAAAACCAGCAACATAACATGCTATTTCATTTTACAAAGAAACGATCCCACAATGCCAGATTTCCTGGTGGAATAATCAAATAAAGAGAAATCAAATGAAGATGAGGTGTATATGCAAATAGGCCCCAAGGTTTTATGCCTAGATGTCTACCCAAGGGATTGATGTTGCAATGAAAAAAACACATTCCCAGAGTTAACTGACCTTGATTCTGCTACTCAGGAGCATCAGGAGGACATGGTGGATGGAAGGCCAGAGGTAATGAACTCCAGTTGCAGCAGAATGGTTGGTCATCCTCCACCAATGGATAAGTGAATATGCTCCTTCAAATGGTTTAGATTTCAACTCCCAGCATTCCTGACCATTGGCCATGCTGGCTGGGGCTGCTGGGAGTCCAAAGCATCTGGAGGACTGACACCAAGTTGGCTAAGGCTGGGACAAATGATAGCAGAACCTTATTTAGTTCTTTAAAATGCAGTTTCCATGGCCACACTTCTCATGGACCATTTTCAGTCCATATCTAGGGTTCTGACCATCACAAGTTATTAATTTTGTTTCTAAACATAGTTCTATCTCAAGTATATCCCCTGCCCCTTTACAGATTCTATTCTTCTATCCCCATTCATCTTTTTCTTGTAAAATTCTTTTCCCCTCTTTGTTCTTTTTTGTGTGTTTTTCATAGCCCTTTAAAAACAACAACACAAATACAAAAACAAAAAACACCTGCTATTAGAAAAAACAGAAATATTCCATACTTTCTCCTAAAAGTACTAATCATTGGTTTGCCCCCACATCCTCTAATGAAGATAAGAGACAGTATTTGGTGTCAAAGGCCACAACATTTTTTTTTAACTTGTCACATATTTGTAAGGAGCATTCAGCATTGGACCTTCAACTCCCATATTAACTTCAGAAAGCTGGGGAAACCTCCTGCAGTCTCCATGCTTGGGTGATAGCACCCTGGCTCCATCCACTGGACCAGTCAGTTAACTGAGCTGTGCTATTCATTGCCAGCTGACCATAAAGGTAAGCTGAAGAGGTACCTGTCCTGCTCTAAACTGAGGCCACCTAGTTCTTTGCTAAGCAAATACAGAGATAGATGCAATAGAATAGTCAATTTAACAGGCAAATGATCAAGCACAGGTTTACTAGACACATAGGGTTCTTTTTCCAGAGTGAGGTCTGAGGGACAGCCAAGATCAAAAGCCAAGAGATCATTAAAATAAAAACACAATTGGAAAGCAGAGTCAGGTAGAAGTCTAGAGGTCAGAGGCACAGAGTGCCAAGTGGCTTTGAAAGTTCTGGCTCCAAGCCTCCTCTGAAGACCACTCCAGTGGTGGCATGACACCTGGGACCATGACAGCACCTAACTGCTCCACCCATCCTTCTGGTCAGTATTTGTAGGAAGCAGTATCCTGGGATTAGGGACAGTTCCCCTCCAATATCCCCTCAATGCAACTGACAGTGAGAGCCTTGTTGGTTAAGTGTCTCTTCACCAAGATGCTTCAGAGTGCTCCCCCCCTCTCTCTTTGCCCACACTACTTGCCAGTTGTGACCAATAATAATAACTTTAATTGCCAATCAGCTTGTCTCAACAATGTGAAGTACGTCAAAAGCAAACCAACAATGACAAAGTGTAAGAAAAATTCAAACAATTCCTATTCAGCCCCAGTAGGTGATTATTTACTGCAGTTTATTTATTGTGATTTCATAGAATCATAGAATAGCAGAGTTGGAAGGGGCCTACAAGGCCATCGAGTCCAACCCCCTGCTCAATGCAGGAATCCACCCTAAAGCATCCCTGACAGATGGTTGTCCAGCTGCCTCTTGAAGGCCTCTAGTGTGGGAGAGCCCACAACCTCCCTAGGTAACTGATTCCATTGTCGTACTGCTCTAATAGTCAGGAAGTTTTTCCTGATGTCCAACTGGAATCTGGCTTCCTTTAACTTGGGCCCGTTATTCCGTGTCCTGAACTCTGGGAGGATCGAGAAGAGATCCTGGCCCTCCTCTGTGTGACAACCTTTTAAGTATTTGAAGAGTGCTATCATGTCTCCCCTCAATCTTCTCTTCTCCAGGCTAAACATGCCCAGTTCTTTCAGTCTCTCTTCATAGGGCTTTGTTTCCAGACCCCTGATCATCCTGGTTGCCCTCCTCTGAACACACTCCAGCTTGTCTGCGTCCTTATTGAATTATGGAGCCCAGAACTGGCCGCAATACTCTAGATGAGGCCTAACCAGGGCCGAATAGAGAGGAACCAGTACCTCACGTGATTTGGAAGCTATACTTCTATTAATGCAGCCCAAAATAGCAATTCCAAGATCCTTCTCGTTTGTAGTATTGCTGAGCCAAGTATCCCCCATCTTGTAATTGTGCCTTTGGTTTCTATTCTATCCTAAATGTAGAACTTGGCATTTATCCCTATCAAATTTCATTCTGTTGTTTTCAGCCCAGCACTCCAGCGTATCAAGATCACTTTGAAGTTTGTTTCTGTCTTCCAGGGTATTAGCTATCACACCCAATTTTGTGTCATCTGCAAATTTGATAAGCGTTCCCTGCACCTCCTCGTCCAAAGCATTAATAAAAATGTTGAAGAGCACTGGGCCCAGGACTGAACCCTGCGGTACCCCACTCGTTGCCTCTCCCCAGTTTGAGAAGGTTCCATTGATAAGTACTCTTTGAGTCCGATTCTGTAGCCAACTGTGAATCCACCTAATAGTTGTTCCATCTAGCCCATTTTTAGCTAGTTTGTTAATTAGAATATCATGGGGCACTTTGTCAAAAGCTTTGCTGAAGTCAAGATATATGACATCCACAGCATTCCCACAGTCCACAAGGGAGGTTACCTTATCAAAAAATGAGATCAAATTAGTCTGACAGGACTTGTTCTTGACAAATCCATGTTGGCTTCTAGTGATCACCGCATTGATTTCAAGGTGTTTACAGATTGACTTCTTTATAATCTGCTCCAGAATTTTCCCAGGGATGGATGTCGGACTGACCGGTCTGTAGTTCCCAGGTTCCTCCTTTTTGCCCTTTTTGAAGATAGGGACAACGTTAGCCCTTCTCCAGTCGTCCGGCTCCTCACCCGTCTTCCATGATTTTGCAAAGATAATAGTCAAAGGTTCTGAGTTCTTCCACTAGCTCCTTCATTACTCTAGGATGCAGTTCATCGGGCCCTGGAGATTTGAACTTATTCAAGGAAATTAGGTGTTCTTTGACCATTTGTTTATCAATCTCAAACTGCAATCCTGCCCCCTCAACTTCTGCTTCACTTTTTCCAGGGGGGTCATAGACCCGCTTTTGGGAGAAGACTGAGGCAAAGTAGGAATTGAGCACTTCAGCCTTTTCTTTGTCATCTGTTATCAATTTGCCATCCTCATTAAGCAGTTGAACCACCATTTCTTTCCTCTGTCTTTTACTACTCACGTATCTGAAGAAAGCCTTTTTTATTGCTTTTAGCATCCCTCGCTAATCTCAGCTCATTCTGAGCTTTAGCCTTCCTGACGCCATTTTGGCACTTCTGTGCCACCTGTCTGTACTCTTCTTTTGTAGCCTGGCCTTCCATCCACTTCCTATATGTATCCTTTTTTGTTTCCAGGTCATCTCTAAGCTTTTTGTGGAGCCACATTGGTTTCCTCTGTTGTAGAATGTGTTTATTAACGTGTTTTCATTTCTGTGATTCATAAGCCAACTTGCAAGGATTTGTATTCTGAAAGGCAGGATCAGCAGCAGCAGAACTGGCTAATCCAACACCAAGGCTGAGTATTGCGATGGGTGGTTGGTTGCCGCATTGAGTCCAAAGAGGCTTGTGGGAAATGGAAGAGGGGTGGGTCAAACTTACCCACATTGAATTCCAAGGCAGTATCATTCTTTTTATACATGGCATATGTTGCAACCCTATACACGTCTTCTCAGAAGTAAATCCCACCAAGTTCAATGGAGCCTGCTCCCAGGTTAGTGGGTTTAGGATTTCAGTCTTAAGCTGCATCCCATTGAATTCAACTGGTCTTACATTTGAATAGATATACATTGGCTTGTGCGACTGTTTCCTGTTACAAGGTTTTACACATCTTACTTTCTTTCTGTTGGCAAGGGCTTGTCTTCTAAAACCTTCCATTTGCAGAGGGCAACTCTGCTTTCTTTGTTTGACCCTGTTCAGACAACACGCTAAACCACAGTGGTTAAGCATTTTGAGCTAAACATTATGGCGTAGCATGTCATGTGAACCTGAACCATTCCTAATCATGGTGGCAACATAAACATGGTTTAAACACATTCACTAATCATTTGCTGCAAAAGGGTTAGTGGCCTAACCATGGTTTATTGTGTTGTCTGAACAGACCCTTTAAGACACAGTTCTATGCATGTTTAGACAGCCAAAAGTCCTACAGTGTTCCCCAGCCAGCCATGCAGACTGGCTGGAGAATGCTGGGAATTGTGGGATTTTTTCTCTCTGTGTCTATACATGCACAGGATTGTACCCTAAACCTTCCATAATTGCTTCCTTTCCTTTACATTGTTCATTTCAGCATGTATTTATATCATCACATGCTGATGACCTCTATACACAACACTTCCAGGCATGATAGCCAGTAAATCATGCTGATGAGGAGCCGCCCCAACCAACAGCAGAAAATTGAAACAGTCATCCCTGAACCCTGTGCCCATTCAGTTTAGCATGCTGCTTCAAATGAAATATATTAATTCATCTTGTGTATATTGGATGAGTAACAGCCTTAATGTAGCCTTGTTTCCTAAGCTAGAAAAGTGTAAGTATTCTGCAAGTGTTCTCCTTGAAATATTATAGAAGCTTTCTGAAGGTGATAAGAAAATGTCTATAAAATTATAGAGAATCTTAGAGGATGTGTCAAGTTATTCCTCCCTTCAATTCTGCACTGGATCCTTTCAAAGATGCAGCAGCAACAGCAATTATTTCCTTGATATACACTTTAAGAATATCTTGTCTGTGCAAAAGTGTACATTTTAGGGAACTGGTTCAGAAATGGCAGTGTCATTACATTAACTATATACATAATTGTCACCTTAATTAGAGGGAAGAGAATATCATTCTAAATCTACTCACACTAACCAACTAATACAAGTCTTGCGTGTTTTCTATAACTGTGGTAATCAAGAAAAACTCTACCAACCATTTGTTCTCTGTAAAGGAAGACTATACCCGGGTTACAAAGCACTCAATTGCTATGTCCTTTTGCAACACTTCACGTTTTAATTATGGACACCTGCTCTGTTTGCAGACATTGGGACTTCTGATGGGGGTTTGATCTAATAGCTCTCCATTTTGAAATGAAGCACCTGAGACATTGTGTACTTTTAAAATACATTCTTCAAAGCAGAATCATTATTATTTTTCCCTGGACTGTTAGCAGAAATCCTGACCCACTGGTGTATTCAAAGCATTTATTCCATTAGCTGGAAAAGTATGTCCTGTCCCATTCTTAAAGGCTCAGGGTAGGTAGCAACGTGAGTACAGTCGTGCTTCTAAATTTCTGAAACCTAGCCCCAAAATGGGTTCAACCCCTTGGATAGCTCCTTTAGAGTTCTGATTGGTCCTGATCGAAACCCAGAATGGATTTACAGCTCCACCGAAATCAGAGCCACCAGCCTCCGCAATACATAATTTGTGATCTGTAGCTATAAATGGTAATCAGTCAGTCAGTCCAATTTTATTGTATATAACCATAGGTTTTTACAATCTTGGTGCAACAGCAACAAAAAAAACAATCACAAAGAAAAAAAACAGTTGAACAGGCCACACAAATCAATTCATCATGTGCACAATCTACAGCAACAGTTTTCAGGATCCTTGCTCTAATCTTTTTAGCAGCCACTGTAAATAAGGCTAGTTGATTAGTTACGTAAGGGACCGTATCTTCAAGTAGTTTTCACAACTGCTCACAAAGTTCTGTCAGACATTCTTCAAAGCAAAGGTACAAGAAATGTTTTCCTAGGGATGCCATACAGTTCACAGAAAAAGATATAGTGAATGATATCCTCTATTTGTAAGGCCCCGCATAAACATAGGCATTGGAATAAAGGAGCATTTCTATACTTCCCATCCAGGTATGCTGAAAATGGTAATACTCTGATGATTACACCAAATACGGACCATGAAAAGTGGATTACAGAGCTATTATAATTGTTTATACATATGATACTAGATATAAATAATGCTGAATGTTCATACAAATATTGCTGGTTGCTTATGTCACGCTATATGAATAACAAGCCCAATGGGCTACACAATTCAATACATCATGTGTAGAGTACAGATTACAGCATTGGTACCAGTAAATTCTTTCTAAATGGGCTATGATATTGTAATGGTGCTATATGAAAGATAACAACACTGGTGTGTGTATAAAATGTTCGCACAATTAATTCACGACAAATAATTCTTGAGAAATAACAATAGTCAGTAACTACACGAGTATGTGCAATGTTATTCATCCAATTGTTTCAGGCAAAGTTACTAAAGATAATACATAAGACGGCAACTCCGGAATGTGTTAGTCGTTTCTGTACTTCGTCAGTAGAAAAACATTGAAAGAGTGACTTTTTGATGTCTATCTGGCCACACTCTGTCCCTCTCTTGCTCCACGCTGAATAATAATACCGTAAGATAAAGAACAAAGGAGGATGAATACTCCTCAGGAAAGTATTGATAAATTACTGAATTGCTATAATATAAACTAAGGATGTTACCTGCAGGGAATCAAAAGACTGAACCCTTACAGGAGCTGCTTTGGTTAGCTCACAGTAGCTCACTTATTCCTGCTCACATTTCTTCTCTTGCCCTTAAATGGATGCAATCCTATGCATGTTCATTAAAATGAGAACTTCAAAAGGCACTCCTTAGCAATACACAGCAGGATTTCATCAAGGGAGACATCCCTGCCAGTTTCTTGACTTTTTAATATATTCTAAACTGTGAAAATGAGAAACGTAAGCACAAAAATGTAAACAACAAAGCTCACTAGCCTTTCCGTTCAAAAGGTTTGTTATGATTCCCAGTGGTGCTGTTAGAGTAGGATTTGGGGAATGGGGGCAGAAGTCTAGGGCCTCACTCTGCAGAATGAGTGGAGGAGGGGAGGCAATGCAGCAGTGTTGGCTTACCCTATTTTGAAATAAATGAAGTAATACATACTATCACTCCAAGCGTAAAATTCAGCCTAACTCCTATTAAGAGTAGACCTATTGAAATGAATGGGATTTACATTAATCATTACTAATGTAAGTCCCATTCATTTCAATGGGTCTACTCTAAGTAGGACTTAGATTAGATTTTACCCCTCAGATGGTAATGTGTATTACTTTGTTTAATCAATGCGGTTGACTCCCAAGTAAAAAAATAGCATTGCAGCCTAAATGTGTGAACAGGTGAAGCAGCTTTATACTAATTACATTAAGGCCATTCGGCCTTCTGCCTCAGCATTATTTACCTTGCTGAAAAGTGGTCTCAAGATACCTCAGGCAACAATCTTTCTTAATTCTGCCTCCTGAGATCCTTTTAAGTAGGCTGAACCTGGGAACTTTCTGCATACAAAACACGTGTTCTGCTGCCTCAGCTATGGCCTCTCACCACATGGGGCTAATGATGTCCTCTTCCTCCTCGATTATGTTTGTCACCAGACAAATTCCAAATGTAGGGAAAAAAATAAGTTCCATTCAATTTAAGGCCAATTCTGCACAACCTTTTTTCTTAGAAAAACATTTGACAAACAGCCTTTTGATAATGAGATGTTTCAAGGCCTTTTCGGAAAGAAATGAAATGAAATGCAGTGTCCGCTGGTGAGTGCAAGCAAGCAAGAGGGGAAAATCAATGTATGTTTTATAACAGGGATTCGGAGGCTTTAAGGTGAAACTCTTGATGACATTCACTTACACATTAATACGAAGAAACAATGTAAGCCCCAAGAGGAAAAAACGCCCAAAGAGCTTCCACTATGGGGCGATATATAAATGTAATAAACAAACAAACAAACAACACTCCACTTTAAGCCCTTCCCATTAATATGAGACTTTAAGGGATTTGTCAGAGACAGACACCCTTTCTACACCTAAGGATTATCCCAGGAAAATGGAGGGATCGTCCCTGCCTGCTCCTGGGATCCCCTGTGTGTCATTTGGATGCACAGGGATGATCCCGGGATGATCCCGGGATAAATGGGTGGTGCAGACATGCCCTTGAATGATGGCACCCCAAAAGTTGAAAATGGGTTCAAAATATGAAAAGCCAGAGTGCCATTGTATTGATATGGAAGACACTCAAGTACCACACACGTACATAAATAAGTGTATGGTACAGAGGTGCTGGATGAAAGTAGTTGCATGGGACTAGTTCCCAGCAGAATTGGTGACACTCAAGGGAGTGGGGGAGGGGAGACAGAAGGAGGGAGAAATTATAATAAACACAAAGCATTTCTTTTTAGAACATAAATAATAAGTGAGACAGAAAGACTATGGGCTGATTCCCATAACCACCTCCAGGATGCTCAGTGCTGGTCACACTGAGCTCCAGACACCAATATCGCAGAAAGAGGCACTTTAGTGACATTAAATGTCATATATGCACTGACTTTCAGCATCTCAGTAACAGTGTGGAAATTTCTCCAATTGTTTGCTTTTCCTTTCTTTTCCTTTTCTTTTTTTACATTTCGTTCTGTTGAACGCTATTCTGATTTGTCCATTAGCAGTCTAGCTTATGGCCGCCATGCAAGAGGATACTCGAAAGCCTTCTGAATTAAACTTCAACTGCTGCCTTTGTCCTCACATGCACAGGGGAGAACCAAGTGTGCTCATAGCCAGGGGTTTCGGGGTTCCCCTCGCTGCGCCTGCATGAACTGCTGGACAGGCAAGCAGCTTTCAGTTCAAATGTCAACATTTATGCCTAAAGTGAAAACTAGGCTGCCATTTCAGCATGCCGTGGACACTTCAAAGAAACTGCGGAGCTACTTAATATTTTCCTGTTAATTTCCATGGCTCACTTGGGTTGTACCCAATGTTAGTCCTACTTAGAGTAATCCCACTGAAATGAATGGGACTTAAGTTAATCTAACTTTGGATACAACCCACTGTAAGTAGATCAGGAATACTCTTGATCTCCACAAGTTAATAGCAATGACACTGCGTATATGCTGGTGCATGTAAACTGCTGGTACATGTACACGATAAGAAAAGAGCAAGCCAGGTGAACATAGTTCTACCCACAGTGTTTCTTCAAGAAACTGTGTGATTGTGAAGCAGCCATTTCTATGCCTAGACACTCTACTGGAAATTATAGAACACAGAAGAGTACAAACTGCATGTTCACTGGCAAAGGCTCATTTATGTTACATACTGCTTTTGCCTCCATCTATCTGAATGTGGGTGCAAATTACAGAGACGTAATCTTGCACTGACAATGAATATGTCAATGAGTCTTATGATTCTAGAATATCCTTATTAGTTATCCCTCTTTCTATCCTGTGGTTTGAAAAATTAAACCAAAAGGGACAGAAGTGAGTGTTCTAAGCATCACAATTAAAATAGTTTTTAAACCCATATCTATTTTTGTTAGAGCAACTTGTTCCTGACCTCAAAGTCTGTCTAAGTGCGACAACAGATTGTGTAACAGACAGAAGGAGAGAGAGGGGAGAGAGAGAGAGAGAGAAAGACCTTTCAACTGTTGCAATGAAGGATGCTTCAAGAATTGTAAAGGTTCGATGTATAAGAAGTGAGGAACCTACATTTTCCCATATGACCATGCTGAATTTTCTTCAGGATTCATGCCTCAATGTATTTCATCCTGGTTCCACACATTTGCTACAGGGCTATTTTTCCCTACATGCCTTTGAGATCCACCCAACAAGCCACCAGTTCAAGATATGAACTTGAACTCTGTGACCAGGTTTGTACAAGTGCCACAGCCCACTGCGGCTTATCTAAACCATAGTGGGTTGTGGCACATGGCCATGGTCTCTTATAGGGTTATTTGAAAGTTGTTTCCCCCTCCAACAACCTCTCCTGCCTGGGTTCAGATAACATAGCAAACCATGGTAATTCCCCCACCTCCCCAGCAAGGGTTGAATATTTAAAATGGCCTCTGGCACATCCCACACCCTAATGTATTTTAAATAAGCCATGCCGGGCTGCAATAATCATGTAAACCAGACCACTCTGTTGCTACAAATACATTGCAAGTATCACCATGTTTATCATCAATACTACTACTACTACTACTACTACCACTACATAAATGTATATTCTGCTTTGTAAAAGAATACCAAAGCAGTGAACAGTATAAAAATAAAGGTATGAAATATAATAGCAGTAACCTATTTAAAGATGCGCTTTATTTCCTTCGTTCATTCAATAAACTGTCACACAACAAAACAGGTTAAAACCAACAACAACAGTAAGTAATATAAAAAAGACAAAAGGCCTTATGAAATAAAATCACATTCATAAACACCTAAAGTCTAAAATGCCTGGAAGAACAGAAATGTCTTTGCTTGGTACTGAAAAGATAACTGTGTAGAGGTCAGGCAAGCTGACTTAGGAAGGGCATTCCACAAAGAGGGTGCCACAACTGAAAAGGCCCTCTCCCTTGTAGGCACCCATCTAACTTCCTTCATTGGAGGCACCCAAAGAAGGGCCTCCCAAAGATGACCGAAAGGGCCAGGAAAGTGCATATAGGAGGAGTCTGTCCTTTAGATAGTCTGGCCCCAAGACATTTAGGGCTTTAAAGGTCAACATCAACACTTTTGAATTCAGTCCAGAAATGCACTGGCACTCAGTGCAACTGATGAAGCACTGGGGTCTCATGACCATATCGACCAGTCACAGTTAGTAGCATAGCAGCTGTATTCTGAACAAGTTGAAGTTTCTGAACTACTTTCAAAGATAACAAAAAGAGTAGCTGAAATTCTCTTATGTAAATAGGTTAAGATCGATGGTAAAACAATGCTGGGTAGGTACAGCTTCAATGCCATGCTAAGAACTAATGATATGATAGGAATGAGTCAGTACCCATATTTAGTTTAATAAATTGTTACATAGAAATAGAATGCCAACAAAAAGTTAGTCCTGTGCATTGTGCCTGGCTGCCTTCTTCAAATGCTTTGGTTGGAAGATAGAGACCATTATCTCCCTGATAGTTGCATTTTTCTTTCACTGGATTCTTTATGCATTCTCATGCTTTCTGCTCAGTGAACACATCTAGTTGCATTTGTTGTAGGAGGAGAGACACAAATTACAGAATGCATACTCAGAAATTGCTCGTAGGAAGCAATTTCCTTGCCCAGCACACAGACAATCCTCTGAAAGAGCTCAGCTATGCTGCACATTTGATGGAAAGGCTTGACCCGACGCACTGTCCATACGGCCACGTCTATGGAAATCCTTATGTAACAATATTGGGTTTTAGTTCCTGTTTCAGTCCTCTTGAATAGCATCAACTACTGTATCATACATATACAGAGAGTAGGCTTTCAGGCTGAGTCACGTATACACAGGCAAAAATAAACTGCTCCTTGGGCACACACAATTGTGGGCAACTGTGGGCAACTTCTACTGGTGGGCAACTTCTACTGGTCCATGGGCCAACCCCCTCTTCTATCCCCACTGGAACCCAGCCCAGGCTGTGCCCCCTCCAGAACTGTCACAGCTGCACTGCCAAATTTCAGTGGAATATTTGGTGGCATAGTGGCAGGGCAGTAGGGGCTGCAAAGTCCTCCTGTGTCAGGAGAGTGGGGGCTGGGGAGACACATGTAGCCCATCTCTGGTAGATACTTTCATGGTGCTTTAGAGTAAAAGTAAATGACTTTATCTCAGAATTTATCCTAACATTTTACCCCTGCAAATGTTGATCACAAATAGCCTGAATATTTGTATATTTGGTGAATGTTTGATTTGATATTTAACCAACTCTAATACTGTCCCAGTAACTGTCAACATTTGACAGTATCTCACATGTCAATAGTAAGGGCCTGGTGCTACCAGGTAGCTCACTTGCTGTCAGTAGATTTTGTAATAACTTCATTCATTTCAGCTCCAATCGGATGCCCACTTACCTGGGAATATGCCCAGCTGAACTCAGTGGGGTTTACTTCTGGTTAGATGGGAATAAGGATTGCAGAACAAGTCAGCCAATGAGGAAATACACCCAAGGAACATGACATCGCAAATTGTCAGGTTTCAAACCTGATGTCAAATTTTCAGTTCTGTAATTCAGATATCAAAGTTTGATATCAAATTTTTAAAATCAAAATCCAAGGTTTGAAATGTGAAAATTCAGCAGATTTTGATTCTATTGCTAAACATTCTATTTAGAGAAGATATTATTAGGATGTGAATGCACATGATTTTCAAGCATAAGTAAGACCAAACTAAACGTTCAGCTAATCACGCATAGTGGAGCTATATGTGATAGTTTTATTTGCCGTTGAGTAAGCATGTACCTGCTAGGCAGGTGTCCGAATTGTGCTAAAGTGTTTGGAGAGCCAAAGCACAGTCAGCCCTTCAACAGATGCTCCCAAGACTCCACAGTCATTCAGAACTTTCAAAAATACAGCCAATTGCATGTTCATTCATTGCTAAGACTACTTCTGTGATATTATCTGAACCTCATTTCCTGATATAGACTTTTCAGTCTGCATATATGTATATGTTAAAGAGGGGGGTCACTACTAACCCACTTCTTTCTTACAAGCTAGTACACACATCTTCACACTCTGCTCATCCTGGCTTTCTTGGCTATATTCATATTCCATTCCACTCCATTTCTATACCGCCCAGATTGAACCAACCCAGTGGTTTACAAAACTTCAGAAAACAAAAATCATAAACAAATAAAAACATTGTAATTTTTTGAAAGCTACTTCAAAAAAACATAGTGACTGTTTTAAAATCCAAATTAAACAGACGTGTCTTGACCCCATCGCTGAATGCAGAGAGTGTGGAGGCCAGGTGTAACTCCAGAAAGAGCATATTCCTGAGCCGGGAGCAATACAGGAGAAAGCCCTTTCTGTTTATTTATTTATTTATTTATTTATTTATTACATTTTTATACCGCCCAATAGCCGAAGCTCTCTGGGCGGTTCACAAAAATTAAAACCACAGTAAAACACCCAACAGTTTAAAACAGGTGGTTGTTGTTGTTGTTGTTGTTGTTTTTAAATCCTGGTGAGTTCAATTCAGTCAGTGTCCATATTCTTGAAGAATTCATACGTGATCAGAGATGTACCATCTGGCCAAAGTTCATGAATGTATTTGTGTTTAGCCAGCTGGTCCATATTCATTCATTTCATTTCATTTCTATACCGCCCAATAGCTGAAGCTCTCTGGGTGGTTCACAAAAATTAAAACCACAAGGTACAACATAAAATATAAAATTAAAACCACAATATAAAAGTACAACCAGAATAAAACTGAACAGAAATGCAGAGATTTAAAATACAAATTTAAAATACAGGTTTAAAACAGAGAGCTAAAAGACTAGGATACGAAAATGCTAAAATACTGGGGAAATGAAAAGGTTGTCACCTGGGGCCAAAAGGAGTACAACATGGGTACCAGGCAAACCTCTCTAGGGAACTCATTCCACAGCCGGGGTGCCACAGCAGAAAAGACCTTTTTCCTGGTTGCCAGCCACCTCACTTCTTTTGGCAGGGGCTCATGGAGAAGGACCCCTGAAGATGATCTTAGGGTCTAGGCAGGTACATGTGGAAGGAGGCAGTCCTTCAGATAACCTCGCCCCAACCTGCTTAGGACTTTGAATGTTAACAGCAGCACTTTGAATCTGGATTGGACTTGGTCTGGCAGCCAGTGCAGCTGGAGATGTATTTGAAAAGTACTGTGATTTCATTGGCCAGGATTTGCACATAGTGGGAAAAAGACAGTCCCTGCCTGCAGGCTTACAGAAAAAAAGACACAACACATGAGGAAAAGAGGAGAAAGGGGGAAAGGAAAAAAATTAAGTTGACTTTTAGAAGGGCTGGTCGAAGGGCTCTGCTTCCCCTCTCATCTCCCAAGGGCACAATTTTCCTGGAGAGGACCTGATGTTTCCTTTGCCTGTTCATGTCTCCCTCACTCCTTTCCCTGTTTTATGGGGCTGTTTTAAACTGTTGTGCATTTGGATGTGAATTATTATTGATTTATGCTGTATCTTGTTTTTGTAGTACTGATATTCTGGTAAGCTGCCTTGTGTTACTTTGTAAAAGAAAAGAAAAGAAGAAAAGAAAAGCAGGGTTTGAATCAATAAATAATAATGAATAATAAATTACAGTCATATTGTCTGCATTTAGCACATTCGATAAAATGAGCAAAGAGGTGGGGGAAGAGGACAACTGCGAGAACATTTAAAATGGTTTTGAAGTTACTTAGGGAAGTTAAGGTTTAATAGCCACGAAACAAGGAAAAGCTAGTAGCTTCTTCCAGGAATGAATGGATATTAAAAAATCTGGTTAGTGAGAGAGCGAATAAAGCTTTCGGAATAGGTATGTTCTAATAGGTACTAAAAAAAAAAAGCACTTCAAAGATATGTGGCCGGCTTTTATAGCATATTATTATGCAAAGAATAGAGACAATAGGCTGCAATCCTATGGTCCCTATGAGGGTGTACCTGGGCCACAGGATGGTTTTGGATCTCCCCTTCCAAAGGCAGAGAAAGAGGTCCATCCTTGGAGGAGGAGATCTGACCTTGCAAGCATTCTTCCAGCCACAATAGAAAGTCCCTCAGCTTTTGCCTCTCCAGTGTTGGGGTTCCCATGTTTGTAGAGGACAAAAGGTGTGTTCCATGGGCATATTGAAGATAGTTCAGGATTCTACAGATCCATATCTTTCGCATTCCCCCAATTTGCCCTCAGAATGGGGGTGGGGAATATATGCCAAACCTGGAGTTGGGCATACATAATTTTCTTTCCAATGGGAGGGAAATAGTTAAACAAAGAAAAAAACTAAATAGAGACCAAAAAAAGAGAACTACACCACTGCTCCCACCCACCCCTTCCTACCTGCTGACATGAGGCTGGCATGGCTTTGTAAAATACGATTCATCTGCCTTCAAAGATCTCCCCACCCCCACTGGTAGGATTGCTCTCTAAGGCTGTAATCCTATATACACATATCTGGGAGTAAGCTCTATTGAACACAAGAAAACTTCCAAGTAGACACGGGTAGGATTGTACATGCATAGGATTGCACTGTAAAAGGTTCCCCCGATGCCATCACCACCGCCACCACCATATAATAAAAACTATAAAGTAGAGAAATTGGGATTCTTTCATCAGATCAGGTTTCAATGCTAGATGTAGTGTGTTTATGATGTTAAATTGTTGCATATTTTATTGTTAATAATAAGATTTTATTCAAGAAAGAAAGAAAGAAAGAAAGAAAGAAAGAAAGAAAGAAAGAAAGAAAGAAAGATGGATGTGTGATGGGTTTATTTCTTTACAATCCCAAAGATTAGTAATGACTCATTTAGGGAGAGCGATGTCTTCCCTGTGCTACTGTTACATCAGGGGGGCTCTCTTTGACGATGACACATTGGCGCTGCGAACCCCCCAAGCCCCATGGTTGCACCCTTGCAGGGTTGTCCCCACACTAAGGAGCAAGCGCGGGGTTTGTATCAGAAGAGGAGGCGCCACTACCCTGTGCAGCACAGCACCACTGCAAGTCACCACACAAACACTGCTGCGCATCTGTGCCTCCACATTTTTTTTACATTTTTTTTCCACCTTGGCTTTCTCCAGCAAGCATTTCCTTCTCGCCATGCCAGAGAACCATGGAGGCATTCCAGCAGCCATTTGGATCGCTGGCCTGCCTTCCCCCCCCCATCCAGGCAGATGGTGACCAATCAGGGGTCACCATCTGCCTGGCCATGCCTCCGCCTTGCTCCAGAGAAAAAAGTCAGGGTAAGTCCCTGACTTTTTAATTTGGGATCTTCGGGGGGGGGGGAGCCCTGTGATGCCTCCGCAGTGGCTTCTACATCATATAAACAACCCAGCACCTCTGCAGAGCCACTCCGGGGCTTTCCCCACATATAGAGATGCAGGGATGTTGAGATCTGGCGAAAAGACACCTGTATTCAAATTTGGAGCTTGTGGATGTAGATTAATCCATGGAATCTCCCCAGCCATTTACCATCCCTAGATAAAACAATTCCAAACTTCAGCTTGCTTGTTTTATTTCTAAATCATAGCAATCAAAGGGAAAATAATCAATTGAGCTAATAATGGACATTTCTCCCCCAGGGTTCTTCCATTATTTTGTAACAGATTTGTCCCCAGGGCTTGTATGAGTCTGTGACAATGTCAAAAAATGTATTCTAAAGAAAGAAATAGCAAGCACACACACACACACACACACACACACACACACACACACACACTAAAAAGAATGTAAAGGAAAGGAAAAACAAGGCAGACTCTGAATGGCAAAACTCCCAAGGGCAAATGGTCAAATGAGCCTATCCAGTAATGAGATGTATTTTTCCTGTCATAGGACTGACAATGTTATTGTTGTTGTTTTCCCCATGATTGATATTCTTTAATAGTTTAAGGAAGATGTAAACAGTTTGGAAGGCACTCAGTTCAGGGGGTAATCCAGGTATTTAGTCACCCTAGATGTGTTATAGCTGCTCTAGATAACCCAAGACAAAGGATCTTCCAGTGAAGAACTGAACATGTACTGCATTTTCCTATGATTGGGATGCCTTACACAACCATAATGAGTGTGTGGTGGGAAAGAAAGAGGTCCAGTAAGATTCAAAGGCTCTGTTTTAGATTTCTTCAAGAGGAAAGAACAAAAGTCTAGTGTCTCCTAAGAACATCTGTTGTGGATATATTTTTTTTGGCACCTCACAATAACCAACGAATTGGCGCACTTAAGGAATAATCACACAAAATCTAAAACGCAGGGATGGAAAGGGCCCTCTGCCCTCCTCGAATGGCACCACTGGTGGTCATATTCAGTTTTCACTGCAAGCTCAATGACCCTTTACAGTGGAATCAAACACCGTACAGAGAAACTCCAGGTAATAAATGCCTTTATTACCAACCAACCAGTCACTTGAGTAAGCATTGGAAAAAGCTAAATGCCAATTAAGACAAGAAAATGTTGCCTGTATTTATTTACATCAACAAAGCCCTGACGAATAGGGTAAAAGGTTTTTTATTTGGCAGGAGATTAAAAAAGGATATCGCCAAGTTGTTGCTAAGTTAATGAAGCCCATAAAGGATGTCGTCTTCTTCTTTCTTTCTTTACTCATAGGGTAACAGAAATAGATTTATGAATCCCCATTGCTCAAAAATGAGATAACATACAGTATTGTTTTCATAGGAGAAGCTCAGATATCAGAACTGGCAGCTTTAATCGGATAGCAACCCACCGATTTATCTTCTTTAAGCTGCTTTGCGGATTGTGATGAGTCTTCCTAAACCCCTCAATAAATTACAAATTGGCTAGAAGCCTTGGGTCTTTTAAAAATATTCTTAAAAGCAAAACTAAAACAAAGGGACCTTTTCCTCCAAAATTCAATTCAATATCACACAAGGAAGATGGTTTGGGTTATTAAAAGGATAATATAAACTTATTCACTGGCTAACCCTTTTATGGTACAATGTTGTGGATTTTATTCACCTGTATAGTTAAATCCAGGTTCTGGGTTATCTCTATTCTCTACGTCATTTGCCACCCATAACCTCATCCAGGGCTGGCCATCCATGAAGCAGGAGTAGGCACTTGCATCGGGCAACAGAGCAGGAGGAGTGGCAGATGGGGCTGCTCTACTCTGCCCCTGCCAAGAGACCCTGCTACTGCCTTCTCCAACAGGTGCTCTGGAGAGCCCTGCCAACTGTTCTCCTGCCATGGCATTTGCTGCAGCGAGAGAGAGGCTGATGGAGCTCTCCAGAGCAGCTGCCCACCCACTCGCCCACCCTCCTTCCCTCATCACATGCAGCTGGAAGAAGCCATTGCAGAGCTCTCTTGAGAGTCCATCCATGTCTCACCAGACCTGCAAGAACTCATACAAGAGGCCCATGAGGTCTGGCAGGGCACGTGTGGACTCCCATGAGATCCCCACAGCTGCTGCTTCTGGCCACACAGCTCTCCATAGAGACAACGTGGTGATGGCCAAGATAAGGGGGCACAGGATGGGGGAAGGGGATGGGGTGAGGTGAGGTGCAGGACCACGATGTAACAGTGTTACATCTTTCATCTCACCCCAGGCAGCGAGATACCTTGCTGGCTCTGGGCCTGGCTTCCTCTATTACCAATGTCCATTTGTATCTGCTTTTCTGTTGCTTCCCTTACCTGAAGGAGATGTGATAGTGAGCTACTTTAGCAGATGTGCATTTTGTGCTGGCTGGGATGCAGATTTTCACGCCAACAGTGCCAAAGGACAAAGGGGGCCTTTTGCCATTTCCCCTACTGTGTTAATGGCGAGGTCAGAAATATTGCATATTCCCCCTCCCCCCACTGTGGCCACCATTAACACAGCAGGGGGAAATACGCAACTTCCCCAGGGCTGGGGAAATTGCATTTCTCTCCACCTCCCACACCAATGGGGCCTTAAAGGTTCTAATAACAGGGCCTTTAAGGCCCCCATCGGTGGCGGGGGGAGGGAGCGATTTCCCAAAGGCTGGGGGAAATAATATATTTTCCCGTCCAATCTAATGGCGGCAGCCACCTGATGACCTCATTCAGTGACTTCATATAGATTGCTGGAAATCAGCCATCTCGGTTACATGGAGAGTCCCCATGGCAAGAGGAGGCACTCCTCTTCACAAAGTTGCCCTCCATGTTTGGGGTGCATGAATGCAATGACAGAGGGGCATTCCCCCTCCCTGTTTAGTATATCTAGATCGGGAGCACCTGAATAGGGCCATAGTTAAGTGTATATCTGATTACGGCCTCATTCCTCTCGTTATAAGTTCAACTCTGCAATATAAAGACTGCAACCTGGGGACATGTAGGCAATTGGAATATTGCCCTTGCTATGAGAGATTTTGAGAAATAAAATGATCCCTGTAATGTTAATTAATAATGCATGAATTAATATTTTAAAATCCCTGCATGGTGAGCAATTACATCAAATTACTCAAGCAATTACATAAAGGAGTTATTCCATAATGCTAAAGCCTTTTATTGCGATGACAGATTTCACCCTCAATAATTAAGCCTTGATTTTTGTTTTGTTTTTTATCATAAGCTAGCTATTTTAGATAACAAGAAAATATTGACATGTTCAGCCTGTGTGAAGCTTTTATTAAAGAATATAGCAATTGAGTATACACACCTTTAACTGAGTATACACACAGTCTATGTCATACAACTCCCAGGATTCCCCAGCTAGTATGGCTGGCTGGGGCATGTTGGGTCTTGTAGGACTTTTCTTCTGTTTAAACATGCATAGGATTGTGCTTTAAGTGAAGATGTTTCCAGAGAGAAGTCTTTCAAAGGCTCAGGTGTGACAGTTCAATGCACCTAACACTCACAAACCACATGAGACTTTGCTACAGGCACAGGAGGTTGTCTTATACTGAGTCAGACCAATGGCCCATCTAGTCAACACTAACTGACAGCAGCTCTCCAGGGTTTCCTAAAGGGTTTCCATCCTTTAGGTAGGGTGACCATATGAAAAAGAGGACAGGGCTCCTGTATTTTTAACAGTTGCATAGAAAAGGGAATTTCAGCGAGTGTCATTTGTGGAGAACCTGGTGAAATTTCATCTTCATCAAAACAGTTAAAGCTGCAGGAGCTATACTAGAGTGACCAGATTTAAAAGAGGGCAGGGCACCTGCAGCTTTAAATGTTGTGATGAAGAGGGAATTTCACCAGGTTCTCCATGTATACAAATGACACCAGCTGAAATTCCCTTTTCTATGCAATTGTTAAAGATACAGGAGCCCTGTCCTCCTTTTCATATGGTCACCCTACTTTAGGGGTGCAAAGGCTGGTAAGCATCTGAAGTAGACCCAAAAACAAGAGAAACATCTCAGGATGTAAAGATTTTATTTATGGAAAGGCCAACACATTTCAGCCTCTTATTTAAGATTTAAAGCCTTCTTCAAGGGTGTGTAATAGTAATAGAAATATAATAACACATTACAACATTATACAACATAAAACAAAATTTTTAAAAAATGTGTCATAGCACATTGCAACAAGGCCTGTGCATACAGTTAAACATGAAACACATACAAATCAATACACACTACAAAGGCTTGTGCATGAATACTTATGAAAATGTCTACAGAGATTGTCATAATGAAATATCTCCTGGTGCAATCCACTCAGGCAGGATTTACATTACTGCTTTATAATGGTTTAAAACAGTTTTGACAACTGTTGGGGCCCAAGACACACACCATATACAGTTTTCAACCCCTTTTCAAAGCGTCATAACCTGCTTCATGTAGATCTGGCCCTGGAAAGAGTGTGTAAGAGTGATCAAAAAATGGCAGGGCTCCTGCAGCTTTAACTGCAGGAGGGAAGAGGGAATTTCTCCAGGTGCTGCATGCTTACAAATGACACCTGCTGGAATTCCCTGTTTCTCTGCGACTGTTAAAGATACAGGAGCCCTGTCCTCCTTTCCATATGGTCACCCTAGCTTAACAGTGCAATCCTAGACATATCTTCTCAGTTGTAATCCCAGTGATTCAATGAGACTTACAGCCAGGTAAGCGAGTACAGGGTTACAGCCTTAATAGCTTTTTAAAACCATCTATTGAGAATAGTTTTATCAAGATTTAGAATGTCCTTATGATAAGTTCTATAGAGTATTTTTCTTTTCTAAGTTAAAATTTGGATTGTAAGTGGCTATGCTGGCAAGGCTTCTAAATATTTGACAAGCAATTAGGCCATCCTTCTGAGGGATGGCAGAACCAGGGGGCTTGCTGAAATTTTCCAAACTTTACTTCAAAGCTCAGTTTGGCTCCATCTTGTTCTCATTTGTGACCTGTCTTTGGGTTTACTCAAATGGGAGAAGTTGTGCATTTTGAAAAAGTTGTGCATGTTTCAAATGCACATTTTGCAAACACGAATGCAAGTTTGGGTTTTTTTGGAGAACATCTGCTCCTATTTGCATTTGGGTTGCAAACGAGGCATTTTTGAGTGATTTGTGAACTGAACTGAAATTATCATACATGCCCATCCTTTGCTCAAGCCTATAAATGTATACAGTCTCACCAGCATCACCCATACCTTCTGTCTCCATTATCAGAACAGTGGTTGATATATGGCACACACACACACAGGGCATGTCTACACCAGGGGAGAGGAGGGGGAGGATCTCATGATATGCTAATCGTGAGATCCTCCCCCTCAGTCTACATAGGCTGTGTGACATCCCAGGCATCGCGCCTGTCACAGTGGCCATTCTTTTTTTACGAACATGAAGAGCTGGAGTGCACTCGTGCTCCAGCGAAAAGTAAAAGGTAAAAAAAACCCAATGATCCCATTCCCCCCACCCCACCCTCAATGGGCACAGAGCGCCTGAAGAGCTCCGTGCCCCATGCCTGGCTCCTCACTTTTACTCACGAGGAGCTGGGACAAAACCAGGACTTCCGCCCTCACCTCTCGCGGTCTTGGGACCATCCTGAGACCGCAGGAAAAATCAGGCTAAAAGCCACCTCGGTTATCCCAGGGAAATGGGGGGATCTTCCCTCCCTGCCCCCGGGATCGCCTGTGCGTCATGAGGATGCACAGGGATGATCTCAGAGCGATCCCCGGGATAAGGTATGGTGTAAACATGCCCCCCCACACACAGGAAACCAAGCCCAATTCTGCACATCTTCAAATGCATCCATGCCTAAGCAAGAACCTTGTAACTCCATCGACCATCAGTTGTGTGATATTTTAATAGGAGTACAGTGAGAGGGAGCTATGGCTTGCCACATTGAGATCAAGTGGTACTTCTCTTTTGATTGCTGCTCCAAGGTGGAGCACTCATGCAAAGCTTTTTTCAGTGAGAGAATCAGCAGATGCCTCCGAGTACTGTAAGTGTCCTTCGTCTCTGACCTTCTTTCTACCTGGCACCTCTTATTACCTCCTTTCCCTTTAGCTCCTGTACAGAGTCGGGGCTGTTAACTTGCATCAACAACATAACACCCTCTGATCCGATGCAATGTGAAAATGTGCTTTCAGTGCTTCCAAATGCATTCTGCAGCACGTTCAACATAGAAACAATTAAAAACACTAGAAATATAGAACAGTGTACAACAATGCACTATTTATAAAAAAATTTTTAAAAAAAATGCAGTGTAAAATATTGAAAGCATCCTTGTGGCTTGATAGCTACACAGAAGCAAGAGCAGCTCAGCCGAAAGTTGATGAGCTGTACCAAAATGCATCTATTTTTAGAACTAGGCATGTTAATGTTTCTATTTGTTGCAGAGCCCTAAGGAGTTCTTCCATTCTTCTGCTTTTATGGTATTTCTGCTGCCAGGGAAACCAGTGTGTGTGTGTGTGTGTGTGTGAGGCTTCTTCATGCCTACATTATTTCCATCTTACATTCAATCCTAACATATTTTGTTAAACAAGGCAAATTTATTCTCTCGTATGATAATGGTTTGGGTTTCTTCTAAGAGTGTTTTTGGCTGAAGACCTATTTTATTTATTTAAACTGTTGTCCCATTTTTCACCACCCTGGCAATGCACATAGTGCAGAAACAGGTTTTAGACAAGGTGGCCTGAATCACGCAGGGAGCTCTCCAGTAGGATGTGAACCATGGAGCTCAGCAGGTCACCAGTCTAGAACATGTCAGTCCTTCCTGAACAGGGTTACCAGCAGGGAGGCCTTGGACAGAACATAAGGTCCAGTCATAGGACTCTGGGTTCCCTAATACTGTAGACTTCTTGCACATGGCTTCATCGGGGGGCAGGCTTGGCCTGTTCCTTAGGGGAAGTTTCCTCCCCTTCTTCCCAAGGCAGTGACTTTCTGTCCTTTCTTTGAGCGGATCTCCATGATTGCTGCATCCAGGTACATACAGATCACATGACAACTGTACAAACACATGCACCAGATAAATATCTGGGAACCAACATGTGTAACTGTCCTAGCAAGAGTCTGTCTGAGGAAAATAGACCTCAAAAGCCAATGCAAGTGAGCAAGTGTGATGTCCCTAATTGCTCAGCATTGAAAATTAACAAACTAATAGTGATGGAGAACAACACCTGCAATATTTTTAATCCAATTTTTATGCATCTACATCTAGTTTACTTAGGAGAAATATTATTCCCTTTAATGCACATTTAATGCTGCATTGCTTCTTGCCCACTTACCCAGGAGTAAGTACCACTGAAACTGGTAGGGCATACTTTTGAGTACATGAACATAAAATTGCATAGAATTCTTAAGGCTACCACCAGTAGTATAATTCTAGAGATAAGCAGTAAACACTGCCTATTGTCCAGGGGAGGGGACACCCCACCCAGTACACCAGTGGCCAGAAGATATAATGGGGTGTGGCCATGCCCTAGTACATCATCATTTCCTGGAACAAAACACCAGGACTGCTTCACCCTCAGCACATCATTGCTGATTGGAGAAGACGTGGCACTGGCCCTCCAATTGGGAGGGCCAGTGGTGTGCTAAGGGAAAGCCCACTGTTATTCCAATTATTCATAGAAGATACCAAGGGGATTCCTCTCCCCATCCCCTCCTGAGGCCTCCGGGGTGGGGGTGGGGGAGATCAATCACTGTGGCCACTGCCTCACTCTGCCTAATGATAGGGTTGGACCTGCAAAAGGTGTGTATGAAACTGGGTAAGTGGGCAAGAAGCAATGCAGCACTGGAGTGTCTATGAGCAAGGCTAAAATATAAACAATAGATCTTATCATGCCCAGGGGCCAGAGAATCTAGTAAATACATAGAAGAGGGGTGGATTTTAATGAAATTTGACAATCACCACACTAATGGGCCAGAAAGTTAAAAATGAGGATTTCCACCATTCTACTAGGAGCCCACAGGCTACAAAAAAAGGAGCCACGTTGCCCAGCACTGTTGCAAAGCACAGAGGCTCACAGTTTATTCCTATGTGTCTTGGAGATTCAAACGCCTCATGAACCACATTACATGAGCATTACAAAATTAGCTATCAAAGATGTGTGAAATTCCCATTCTGGCAAAACTCACAAGTTATATAAGTTTAAGTGATAGTGGGCAGCAGAATCATAGATTTGATTCCTGGTGCAACAGAGTACACTGTTCAGGAGATAGAAGCTTTTTATTTCAAATGTTGTAATGTGAATATCTTATCATTAATACGAACGCAAATAATAGTGAGAAACAATAATGGTTGTGATTATTATTTTCATGTTGTTTGAGGGTTTTTTGGAATTGTTTTAAGTCTCACTTTATTAAGGAAATGATGGATTGTTTTAGCATTCTTTTTGTTTTGTTTGTCACCAAAGCTGGCATTTTCTGCCAAAGCATTTCACATTTTAAAATCCCTGTAGAATTTTTAAAAGCTATAAATATATAAAATGGAAGCGCTATCATTGGTCATTTGTTTTGTTTTGGAATACATACAGAGATGCCTACATAAAAATGAACCATCATGCGACCTAGAGAGTCCACTGCTTCTCTTTGCAGGCAAGACTTGGGCACCAAGCCTCCCTCTTCCCTTAGTGGTTGCCATAACAGGAAGAGCCACCATTCTGTGGTGTGATGGTGATGCAAAGTGACGAGTGGCTGGAAGATTGAAGCATCTGTCTTTCTTGGTCTCCTCCTGCACAAGGCAGCAGCAAACAGACATGACATGATCAGAACAGAAGCCTGGACTAAATCTTTCACAGTCTGTTAGGGAAGGCAGAGATGGCTGCTGGAGAATGCTCCTGAGCAAGATGCCATATGATCATAGTATTGGAAGCAGAGAAGATTCAGATTTGCCTTTTTCCAAGACCCTCTTTCTTCTTTTACAACATTTTAAAAGCAAAAGCAGGGCTACAATAGGTACAATCCCAATAGGGATTTCCCGCCTCAGCTCTGTATTTATTTTCTTATCTGATGTATAATTTGTTTTGTTGTTGCTTCTTGGTTTTCCTCCCCAACCTGCTAGTAAAATACTGCTAAGGGTTTTACTATCAAATTTCTTTGAATTGGACTGCCTTAAGACATTATCCTTGGACTTGAAAGGGGAGTGTTAATAGACCAGGGGGCTGTCTTCACAGTGCCAAATTGGCACTGCCTTCCCACCAAATTTACCAGGGTGGCATCCGGGTAATCCCGACACCAAGGAGGGAGTCCGGGTTTTCCGGCAGTCATCTGGGTACTAGAGCCCCCCCCCCCGCCCTCTTCCTGGTGAAAGGTGACCAATTGCCAGTCTCCTTCCACCAGGACCACCACCACCACCACCCGGATCAGCCCTGGAGTGAAGTCAGACAGCGGAAGAGCGGTACGGACCTTGTTCACACTGAAAAAGTCAGGGTAAGTTCCCAACTTATTCAAACTGCAGCTTCACAGAAAAGTTCAGAATCTATGGTTGAGTCATATAACTGACGCAGCACAGATTCGCAGCCACTGCAGAGCTTTCCCCACATATAGAAAGTCCCCAGAATATTTAAGTTATATGTCTCCATGGGAGCTAATTGTTGAAGATAGCTTCTTGATACAGGACCACTCAATTTTGAATAGAAAAAATACTCAGAGAAGGGGATAGGGGTCATTTCTGACACTCCTACACCATAGCTAAGGATAATACAATTTGGTCTATATGTGAAAAGAAACAATAGAGACTGAAGTTTTTTGGAGGAGACACACCAGAGATGGAGCTGAGTTTGGGGTCAGGGTAAGCTAAGAACATCAGGACACGCAGGTGCTTCTTTCTGGCGATTTGATGTGAGGAACTAGATTTGGCTGTCCGTTGGAGTGTTCAAGTTATGTGTTCCACCTATGCTCAACCTAACACAAATATTACAAAACGGAAATGAGAACTAAATAAGCACTATTCCCCTGGAACATTGCACCAATCAAGGAAGTTGAGCTGAGTGTAAAATTACTTCCATTGAAAAATGCAACTTCTATTTTCAATAGCTAGAAAAATACAGATACTTCTTCACAGTGAATTTGCTACTTCATCTTTTCACTCAGAATCCTAGAGAAATTCTGTAATACTGAATACTTCCTGTAACTAGAAAAATGCAGGTACTTCACTGAACGAATAAACAACAAACAGGGTATGTTCAGAGACATTGGAGAATTGCAAATTTAAAACATATCCCAAGGCAATCCAAGAAGGCACTATTTATTTTAGTTTTAAATGCCAGTTATTGGATTTCATTGCACACACAATCAAACTTACTAGTTGTTACAATGATCTCTCACTTATTTCAACCGGAACAAGCATTTGAAAAATACCCACTGCTCCCAGCTTGAAAATTAGCAATGTATGCTTTTGTTTGTTGGACATTTGTGAGAAAATATAAAACAATTGCGATCATGGGGGGAATGGCGGGGGGGACAGAGCTGATAGCTTTTTTGGTTTCCTGACTACTCATTTTAGTTTATCATGTGTACAAAGTTCATTCCAGTGACATTTTCATCTTTATTTGCATACTTTTATGGGCTTTTTAAAAAAGTGAATATACATTTCAGTTAAAAAATGCTCAAAAATCTGTACTTAACTTTTGTACTGGCCCTTAGCTGTCAGGAGTGCAATAAACTTAATTTTTGTGATCTGTCCAGAGAGCTTCAGCTATTCGGTGGTACAGAAATCCAATAAATAAAGAAATAAACCTGAAATTGAAATTGAAATCGTAAGGGAAATATTGCAGCATTGCTGCAGTTAAGCCCCGGAGAATAACAATCCCAATGGAAGGCAGAGGATGCAGAAGTATGAAAGGTTAATACTAGGGTGACCATATAAAAAGGAGGACAGGGCTCCTGTATCTTTTACAGTTGTATTGAAAAGGGAATTTCAGCAGGTGTCATTTATATGCATGTCGCACCTGTTGAAATTTCCTCTTCATCTCAACAGTTAAAGCTGCAGGTGCTCTGCCCTCTTTTAAATCTGGCCACAGTATAGCTGCAGTATAGCTCCTGCAGCTTTAACTGTTGTGATGAAGAGGAAATTTCACCAGGTGCGACATGCATACAAATGACACCTGCTGAAATTCTCTTTTCTATGCAACTGTTAAAGATACAGGAGCCCTGTCCTCCTTTCCATATGGTCATCCTATTAATACAGAAGGGAAAGGAATCATATCTGAATTAACATGGAGACCAAAACATGGGGCCGTTCTACACCAAACAGGATATAACACTTTAAAAAAAGATATGAAAACAGTATTTGTAATGTGTCCTGGGCCTGAACAGTTGTCATAACCATTATAAGCAGTAGTGTAGATCCTGCCATGGAGACTAGGGAAAGCAACAGGAGGTGTTGGTTAACTTAAGAACATAAAAAAGGCCCAGTCCAATGTTCTGATCTCGCAGTGGCCAACCAGTTGCATGGGAAGCCCATGGAAGCCCATAAGCAGGTTGTGAGCACACTAAGGACCCTTCTGCTCATGTTCTCCAGCAACTGGTATTGAGAAGCATACTGCATTCCCACCATGCCACCAAATAGCAGGGGGGAGTAAAAAAAAAAAACCCCAACAACCTAAATCTGGCAGTTCTTAGTCTCCATAGAAAACAAGCTAAATTTGCCCACTCAGAAGCCTTAGCTAGACCTACCTTTTAATCCATGATGGAGCAGAGAAGATCCCGCGATGTGATTATTGTGAGATCCCTCCTCCATTTACACATGAGGCACAATAACCTCAGGAGGAGAGGCATCACACTTGCCATTTTATAATTTTTAAAGCAACAGGAGCGCACAAATGCTTGCACGCAAAGGTAGGTGCTTTTTAAAATTTTTAATTATTTTTCCTGCTCCCCCCACCCTACCCCCGATGGGTGCAGCACTCCTGGGGAGCACTGCATCCTGTGCGTGGCTCCATGTGAGGAATCGCTCAAAGCCGGGTCAAACCGCTGGAACGGGCCCGGGACCATGGAAGAAGTGGGCCCAAAGAGGAGGGTGAGATCCCAGGGCAAGGGAGGGATGATCCCTCCCTGATCCCGGGATCTCCTGTGCATCATATGGACGCACAGGAATGATCCCGGGGTTCACCCTGGGATTTCAGCCAGTCTAGCTAAGGCCTAAGCCTTAGTTTTGCCAACAAGCCTTTGTTTTGCCAACAAAGTTTTGCAGCTTGATTCTCCCCTCCCAAAGAAAAAATAAGCATGACAGGGAACACTCTGTGGAAAGGGGGCTGCATGCACCCTGCATCCCATGTGTTGCCCATCTCTGGGGTAGATGAATTGCCTCCACATAATGAATATATACTGGTTTTGAATGTCTGAAAGGGGTTCTTATATCAACCAAATACAATTCAGGTCATTTTTTCAGGAACTGTTTTTCTAAAAATGATGTGTGTTACTTGCTAACAGCTGTGAAGCAGTTCCAGCCAATTTCCCTTTCAATACAAACTACACCACTAAAGCAATTCTGTTACCACAAAGTCTCACATGCTCTTTATTCCAAAGTGGTTCATGAAGAACGATATGGTGACAACAAATGAAAGACACTAGATGATGTGTGTTTCTTAGAAGCTGCTTTATGCGATTAAGTGGTCAGCAGTGCAAAATAGGAAGTTGAAGCTTTGTAGGAAACACTGAAATGCAGTCTATTTATTAAACCCTTGTGCTTTTACTAAGTAGACTTTCAGAGATTTGTACATTTTGTTCTAGCTCTAAAAAAGCATGTTAAAAAAACTGGAATCCTGAATTCTTAAAAGTACATCTGCTCCTTCTATTGATTCATCATGTCTGTAAGGCTCCATTCAGACAATTTCCCCGCTATTGCTATTAAATGAACTAGACACAGGAACACATTTCTGTACACAATATGAATTATGTATAATACCAGGCAGGTTAAAGCCTCCGTCAATGGAGCTTGTTAACAGAAGATGCAGCGTAATGAGGCCATCAAACTCAACCAATCTTCCAATGCTAACATATGCATACCAACTGTGTTAGTCAAGTTTGTCAACGTAAGACAAATCTCCTGGAGGTTTGAATTCATGCTGCTTGTTAGATTGGAGTGGGGTAACCTTGGGATTGTTAAATTCTGCTTGGAACAAGCATATTGGATAATCCAGCTTCCCAGCTTAGTCCAATCCTATTTCCTCAGGATTTTTGTAGATAGGATAAATTCAGAGACTATCATGGGATGCAGGATTATGGTAGTTTACTGGTGACGGCCTTGAAGACCAGGCGGCAGAGTTAGAGATAGGTGAAAAATGCCTATGTCTGCTTTTCACAACCCCTAGCTGTTTTGGATTTTAAACCCCATCATCTCAAACCAGCATGGCCAATGGTCAGGAACATTGAGAGTTGTAGCGCAAAACATCTGGTCAGCACCAGGTAAGGAAAGGCTGGTTTGTATACTTTTCACATTTGAGAGTGAAACAGTCAAGCGCAGTACACAAACAGCTCCCAAGATGAGCATGCAGAGAGAGACTGGCCCGCCAAGATGCATGCCACCATTCTCAAATTAACACATTAAACTAATTTTCACCAAGCCACAAGTTTTACCATTGAGCTATGGCTCTTCCCGACTTATCCTATAGCTGGGCAGACCAGCCATTACATGAGCAATTGCTGTGCTAGGGCAAGTAAGGCTATGCTTAAAGGCTTAATGGTAGCAATTTGAGAAGACTTAGGAGAAGTTGAAGCAATCACTTCAGAGAGTCGAGGGAAGGATAACTTAACAAAAATGTTTAGGGGCCTCTTTCAGGATTTATTTATTTATTTATTTTGACCATTTTTATTACACCTTTCCATTTTAGGAGAACTTCCCCAAGCTAGCTAGCATTCAAATTAAAAGCAAATTAAAACAATACAAAAACAATTAAAAAGCAGTCAGAAATGGCTGTTAAAATTAAAACAATCCACAGAGAGTTATCAGAAAGAGTCAGCCTCTGACCTCCCCAGACAGGTTAAATGCCTGCTGCAAAAAATCACATCTTCAACAAAATGGTAGGATGACATCAGGGAGAAAGCAAAACAAGTATTTTAGTGCAAAGAGTCCCACAATCTGGGTGCTGCAATGGAAAATGCCATTGCACATGTCCCTACTGACCACACCTCAGATTAGTGTGGCCACTTATGCATCACACAAAGAGAGGGAAAAAGAGGAAAGTAATTTGAAATACTTGCTTTAATTTAAATAGTGATATATCCCCATAGTGGGGTAGACTATGACAAGGTGACCTGTGTATATGCCTGCTTAGACTGCTGTCCAGGTACTATCTTTTCATGATCAGCAACTTCAAGGCCCCTGTTCTCTCTTTTTATGGTCTTTAACTTGAAACTGGATTTGGGCCGGGCAGCCAGAAAATAAAGGATGCCTTTAAATAAAGGGGTATCCTCTACAAAGTAGGACACATGGTCAACCTCTCTAAGATGTAGGTAAGACATGCAAAAAAGCATCTCTGGACAATCTCAGTGGATTATTATCATCATCATCATCGGTAGCAACCCTAATTAAGCACCTCAAAAATGGCACAATATTCAGAGATTCAAACCCAGGTTTTTAAAAGTTAAGCATTCAAAGTCGTTTGCGTGGATGGACAAATCTGTCAGTTTTGCTTTCTCCTGTATTCTTTTCTTTTCTTTTTTTAATCTCAAGTTCTTTCCATCCCATTTATGTTCAGAACAGAATGAAATTATCAGCCTTTCCTAACAGAAACAGAAACCAGCAGATACTGCAAGGTGCCCCTAATGAAAAGTATACTCAACGCAGAGTCAACATTGTAGATATGAGGGTTTTATCTACAAAGTACTTTACAAACTGACCACAGTGGGCTGTTGAAGGATCTTCCACTCCACTTTGAAACTCAAAAGATAGTGAAAATAAGGAAGTAAAATAGAAAACACTGGCCAAATTTTGAAGACCATAGCTATCATTTCGGTTCTTACAGAAATATAACTATCATTGAATTTGTAAGTGGCCACAAATGAGTACAAAACAAGGACATATTTCAGGACATGTGAGTAAAATGGGATTCACAAGGTGTCAACTTCCCCTGTAATGAGCCAGTAATGAGCCAGGGAAGAAATGGAGAGGTTGAAGCTAAGTGGTGCTAAAGTTGGAGTCCAACTACAACAGCATGGGGCTACCATTAAAATACAGAAGTTTGTTACAGCTGAACACTCTTAATTGACACCACCCTGTCAGAAAGACAGTTAACTGAGCTTCCAGAGAATTTTTTGAAGTATCTATGCATGGGTGGCTAACAACTTAACTTTACAAAATATCCCACATAGAGTCACCATTAGCCAAAATGAAAATGTGCATGATTATAGGGTGAAGGAAAAGACCAGTCCTGTGGGAAAGAACACTAATTCATATCTGTTCGCTCTGAAGATTCTGGCAGAAGCTGCTCATTAAAGTTTCTTGGGCAAGCGGTACTATTTACCTGCATTTTAGCAACACTGAAATCCAACACCCCACAGCACTTTTCTGCCAGTCCTTTCCATGAGCCATGTTATCAGCGCAGCATGTAGATGCCTCTCACTGAACATGCCACAGAGCCATTGAAAGGAGAGAAGGAATGTGCTGAGATATCATTATGCTGTGATACAATCACCCGCACAAATGAGGCAGCTGTAACGTTATGCAGTCTTGTCCATCTTTCAACACAGCGTGTCACTGAACATACCTCAAAGCAGAGAGAGAAATATTTTAGAAGTTCATACCATAATACTTTCCCATGCTCTAATACAATTATTCATGAATCTCTGGTATTTACAGTGGAGTAAATATCAGCTCATCCTATCCCATTAGGGAATGAAAAAGAGGGTAAAACTGCATCAATAAATCTGGTTGTTTGTTCAAATACATTGATGAACATTCAGAGACACCAAGATTGTATATGTGTGGGATTCACTAGACCCACCTCTCAGAGCCGTGTTACCTGTTAGCACTGTTTGGACTAACCTAGCTTATACACATAGAGTTCTGGGGTTCAGGAGTTAATGACTCAGGAAGGTCTTCCTCAACACCTAAAAAAGTGGTTGGAGGAGGAGGTAGACAACACACTATTTCCCAGTTCTGTTATTATTATTATTATTATTATTATTATTATTATTATTAATTTATATAGCACCATCAATGTACATGGTGCTGTACAGATAACACAGTAAATAGCAAGACCCTGCCGCATAGGCTTACAATCTAATAAGTTGTAGTAAACAATAAAGAGGGAAGGAGAATGCAAACAGGCACCGGGTAGGGTGAAGCTAACAGTATAGAGTCAGAACAAACTCAATATTTGAAGGCTATAGGGAAAAGAAAAGTTTTTAGCTGAGTTTTAAAAGCAGTGATTGAGTTTGTAGTTCTCAAGTGTTCTGGAAGAGCGTTCCAGGCGTAAGGGGCAGCAGAAGAAAAAGGACGTAGCCGAGTAAGGGAAGTGGAGGTTCTTGGGCAGGCGAGAAGCATGGCATCAGAGGAGCGGAGGGCACGAGCGGGGCGATAGTGTGAGATGAGAGAGGAGAGATAGGCAGGAGCTAGACCGTGAAGAGCTTTGAAGGTCAGCAGGAGAAGTTTATATTGGATTCTGGAGTGATTTGGAAGCCAATGAAGAGATTTCAGAAGTGGAGTGACCTGGTCAGAGCGGCGGGCCAAGAAGATGATCTTAGCGGCAGAGTGGTGGACAGAGACCAGCAGACTGTTCCTGTGGTTCTTCTCTGTTGGCTTTCTACATTAGAGGATATTTCTCATGGTGTCCTTATATTATCCGTCACATACCAGTTCAGAATTCTTTCGAGGGAAAATGTGATTGACAGGTATGCGGATGAATTTGACCAAAAAAATATTATCCATACAATTCAAAATGTCCATGTTGTTTCCTTCCATATGCAAACTATTCCTATACATAGTGACCTGCAGTGACAATATACAGCAAATTTATAGTCAGTTCCTTGACACTTCATGGGCAGCAAGTTGATTCCCACACAAATTGCATACAAGCACAGCAATCTCAATTTATTTTTAAAAATGCCTCCAGCTGAAAAGATTTGGTAGACTACTGAATAATCACAGCAGGCAGCAAAAATAGCACTAATATACCAGCTTGGTGCATTAGCCTAATAGCACAATCCCTTGGAACTGATTTCAGGAGAATTTGGTGGGGATATAATTATTTACATTACTCTAAATGCTCTCAAATGTTCAGGAACTGTTGAAAATTAAGGATGGAACATGGAAAGAATAACACATTGGCTTTCAAAATCAGAATATTAGAAGGCACGTGAAATCTTTTGTGCAGTATTTCTGTCCTGCCTTATCAGTGCTCGTTTGAAAGATATGACGGACATTTCTGATTGTACTATTGGCACTGAAAGCTCCATCACACCTTGGAAGTAACGCTGGCTACCGTCGCTTTTCCGTGGACACTCATTTACTTCCTGCTTTCAAACAGGAAGTAAACAAGGTGCACGAGGGGCATTCAGTCCCTCGTTGTGAACACACTGTTTCTCCCACACACAGCAAGAGAGAGCAGCAACTTCAGTTTAAAAAATATTTTGGAGTTTTTCTGGTTTTTCTTGCAGCGCAAGGAAGACCAGAAGGGGCAGAAGAGGCGTGAGAGGCAGACAACATCATGTGAGCTACCTCCGAAGAATCCGTATGTGCCCAGTAATCAGCGTGCAATAAAACACTCGTCGGATGGAGCTTTGATAATAATAGCAATATCTTTGAGCTCACATTAAGGCACATTGGGTTAGATCCAAGGGTACACTTCCACAAGTGAAAGATGCAGGGGCAGGCAAAGCTGGTAATAGGCCCGGGCCAGATGGGAAATGTAGGCCCCATTTCAAACTGCCCATTAAGTATTTTTAAATCAGTTCTAAATACATATGAACTAGAATGATTTATAAAAATCACTTGATCTAGCCTTTTGTGATTGTTGTCAGCCCCATTCATGTGCTTTTGTCTCATCTCTGCTGGACATCAGGGGTGAAGACACCTTGGCTTTTTGGCTGTCTCAAAATGGAGTCAGTACTGCTCACTCACAGGAGAGCTACTTTGTAACAAATCTTTACCAAAGGGTCCCCCTTTGCCTCTACCAGGGGAACTTGCAGTAGGCCCCTTCAAAATTGTAGGCCCATGCCAACTGCCTCCACTGCCCCCACCCCCTCTGCCCAGCCCTGGAAAGATGTATTCTGCTCATAGAAGGACTGTTTTATCCTTCACCCTAGAGTCTTGCACAGGAAAAGTGAAACTAAATCCTGTGATCCTGCTTGCTCAATCTCGTGTGCATTGCAAAAGAAGCATGAGAACTGCTGTGCACGAACCCCCCGAACCAATTCATGGCCCAATCCAGAATTTCTGCATTGGGCCCGAACTGGTTTGGGCAGAACCACCAGCGCCGTCATCACCGCATGGATGGCGGCGGCAGGTAAGCTAACCCCCCGCCACCTTACCTGTATCCGTCGTGGACCATTGTGGGCTTCAATTGAGACCCCGGTTGAAGCCAGAAGAGAAGGCCGCAGCCTCTTCTGGTTTCAAGCCGGGGCCTCAATTGAAGCCTGTGACGGACACAGGTAAGCCCCCCTCCCCCTGCCCCTTTACCTGGTTCCATCATCGGCACCACACAGACTGCGCCGCCACCGCCAGGTGAGTCCCCCTCCCCCCCACTTAACTGCATCCGGAGCTCCGGATCGAGGTGAACCGCTTTGCCTTGATCCGCAGCCTTTGCCTTTGTCGGAGGCGAATCAGGCCACTCCGCTATCACTTCTCTGAACCGAACCAAAGCGGAGCACAGCCCTACTAAATAGCACTGCTTGAACTCTTGTGCAATTTTGCAAGGGCTTCAGAAACAGCATTAACAGCTATTTCTCTTCTGCACATGGTTCTTTGGATCCAGCTCAACGATGCACAAGCTTTGGTTTGAAGAAAGGCTCTGTGTCCCTGTTCCCATGTAGCAAGCAAGACAGCATGTGTGGGTGTGTTAAAAAATCATGCAATCTGGAAATGGCAACTGTTATCTGTTTGGTCAGTGTTAGGCTCTTTCCCACCCTTGCCCTTCCCACCCACCAAACTAAAATATGAAATGCCAAAGAGCAGTGCCATAAATCTGATTAACAATTAAAATGCAGTGTCTCCATTCCCTGGTCCATAGATAGCTGCTCATTAGCATAGAAAATCCCATCCCATTGAGCAACACATTATATCCCCCAACTATACCTTGTGCATAGCAGCCCTTGTAAGCATTGGAATTATCAAAAGAGTGCTGTCCAAAGAAACAGATGCTTACCAAAGCTTAGCTGGACTCTACTGATGCTACATTCCCCACTCCTATCACTGATGGCAGCAATTTTAAAGGAGAAAATTGTTGGCAAACAGTGTTTTGTTTGTTTTGCTTTCAAGTTAAATATACTGAACTTGTAGTGACTGGGATATGAAGGAAAACATACCCCATACTTTAAAATGGGTAGGATGGGACCATTTCTGTCATTTTCTGCATGATAAAGATATGCCCAGAGTAATATGCCAAAGTAACCAGAGACACTAGTAGAAAGCAATATTTCTAATTACAGCATTACTCAAAATATAGCATTCAAATATCAACATCTAATTCCGAATGGTTTTTATACTGCCCAATAGCCGAAGCTCTCCGGGCGGTTTCTAATAGTAGTTTCTAATATTTATCCTCCTTTTTTCATGTTTGGCACCCTAGATCTTTAGCTGTGAGCCTTACACACCTGATTGTTTGTTTTCTGCAAAGAGGAATTACAATGGCCATAATCCAGAACTAGCAACTGAAGGTGCAACCTGAGAAAATGCAAGTGGCCTTACTCCCCAAGGTGATATTGCTCATTAGCAGCCAATAAAGTCATAGTTACAATTATTTATTTTATTACATTTATATCCTACCTTTTTTCCATCATGGAATTCAAGGTCCACAAGGTGATCTCCACTCCAACTGACAAGATCCAGGGCTGCTTAGCTTCAGCATGGTGGCTGCCTCATCTGCCTTCAGACTATGCCTTGGGATATATCAAACTCACTAAAATACAACATGGTGATGGTTATTATCTTAGTCAAGGGGGGACAAAATGTTGCACCGTAAACTGTTCCTGTTCACCTCTTCCGTGATGCTTCAAACGTCTGCCCATTCTTTACTGGGCTTTCACCTGTTATCCCATCAGGCTTAGGACAACAAGCCCAAAGAATGGGATATCACTGCCAAGTCAGTTGTACACACTGACTGGGCTAACTTATTACCCCACCTCAGGCAATTCCAGAGGTGTGTCGAAACTATCACTATTACTATAATTTCTTGTTCGGAGAAATGGGAGTTGGCTATAAAGTGCTATTGTATGCTGTAGCATAAACAAAGACCAAGCTGGCACATGGATTTAACTCAATAATACAAAATAAAAGCTTATTATATGCAAGACAATGTTTCAGTGCTATATATGGTAGGGCTGTGATCCGCTTCTCTTCAGTTTGGAGAAGCAGAAGCGGATCAGGGTGCTTCGCCTCCGTTACAGGCAGAGGAGAAGCGGATCAGGTGGCTAGAGAAGCATGGCGAAGAGAAGCAGCCACAAGCGAATTGATCCTCTTTTTGCGAAGCACTCCGCCCGCCATTTTGGATATTTTTCTCATAGGATTGCATTGCAGAAAAGGTTAGCGGATAACTTTTTTGTTTTGAAACCTACATCCCTAAAACTCGCTGTGCTTAGAGAGTGGTGGTTGGGGGTCATTTGTGGAGATGTTCAGACTCTTTCATTGTGCAGTTTGCTTGCTATTATTTTGTTTAGAATGTTAAAAGCGGGAGGGGGTAAGGGTTTCTTTAAGCAATGACAGGCAGATTCAACTCCCAATCATGATGAGAAGTGATCACCTCATGTGAAGCATCCTCCAATCCTAATGTTGAAGAGGGGACTAAGGCAGAGCCACCCTGAGACCCTTTTCCTTTCTGTCTCTTTGTGGGGTTGGTCTTAGTGGAGAGAGGACGTAGTTCTGTGTGCTGCAGCTGTGTTTTGGAGGAGATATTAGGATTTAGCTTGGGTTGTGTCTTGTGTGTTTGTTATTTCTGACTGTTTGCTTAGTTTGCTCTGTGTTTTTCCCTTACTTTGATCTATATAAACTTTAAATTTTTCATTTTTGGAGTGTTTGTTTGTTTGGTTTCCCACCCCCACCCTCAACAGCTTCCCCTTCTTTTAAACCCCTGTTCTGTGACTGTGTTTCATCTTCCTTCTTTCTTCTATATAATTTTTTTTTATAAAAAATACCAAAATAATAATAATTATCCTCTCTTTCTTCTGTCTCTCACTCTCTCTCTCTCTCTCTCTCTCTCTCTCTCTCTCTCTCTCTCTCTGTGTGTGTGTGTGTGTGTGTGTGAGTGTGTTTGCACTGCTTGTTAAGTACAAAAAAGTAAATAAAGTTTGACCATTCAAATCAAGTTTGGGCAAAGCATACACACTTGTCCCATTTCCCCAAATAATAAATACATTTATTATTACTATTATTATAATAATTATTATTGTTTATAATAATTATTATTCATCATGAGAAAAGGCAGCAGGCACCCGTCTGTGCCTGCCTCTCTGCCTGCCTGCCTGGGAGCCGTCCTTGTGAGGTAGCTGGATCTGCTGGGACTGACTTCCCCAGAGATCTCTGGCTTACCTGTGCAAGGTACCAACTCCTCTGTGCCCGCCCGCCAATGCCTGCCAATGCCCGCCTCTCTGCCTGCCTGCCAATGCCCACCTGTGCCCGCTTCTCCATAAGATCTATGGGTTAGTCATACATCGTGTGCATGCCTCTCTGCCCTCCTGGTGCCTAGGAGATGTACTAGATGATGGGCTTTTTGTGTGGATCAACCCCACCAGCCTCTGGCATGCTTGCTCCCAGTGCTACAGGTGCACAGCCATCTGCTGACTCTCCTCCTCTGTGCCTGCCTCACAGGGATGGTTTGTGCGTGTCTTGCTTTGACTCAGGGGATAAGTCCTTCCTGCACTCACTTAGACTTCTTGAAGTTCCAAATAATTTTTTGAAGTGTGGAAGATTCATATTTAGGTTTATCTACTCCCCAGTTCATGGCATGTTGGGTTTTCCTTTGAAATGGCCATAAATAAGGAAAGCCTATAGAGCTGCCCTGCAGCTTTAAAAATCCCTGAGATACCGGGGTGTCAAATTTTCAAAAATCCCCAAAAAATCAGGGGATGCTTGGATTTGCTTGAGGCTTGGCATGCATGTGTATACATGGATAAGCTGTCATGGTGCCTAATTTGAGGTTTCTAACATGAAAACTGATGGACTTCTAGCATGGGATTTGAATTGGGGTGAGTTAAAAGGGAAAAAAATTGCCAAAATTCAGAGGATGATGGGATTTGCTTGAAGCTTGCCATAAATGTGAATCTAGATGGCATCTGTGAGGGTGCCCACTTTCAAGTTTGTATCTGTAAAAATGTCCTGGTAAATCCCATTTCTGAAAATGAGGTGATGGATATTCAAAAATCCCCAAAAAATCAGGGGAGGCTCAGATTTGCTTCCAACTGGGCATAAATGTGGATACATGGATAAGCTGCCATGGTGCCTAATTTGAGATTTTTAATGTGAAAACTGACGGAGTTCTAGCATAGGATTTGAATTGGGGTGAGTTAAAAGGAAAAAAATGCCAAAATTCAGGGGATGATGGGATTTGCTTGATGCTTGCCAAGAATGTGGATCTAGATGGCATCTGTGAGGGTGCCCACTTTCAAGTTTGTATCTGTAAAAATGTCGGAGTAAATCCCATTTCTGAAAATGGGGTGTCAGATTTTCAAAAATTCCCCAAAAATCAGGGGATGCTTGGATTTGCTTGAGGCTTGGCATGAATGTGTATACATGGATAAGGTATCATGGTGCCAATTTTGAGGTTTCTAACATTAACAGAAAAAAAGTTACAGGCGTTTGAATTTCAATGCAAATCTATGGGGGGGAAACGGAGCTCCGATTTGGATCCGGAGCTCCGCAGCGAAGTGAAGCAGACCATAGGTGGATCGCTGCGGAGCGGACCCAATCCAGAAGTTGCGAATCTGGAAGGGAAGCAGATCAGGGGGTCCATGCACAGCCCTAATATATGGTATTGTTATTTACTTGGATGATTAATAAATAACCTAAGGGCATCATCAGATGAGCGTTTTATCACATGCTTGCTACTGCCCACTTACAGGTGTTCACATGTCCTTTAGACGATGTTGTCCGCCTCCCATGCGCTTCCCGTGTGCCTCCCGCTGCTTCCACTTGTTTTTCCATTGCAAAATAGACCCCTTTTAATTTGACTTTTAAAAAGAAACACCAGAATGTTCTTCTATCTCCTGCTGTGTGCAGGAAAAGCAGCGTGATACAAATGGCCCCTGAATGGGCCATGTGGTCTTTTGTTTACTTCCTCTTTCCTTACCGAGAAGAAAGAGGAAGTAATGAAGGACAAAAGTGGGGGCAGAGAAGTGATGGTAAGGAAACACAATTTTCCCATCCCCATGTGACAACGCTCTAAGCCTACCTCACTACCCCTCTAAATACTCCCTCAAACTATGATGATACTTCACTAAACCTCAAACCCAATCTACCTCAAAACTAAACTGACAAACCCTTCCTCGGACACCACTCACTCCCCGCTCTCCCAGCCAATCATGCACAAGTTGCCTCCTGCTACTTACAACTAACCCTTTCCTTATCTGTATAAACAGTTTCTGAGAAACCAAATACGTTCATATCAATATAATTAACCAAAGATACAGGCGAGTTATGACAGAATGCTCCATTCCATTCCCCTCCTCACTGATATTGCATCCCCTGCCCCTCTCCAACAGTCAGTCAATATTAGGGTGACCATATTTGGGAAACCAAAAAAGAGGACACCTAGTGTGTGTGTGGGGAAGCAGCTTTCTGAGTCCTGCAGAAAGTACGTTATTCCCCCGCCACCTTAAAGAACCCGATTGGAGTGAAGGAGGGGAAAGGATTTCATTCTGCACCACCGCCATCCACTCCAATTGGGGCCTTTTCTATAATGTCCACGAATGACCCACTTTCCCCTTTAAGACCTCAATTGGAGCTCGGGGTGGGGGAATGATGTGCCTCAAGAAAGCATCTCACTCCCTCCTGCCATGCTAATGGCAGCCTTAAAGGGAAAGGTGCGTCATTCCAGGCCATTATTGAAAATTATAGAAAATCCCCCCTGACACCATGGAAAGAACAAAAACCAGGAGAAATCCGGGGAAATCCTGACAGTTGGTCACCCTAGTCAATATTCCGTGGCTGCTGAGCATGCTCAGTGGGCTGCTTTGCCTCCCTCCTCCTGCAGTTTTTTTCTTTAAAAGAATTGTGTTCTTCTGCAAAACTTCAGGTTCCCCCCAGCCTGTTGATACTTCCCTCTTGTGCATGGATGGTGCTATTTTGTCTACATGAAGACCAGCACTTGGAGAATTGGGGCCTTAGCTAGACCTAAGGTTTATCCCAGGATCATCCTGGGGTCGTCCCTGCCTGCTCCTGGGATATCCTGTGTATCATTTACATGAACAGGGATGGCCCCAGGATGATCCCGGGATAAACCTTAGGTCTAGCTAAGGCCTGAGGTTGCTGTTATTGGATTAGATAGCTTTTCAAAAAGGCTGGGCAAATTCATTTGGCATATTAATCAGACAGAAGCTCCACTTGCAGAAAAGGCAGTTTAGATCTGAATACCAGATTCTGGGGTCAAACATAGGGGAAATGTAGAGCCTTTGTGTTCTGCTTTGGAACTTCTCAGAGGTGTCTAGTTGGACTAGGTGCATCTTTAATCTGATCCAGCCAGGCCCTGTTTATTTTTTCCCCTTCTCATTTTATCTTATTGAATAATCAGTGTGTTGAGAGGTTAGAAACACTGATTCCTTTGCACACAATGTAAATGAGAGAAATTAACTTGAAGAGACTTGGAGAGAAATTGTGTATTTTCTTAAAGCTCAAGAATCTGAATCTATTGAAACCTAATGATTCACACTGCAGTCGCTTTGATTTGAAAAGCTCAAAGTGAAATAGATTTAAAATACTGTTCTCTTCGAGAAGCAATTACTCAGGATTTAATCAGCTAGGCTTTTTACATGGGGGGGGGAGAAGAAGAAGAAGAAGAAGCTATTTTACGTAGGAGAATAAAAATGACTCATAAAATGAACCTTCACTATAGAAGGTGGCGGGGCGGGGAGCTTGTATTACCATCAAAGTGGTGAACATGATTCAAGGAAATATACAATAAGAGTTGACAGTTAAGATGTTCAAGCTGGAGAGTCACTCAAGTTCATTCGGCAGCCTTCCGCCATCGGCCATGGGCTTCATTTTGCTGTCATAAAAGGAGATTATGCTGGAGTAGGTGGGGATTTGGTGACTTGCAGAGTAAGCAGACACAGGCCCTGATCTCAATCTCTTTGGAGTTAATTATTTGGCCCTCTGTTCTCTGAAATTTGCACAATACAGTTCTGCTTGCTTATATATCGAAACAGTTTTGCTGCAAACGAGAGATATTGTTAGGGATGGGCAGGAAGCACTCATCTCTGCTCTGAAGGGCTTTCATGAATATCATGTCTGAAGGGAAGGTGAAGGTCATCTCTGATGAAGGTCAACTCTGAGGGTTATCTCTGAAGGGCTTTGGTGAAGGTCATCTCACCTCTGAAGGGCTTTGGTGAAGGTCTCAGAAGTGTACCTCTATAGACCATCCAAACTGCAGACTAGATTGTAGAGCCTGGATTGTCATTATGCCATATACATTTTTGAGCAGGCACATTGCTGTATAAGGCACTGCGAGACTTGGACTGGGGACTAATGAGTGCTCCCTATGCCACTAAGGCATCCCACAGCCTAAAGGAGTTACTGACCTGATCTTTCCTGTGTTACAGTACCACCCTTATAATGATCAGAGAAAATATGGCCATTCACCAACATGGCCAAACCAGGTGACCTGAGCAACCAATCGTATATTATTATTCCAGACTTGGTTCTTCAATCTGAGCAATTCATTGCACTGAGTTGGACCACAAGGTTTTATTTGTTTTATTCCTATGTGCACCACTCTGGAATCTATTTTAGATATGGAGTGGAATATAAATATTGTAAATAAATAAATAAAATCTGACTACTGTTAATTACTTGACAGTAAGCGTGCACGCTCCCAGTTCAGATTGGGACCTCTATGCACCAAGGAGGTGGAATTTTAGGAAGCAAATGCAGCAGTGAATGGGGAGCAGGGGGAGGTTTGATCCTCCACTCCCAGGTGTGCTGTTCCAAATCCAAATTGGGGCTACTCTTACTCTTGAGTTAAAAAAAAAAAAAAGAACAGTCTCAGGTACACATCATGCATTGATGTAACGTGTGGTTTGGCCCACAGTCTCCATGCCGTGTCATCCTACTCCTTAATAGTGGTATTGAAGTGCACTGACAACTGTTGGGGCCCATTGACACATACCATATACCGTTTTCATTAGGGCTGTGCTCCACACCGATTTGGATCCCCAAATCGGGAGCGGAGCAACCCGATCCGCATCCACTAAGGGCAGATCTGAATTGGATTGGGGGAGCTGCAGATCGAGGTGAAGCGGTGTTAGGAAGGCAGCCACAAGCGGTATCTGCTTTTAAGTGTTTTATTAGGCAATTCCCATTACCTGGCTAATAAATCTCTTAGCCAGTACAACAATGAGATAAGCGAGTAGCAGGGTCAGGTTTCAGAGTCTCGGTGTGTGAGAGCTCAGGTCAGCAGCATCTGGAACAGGAGCTTAGTAAGAGTTGTCAAGTCTGAGCCCAAGATAACCAACTGGATCAGAAGCCAGGAAGTGTGGTCAGCCGGTCTGGGGTCACAGGGAGGCAGGAACAGGATGGAGAAGCAGTGTCAGAACAGTCCGAAGTTGAGGGCAGGAGCAAAACAGAGAAGCGATGTAAATCAGGCCAAAGTCGAGAGCTGGATCCACATGAAAGAAGCAAGGTCCGGTGAAGCAGAGTCAGAGCATGGAACAGGCTGGCTACTAGGAATTATCCCAGGTGTCTCCCAGGAAGCGCAAGGCATCCCGCTTCCTCCTTTTCTAATCCAGGCAGATGACCTCCGCCCTCTCCCCCAGCTGTGCCTTATCACATCAGCCTGCTATTTAAGCATCGCATTCCTCTCCTGGCGATTGTGCACGCGCACACTCCTTCTGACTGACTGCAACTGTACCGGTCGCTTGTGCCGTCGGCGTTCCCAAGGACTGGGCGGCTCTACCTCCACCTCCCTAGGAACTTCAGGTAAGGCCAGGTCCTGGTCAACCTGTGCCTCTGGCACCTCCTCTGTTCTGGGAACTTCCTCCCTCTGCAAGCCCATCTCTGGCTCGACTGTGGGAGCAGACACTCCCTCTCCTGCAGGAGTGCTTTCCTCCTCATCCTCATCCGAGGAGGCCTCCCTGAGTACATTCCTAACAAGCGGATCACTCCACTGTGGATCACTCCACTGCGGATCACTTCACCTTGATCCGGAGCTCTGATCGCAGGTAAGTGGGGGCGAGGGGGACTTACTTGGCACCAGTGCCGCAGTCTGTGTGGTGACAGCGGCAGAGCCAGGTAAGGGGGGTTTACCATGCCCTGCTTCCGGCTTGAGGCCTGGGCCTCAGTTGAAGCCACTGCCAGACCGTGACGGACACAGGTAAGTGGGGGGAGGGGGGCTTACCTGGCTCCGCTGTCCCCCGCCGCCTGCTGCGGAGGCAAGTAAGTGGGGAAGGGGGGCAAAATGGGGCAAATCTCAATCCGACCCTTCAGATCTCACTCTGGATCCAGTTCCAGAGTGGGTCGGGAGAGGGTCAGATCGACCTGAAGTGGTTCGGGCCCAATCCGAAAGTTTTGGATTGGGCCACAAAGCGGTTCAGGGGGCAGGTGCACAGCCCTAGTTTTCCTACCACTATATCCTGCTTGGTGTGGCTCCTGCCTTTCAAATACCACTTTCATAGTGAAATATCCTGCTTGGCGTAGATTAGGCCTCTCTCTCTCTCACTTTCACACACACAGAGTTGCTATTCATCCCAAGAAAGAAGCTGACACTGGTGTTAATAAAAATGCCTGGAGGTAGAGGCTCCTGATTCCCTTTTAAAGCTGTTTTTCCTTCCCTGAATCAAAAGGCTAATCTACACCTGTAGCCCTTTCGCTATGGAAGAGGGCCGCTTCCAAATGTCCCCCCACTTCTGCAATTGCCACTCACAGGACACATGGCACTGATCTTTATCACAATTACAGGAGTGCCATTGCAGGAGCACGTGTGCCCTGTCACAGCACTTTCAAATGTGTATCGATAGAAGAGGGTGGGGCTAGGCAGATGGCTATGGGACAGAAGGTTTTGGGGGTTTTAATGACTTGTGAGGGATGCACAGGAGTGCAGATACACACAGAAACATATGGGGGGATAGGAAATCCATTTAATATACGCTCCTGCACAGAGATATGGTTGTAATAATAATTTTTAAAAAAATATTCAGTGGCAAAACACTCCGAGCCTGGAACTCATGGTGAACAGCAACAACCTCACAAAGGGGGGGGGGGCACACCGCACACATTCTTAGGAATGGAAGCGAGAGAGGTGGAAAAACCACAACAAAAGCAGTCAGGGATATTCCGGGAAAACTGAGAGGTGGCACCAAGATAACCACGGGAACAGGTGGATGTCATGTGCTCCATTAGTGATGACTGTGTTACAATCCTGCAATAAATGGCTGGTGTAGACTCCCCCTTAAATAGGAGCTTCCTATAGAAAACAATGGAGAATTCTTAATTTATTTGATTGCGTCCAAACCTCCCCACTAGACACACACACACACACACACACACACACACACACACTGCAAACAACAAGTAACAGCAAAGACTGTGCTTTTTCTAACCCAGGTCTTGCTTTGTGTTAAAAAAAAAAGGAAAGAAAAATTAGTATTCCTTTTTAATTGCTTTTATATCTATGAAATAATCCAGAAAAGGCCCACATCAATACAGTTCTGTCCCATATCACCACATTACAGGTAGGGGAAACAAGCCTTAATGACAGTGATTAGCTTATGACTGCCTTACAATACAGTTCAAAGTTCAACCTAAGTGGAGCCCTTCAGACACCTCCCAATTTAAATTCAGCACCTAGGTCAGTGCAGAAGACTAGTGTTCCATTGATGCCTGTAAAATGTAATATAATAAATTGTACATCTTTCACATAAAGTCACGGTGAAGACTGTATCATTAGCAAACAGTTTGCATAATATGCAAATTAGGTTCCCTGGTTTGCAGGGGCTGAAATATGGTAGTGACTACCTGCCCTCTACTCCCCGCCAAAGAGCTGATTAGCAGGATTGTTGCTTATTTGAATGGGCTGCAAGTGTATTTTATTTATACCAGTTTTCTGGCCTTTAAAACCAAAGCAGCTAATAACCTGGGGTGCTTCCAGATGGACGGCTCCTACCAATTAAAAGGCATTGTGCAGCTTTCCCTCCTTAATGGATTTTCTGCGATAACAAAAAAAAGATGGAAGAAGCTGGGGGAAGACATGGGAAACTTACAAATTAAAGTTGTCATTCTCAGGACCCACCCCATGCCAGATGAGGTGTGCTAGTGATTGGCCGTGGCCTTGAGCAGAAGCAACAGGAGCAGTTGCCACAACCTGATTGCTCACCAGCTGTTTGTCTGGCAAGAGAGCAAGTTGTCCCAATAGCAAGGAGGTGGAGCAGATATGACAATGGTAGTAAGGAGAATGAGGGCCCCTACATTCGGGGGGGGGGCACTGAGAATATCTTGCCCTCCTCCAAAACTTGGAGCCAACACTAGCAACATTCCATGCTGATAAATGCTTGTGTCTCTGTATTATTTATTATTTTAAGTTGCATCTCTACCACTTCAGTTCACAGGATTTTCAAGTGGTTTATGTAAAATTTATTTCTTACCCACCTCTCCACTTGGATTGAGGCGGGGAGCAACAGAAAATATAAAACACATAAAAACTGATTAAAAACATAGTATACATGATTAAAACATCCTTAAAACATCCTAAAAATATTCCGTGTCCTGCACTCTGGGAGGATTGAGAAGAGATCCTGGCCCTCCTCTGTGTGACCACCTTTCAAGTATTTGAAGAGTGCTATCATGTCTCCCCTTAGTCTTCTCTTCTCCAGGCTAAACATGCCCAGTTCTTTCAGTCTCTCCTCATAGGGCTTTATAGGGCGATTAAGTTATACCTGTTGAAGAAATGCAAGACATGTGAAAAGAGGCCCATATTTTTCTGTGAGGATGTATTTTTAGAGTCCCCTTGTTCTCTAAGAATACATTCCCTCCCCCACAGGAAAAGTCATTTCCACCTGATTTGTTAATCTAAAACTTCTTTGCCTTTGGCTTCTTGATGCAGTAGATGAAGCTGCTATATCAAGTTAAATTCGCAGTCTTTCTAAATGGAGCTGAATATTTGTAAGGAGAAAACTAAATGTAGACCTATTAGATCATACACCAAAAAGTGCAATACTAGAGATGAAATTCTATAGCTGTTCTCAAACAAATCTCCTCTCTGAATTAAGAGGGAGAGGGAGAGGGCAAGGAAGATCTATAAAAGTAAATATACCCAAAAATATTCAGACAGAACAAGAACAAACAAAGTACAGTGTGATAAAAAGAACAAAACACTTTAACAATTGTTCACATCTGAACAAGAATGTGCTCACCTGAAAGTTCTTTTTTTAAAGGTTCTCTGGAAATGCACAGAAGGGAAGTTATATGCATTTCAATAACATGGCTAGGGATGGGGAAAATGTTTCACTTAGAGGATGTTTAGACAGAAAAAAATGTCCTACATCTACACACTGAGCATTAGCAAATACTGAGGTGTTGTTGTTTTTAAATGCCCAATTTTGCTTCTGTGGCCAGCAAACTTCAAATTAAGGACAGCTGTGCAGGACACTTCACAGTGCCACTGAAGCCACTCCACCCAGAATAGCACCACAAGTTTAGCACACACTGGAATGTATACCTCAGAAAAGCTGCCATGTGTATATATTTTTAAAAGCCATGATATAACTGCTCTGAAGAAATCCGGGTTGTACAGGCAGAAACAGCATGAGGACAACAGTTTGGGGCATGCATCATGTGACACGCCAGTGAGGCAGGTATTACAATGGCGGTAAAAACACCTCATGTACACACACACACACACACACACACACACACACACACCTTGGACAATGTAGAGCAAGAAAAATGTGAGAGGATTGCTAATAAGCTATTTTAAAATATCTGAAGGGAAAAAATGTTACTTCATGCTCAAATAGGGATGGGTGAATCCGCATTTTGTTTGTCCCAGTTTCTCAGTTTCCCGGTATTAAGTTCAATTTATCCTGAACTTTGAGGATTTTTGCAATCTTATGTTTGGTTTGTCTGAAATGGCAAGGATTTGTTTACATGAAAATTTGTATGCATTTTGTGTATGTGTCTTTCTTTGTTAAGGGTGAAGTCAGGTTTAATATTTTGTTGTTAATATTTCTATACTGCCTCCTTTGCCAAAAAGCCCTGAGCAAAGGAAAGGGGAAGGATAGTCAATTAGGAGAAGCCAGAAGAATTAGCTAGGACTGGAGTCAATGCTCTCATTGTCTTTCAAAATTCTCCTTCCCCAACCAGGTGCCCTCCAGATGTGGTATTGGTCTGCAAGTCCAATTGTCCCCAGATAGCATGGCCATGCTAGCCAGAACATGATAGTTTGTTTTGATATTTTTAGTGGTTTTCTTATGAAATAGATATGGAACACATTCCTTCATTATACAAACAATAGTAAACACTGGATGAACTGCATATGATTTAACAATGGCAATTTACAATTAATTAAGGGTACATTTGTGCATATGAAGGTTCTGTGTCTCATTTTTAATGATTGCATGGATTTCCTCTTGCATAATTTTCTTGTTTAGAAATTACTTACGTTCTTCAGAGGCTAATGTAATTCTCTCCAAAACACATAATTTTTGCAAGGAATTTTCCTAATATTATGCATTTTGAATGGTATTTTCACTAATATACACACTTTTGCATGCACCTTATTCTTGCATATGCATTTTGTACATATTTTCTGACTGTGAAACTAGGCAAAATTCAGAGAAGTGCAAATTTGGAAGGATAACTTAGGCCATAGCTAGACCTAAGGTTTATCCCTGGATCATCCAGGGGTCAAACCTGTTCATCTAGGTGACACACAGGGGATCCAGTGCTCAGGCAGGGGCGAACCCTGGATGATCCCAGGACAAACCTTAGGTCTAGCTGTGGCCTCAGTTTTAGTTCACATATTGCTTCAAAAATGCAAAATGCAAACAGATTTCCTCCCTGTTCATACACTCCAGCCACTACTGTTACACTATAGCCAAAAGACAAAACAGAGTAGCTTTAGGGAGCAATCCTATGTCCCCTAGATGGCATTTGGGGTGACATAGCATTGCTCAGTTTCCTGGCTCCAAGAACGTAGACAGGGCTTGTAGCTCAGAGCCAGGAAACTGTGCTCCCTGCTCCCTTCCCCTCCCACTCCTAGCTGGCATGGAGAGAACCTCACTGGCTACCTCTCTGGGCTCACAAAATGAAGTGTAGAGATGGGGAAAAGGGGGTATTCCTGGGGGCAGAGAGGGAAGGAGTCACAGGACAAATCTATGGCTGCCCCAGCCTCCTTCTCTCCCCTTCCATTAAGCCTCTACAAGACAGGCAAAAAGACCCATTTAGCTTACATTTAAAGCAGGAGGCACAAGACTGTTCCTGTTCTGCCTCGGATGCTTGTAAGCCTCCGAGGTTGGAGGCTTACAAATACACAGGGTGCATCCCATATGTTTGTGTCCTTAGAAGTTCTCTGTGTGCTACAGGACAGTGTTTGAGACTCATTCCGATCAAAACCAGTGCAAAAAGCAAAGAACCATGTGGAAAGAACCCTTGAACTGAACTAGAAATGAACTGAAGACTTCCAAGCTTTAATTCCTGAATCGTGCATTGACAGGTTTTTGACATTCTAAAATTCCTGCCTTATCTTTCAGGTGCTGATATTTCAAATTTTGAGCTCCACTTTCATCTCTAATGTGCAAGTGCAGCAACATTTATGCCCATATCCATGTTCCCCCATATGATATCAGGGGGAAGATAGGAATTTGTAGACCCTGGTTTGGATAGAAATTTACAGCGGGTCTAGTGACCTTTTTCACAAAATGACCATCAGTCCCTTTCAACATCTTCCTACAAAGAGGAAGACATGTTTCTCACCTGTCTTTGACAGCTGAAATGCATTTTTTCCCTTTCTTCTCAAAATTCTCTCTGCAACATAAGATTTCATATAAGTTGCCCAGACAAAATCAGAGCAATCAAGAGAAGCCAGCAAGTCTAAAGTACTTGCATTTTGAATTTAAATTGTAGCTTTAGCTTTTCACATTCAAACCTTTCAAATCTGAATATGCGAATTTCAAATATTTTCAAGTGTTTGCTTCAGCTCTACTGGCTTCTACCTGACAAAACAGTGATTACGATGCACAACAACCTTTACATCAGAATAGGGCCATGGGAAGCAGCAGAGCTGTCCAGAAAGAAATGGGTCGGGTTGGTTTCAGATGAGGATCAGATATCATTTTATTAGTGTATCTGAGACTGAACGCTGCCTAACCCTGCAGCCAATTCACGTAGTTTGTGCTGCTGTCAGAGCAGCTTTTGTCAAGAAATAATGAGATGTCATCAAGGAAACCTGCCATGGCACATAATGGCAAGCAGTGCAATGCTGAAGACGGCCTCAACCAAGAAAGCATTCAAAGCACTCCGGAAATATCTGCAAGGCTGAAAGCTTCCCTTAAAACAGCAACAACAACCCAAAACCACCCTGCTAAGCATGTTTCTGCAGGAAATTGGCTGCAGGGTTAGGCAGGCAGCATTCAGTCTCAGATACACTAATAAAATGATATCTGATTTTCATTTGAAACCATCACAGCCCATTTCTTTCTGGACAGCTTCACGAGATTTTGTTTGCTGATAATGCGGACCTTCTCAGAAATTCTGATCTGTACAATGGTCTAATATCATTGCATGTGTGTTGTGTGTTTGCAACAGTGCCTTGGGCCATCCTGCATCCTTATGACTAGTAAATGTTAAGTTAGACATCATATCATTAGAAGACAAGAGGGTAGCATGTAAGGAAACTCCTAGTTAATTTTGACCAAAGTACATTTCAGCTCTCCTCCTATTTTAACAATTTTATGAGCTGTATCTGTGATAAACTCTTCTCTCTCTGTGTGTGTGTGTGTGTGTGTGTGTGTGTGTGTGTGAGAGAGAGAGAGAGAGAGAGAGAGAGAGAGAGAGAGAGAGAGAGAGAGATGGGAGATAAAAAGTTGATAAGGGAGTAGGATATGTAGAAGACTGAAGAAGAAGATTAATATTAACAAGAAAATATAATTCGAATTTCTCAAAATAGATGTACTTTCTAGGTGATCTCTGTCCCAGGAATGCTTCCTTATGTGACGATTCAGATCTTTTTGATGTATTTCCTATAGTAATGTTCATTACTCTTGCTCTTTTCTACTTCTTAGTTCTACTCTAGACCTCTTGATTGGGTTACTTGTCCATTCTCAGTTCAATGACATGACTTTTCTCATGCCAGGTTTTCTCATGACTATGGCCATAGCTAGATGGGGCGAAATCCCCAAGATTGATCCTGTGCATCCACATGATGCACAAGGGATCCCAGGATCAGGGAGGGATGATCCCTCCCTTGCCCTGGGATCTCCCGCTACCCTTTAGGCCTGGTTTTTCTGTGGTCTTGAGCTGAGCCCAAGTCCACGGAACTTGTGGCCGGGCACTGCAGTTTGTCTTGGCTCCTCACAGTTCCTCGCGAGGAGCCGGGACCCGTGCATGGGGCACAGAGCTCCTCAGGAGCTCTGCACTCATTGGGGATGGGGGGAGCAGAGAAATTATTATTTTTCAAAAAAATACTTACCTTCTGCACAGGAGCGCTCATGCGCTCTGGTCTCTTAAAAAAAAACATGGTGGGCGCGACACCTCTCCCTTTCAGGTCATCGCATGCCGTGTGTAAGCAGAGGGGGGATCTTGTGATAAAAACATTGCAAGATCTTCACTCCTCCGTCACGCAATAACAGGTAGTTCTAGCTAAGGCCTATGACTTAGTTCACTTTTAATATCATTAAAACACACTATCATTGGAATTAATACTGTATCCAGGTCATGATCCATCTTCTCTTGACCTGCTGGACTCTGTTCACCCAAACTGGTCAAGCCAGCCAATTGTATAGCCCTATTGAATTAACATAGGGTTGGATCCAGAGTTCTCATGAGCAGAACCTATGGGATGCTCCTACTGGTAGAAGGAGGAAAGAGGTGATTGTTGTTGATTACTCCTCCTCCAACCCTTTGAAAGGCTGCTCTGTAGGGTTGGGGGATTTGGGCTGTAATTCAAGCACTGGTAGAAAGTAATGCAGGGACACAATAATTTCTCTTCCCACCATGAATATGTTGAAATATTGAAGAAAGAGAAATCAGGGGGGGGGGATCTACACTACTGCTTTTAAAGCGCTTTAAAGCACTTTGAAAACATTTTGAAAACTGTATATGCAGTGTGTCCTGGGCCCAAACAGTTGTCAAAACTGTTATAAAGCACTTTAAAGCGCTTTAAAGCAGTAGTGTAGATCCCCCCCAGCTGTCAGCTTCAAGGCACCAATGCTATTATAGCAGAAGAGAGCAAGCAGCAGTCCTTAAATCAGCCTTCCCCAAACTGGTGTCCTCTCAATGCGTTGGAGTACAACTCCCAACATTCCCAGTCAGCATGGCACTGGCTGAGAAAGGTGACCTGAAAGGGAGAATATAATTGGGGAAGTTGTGTCTTAATACATCTGGAAGGTACTAGTTTGGATAAAGCTGTCTTAAATCAGTCTTTTCCCCCAAATCCATGATCTTAATAATGGACAGAAATAAATCCATTCTCTATATGACTGTTTGATGTTAACACTTATACAAAAGAATTTCTTTAGAAGTAATTTAAGCTAAAAAACATGATCTGCCTAATGCATGTCTTATTCTATTTGAAATAATTTTCAGTGTGATGCAACTAATTTGAATTTACTTAAAAATGAATTATTAACTCAATCACCATGCCAGAATGAGAAGTTAGTAGCATTTCAATGAGGAAAAGAGTCTTTTCTGCTGTCTATCTAAAAAAATTAATTCTGTTATCATTCTTTGCTATATTTAATTAAATGGTTGTATATCTGACCTCTTTTCAAATTTGTCTTGATGCTTATTCAAATGCAGCTGTTAATTCATTTCTATTTCATTTTTGTCCAACATGTTAACTTTCCGACAGATTGTTCTCTCAGGGCATTAAAATGGATTGTGAAATCTACATGTCTCTATCAAGCAGAGTTTGGAGGAAGCTGGAAAATAGCAGAAAACTATAGCAGAAGAGAATTATTAAGATGTAATACTTCGGACTTAACAAGATATTTCATCTTTGTAAGTTTGAGATTCATTTATTTATTTTTGGAAAGTATTACTTCTTTCTATTAGTGCTGTACGCTCGGTACTGGACTGTGTGTGTGTTTGAGTGTTAGAGGTAAAGAGAAGAAATGTGTCAATAGAGTGAGAAGCCAAGAAAAGCAAGGGTTTCTGCCCAGCAGAGAAAAAGGATTTCTGTGCTGCAGGAAGATGGAAAGCTGGCACAAGCTCTTTGTCCACTGCACTATCGCAATTCTACACCAAGGTAATCCAGAAAAGCGGAGTTTTATATCCATTAAGTAAACTTGCAAATGTAGTTTGCCAGTAGGCAAAGATATTCACCCACATTCGAGTAATACTGTTACTGTTAATACCAGACACAAATGTTTGATCTTTAATATTCATGCAGGATATATTAAGGGGGCTTCATTGCCCTTAGATACATTGGAAAGTACTCTAGCCATGGTCAGCTTCTGTTCACTGAAGAAGTGACATGATTGTCGTGGTTCCGGCCGCCATGACAAGGATGCACTTAGGAAAAATTATGTAAACATTGACAAGGGTCTGATAACAACAGGCAACACATCTGGAGAGTGTATGTACCCCAACTTCCTTGGCTCACACTGGAAATGTAAGCCCATGCTATGCAGATAGACAAGTCAACTGCAAATACTATCTGGCCGATCACCTTCCAGGAGACATCTCAATGATGTTCCTCTTCCTGGTTAGGCACAGGAAGCTGCCTTATTTGTGAGTCAGGCCATAGGTCCATCTAGGCCAGTATCAACATGGACTGGCAGTAGCTGTCCAGAGTTTTAGGCAGGATTTTTTCCTGCCCCAACTGGAGTTGTAGGGGATTGAACCTGGGACCTTGTGCGTACTAAGCATGTGCTCTAGCACTGAGCTACAGCCTACTTAACTTTTCTTCCCTGTTCCCCTCATAGGGTAGGAAAAAAGCTAGAAATCCAAGAAGGAAGAAGGCTGGGAATGGATGGAAGAGGTTTGGGAATATAGATAGTTGAGAAATGCATTTCAGTTCATTGTTTGATAAGAATTTACAACAAATCACACATGTCTTCATAACTGGGAGGAAAAGAACTTGAGATTTATTTATTTATTTATTTATTTATTTATTTATTTATTTATTTTAAAAGTTGGATGTGGAAGAAGCCAAAATTGATACATTCAACTACCCAGGCCTAGGGTTTTGAGTGATTTGCTTTTAATGTCTGGATTTGCTTCCCTGTGTATCCAATCATGTTAGCACAGAATTAGGGTCACCACGTCTCTTTTTCAGACAGGTTGCTCACTTTTAACAACTATATGGCAGACAGGTGCAACATGATCCTCTCTGTGCTAGAAATAGCTCTATCTATTGAATTTCTCAGTGAGTTCACCTTCTTTCCCTTTGTGTGTTCTGCCCTAAAAATGGCATCATGGGATGCCCCTGCCTGCAGGGATGCCTAGGAAAACACAATATCAGGGTTGTTGCTAATTGTACCACTGGGGCTGATGGAGTGTATTGTGATGCAGGGACGTGTGCTGAGAGTGTGTCTGGGTATTGTCACTTAAACAGTCACTGACTGACGAGTATAGATAGTGTTTTCAGAGATGCTGGGGTTGTGTCTGCCATTTTGCATTGTTTTCTGACTTTCCATGTTGTGTGTTTTCTCCAGCTGTCCCCAGCTGAGCATTTATAGGATATGGCAGCCATTCTGCCAGCATAGCAGTGGTATATTCCCACCCTCATTGGCATAATTATAGTATCAGGATAGCCAGCAGTCTATGTTTAGTGTAATATGTTTTATGCAAAGTTAGGGATATGTAAGAATTTCTCTGGATAATTAAATTTATTTTTAATATTCACGATCTCATTAATTTTGTAGTCATTACTTAAATTTGCATTCACTTCAATATCATTTTGATCTTCACTTCTTTTCTCTCTCGCTCTCTCCCTCTCTATTAAGTAGGGTGACCATATGAAAAGGAGGACAGGGCTCCTGTATCTGTAACAGTTGCATAGAAAAGGGAATTTCAGCAGGTGTCATTTGTATATATGGAGAACCTGGTGAAATTCCCTCTTCATCACAGCAGTTAAAGCTGCAGGAGCTATACTAGAATGATCAGATTTACTGTTGTGATGAAGGGGAAATTTCACCAGGTTCCCAATATATACAAATGACATCTGCTGAAATTTCCTTTTCAATACAATTGTTAAAGATACAGGAGCCCTGTCCTCCTTTTCTTATGGCTACCTTACTATTAAGACGTTACCAGAAGTGAAATTAATTTCAGTAGCTGCTGCCTGGTGCCACGATTTTATTTTCCTGGAATGTTTTGTTTTCCCAGGGCATTCTAGAAGGGAAATGGCAGCTCCCAATAGTGGCTGACATTGTTGTCCCCGCCCCCACCCATAATGTCCCAGAAAATCAGAACGTTTTCAGAAAATTAAATCATAGCCACGATGGGCCAGCTAACTAGAGGACCTCCGTTGCTACCTGAGAAAGTAAATCCCCAACCCCCAAATGAGTGAGGAATTGGTAGAAATGCAGAAATGAAAATGAACCACCTGCCTATGCATTCATTATTCTTGATATTTGTTTTGTAATAAATGCAAATTGAACTGAACTGGCCTCATTTGCTTTAATTTTTCATTGGTTATGAAATGAATGCACATCCCTAGTAAATGCCACATTATCAAACAAGGAGGAAACAACTAACACATGTGAAAGAAAATTAGTTAAAAGATGGATGAGACTGCTAACTAAAAAACCAAGATTGATTTAAGAATTATACATAATCAATTTTGTTTCCAGAGTGCAAAGAGAAGTTAAGTAGTAATTTTTAGACCATAATGCTACAATGGGTCTTCTCCTCTGTGTTTTGCAGAGAGGGATTTGAAACTGTTACCAATGTTTTGAGTAATGATTACTAATAAGAATGGGTAATTGGATACTTAATTAGAGTGTTTGAAACATCGGCAAGGGCACAATTTACAAACAAGATTAACATCTAACCAAAGCAAAGAAATTCTGCAGCGTTGTTCTCGTCCTGTATGCTCCAGTAAAGTGTTCCCAACTTAAAAGAACTTGGCAAGGATCAAAACCTCACAAAACGAAGGAGAGAGGGAGAGAGAGAGAGAGAGAGAGAGAGAGAGAGAGAGAGGCCGTAGCTAGACCTAAGGTTTATCCCAGGATCATCCTGGGTCCGTCCCTGCCTGAGCGCTGGATGCCCTGTGTGGCACTTAGATGAACAGGTTTGATCTCAGGACAATCCTGGGATAAACTTTAGGTCTAGCTACGGCCAGAGAGAAAGAGACTGCAACCGCCAATAATGACTTTTGGGGCCTACTACCAAAAAAAGGGGGGCATTGGATAAGTTCCCTTGTGAGTGGAAGTGAATTCATGCAACTTTGGATTCATGACACTGCTTTTGTTATTCATAATACATTTCTACAAGTAAAAATGTTGAATTAAAACCACATCTGGAGTAACTCATTCAACTGGAATGTATATATTGTTTGTTTTATTGTACTTACGCATTATCAAAGCCCTGTGAATGTGTTCACATTCACAGTAAATCTTGGAAATGTGTTGGCTGTCAACATTCATATGCACATCCTGACTATCTTAGACTTTTCTGTCATGTATTTTTGTATATTCACCAGTGCATACCTTCTCTTCTACATGAACGTTGCTAATTACTGTATTTCTCATACTCACTGCATATTACACTTTTAGCCAATGCAGAAATATGTGTATAGATAGGTGTACATTGTGTGGTGCTGTGCATGGAAAGAGCTTCAGTCTTTTCAACAGAGGGAACTTGTCTACAAAAGAATGTGTTGCTGAAGTGAGACTATTCCAACTGAAGAACTGTCTGAGAATTTCATGCTGAAAGCAGATCATTATCTCAGGGCTATTGCAAGTACAGAGGGGTGAACTATATTGGCCCATCTCATATTAACTCTGAAACAATATGAATCCCCCTTCATACATGCACACGCACACGCACACACAGGGCAGGGTTGAAAGCTGTCATCTGGGAAATAGGAGAAAAAGCCATCTTTTACACACACACACACACACACACCATTCCCCAGTTTTCCTGGGAGCAGCCCTTCAAAACCACCCCCTCTAAAAAGCAACAGAGACCAAGCCCTCTGTGTTACCCACTTATGTTTTCCTTGTGATGGGAAGAGCTACTTTTCAAAATGGAGGAAAACTGAACAAGTAATGCCTTTGTTCATATATGTTAATGGCTTATTGCATATCCTGAAGTTTAACATGTATAACAGCATTGCTATGCATATTCACTCAGAGGTAAGACCTACTGAATTCAATGGGGCATACTCCCAGGTATAGGAATGCTGTCTGTAGTCTTCCAAGTAGACATGTAAAGGATTGCACTGTTAGTCTGTCAAAGTTCAGCATTTCTCACAATATTCTGCCTCTCATCTTTTGCTGATAATATACTGCCAATATATTACAGTACACAACATCTAAGCTTGTCTGCTTGAACCACCATTCTGCTCAAATAGCATTTTATAAAGGAAAAGAAAAAAAGAAAAGAATACTCCCTTTGGTTGATTTTGAGATGCCTGGTTATGAGTCTCATCGAAACATATTTTAATCGCAGTAACAGAATTCCATCCAACCTTTATTTATTTTGGAAGAACAGTAGTGAATTGTACATAATGGCTCTAGACTCAAAACTGGTGGGATAGAGTTCACAAAACATTCAATATCAACATCCCTTGCAAAAAAAACCCAAAACTGTTGATTTGTAGAAGATGGGATGTCATTTTGACATTTTAATTATGATAGGCCAAAGTTTACCCTGGCAGGGGCAGGGATAACCTAGAAAACAGGCCTCCTCTTGTTAGGCCTTGTCATTCAGAAATTAATTTTCTTGGTTTAAAATAATAATGATAACAACAACAATAACAACAACAACTAAATATCAGTGTTTCATCCAAAGACATTATACAGGATTTGCTTCTTTTAAATTACACCTAGAAAACTAATACTTACAGAGGAGAATGATGCTTACGTTCTTTGTAACATAAACCTTCACCTAAATGTTATAGTTAGAACAGAAATACTTATGCAAAAGAGTCACTGACCACCCGGAAACCAACCATGTTGCTAAAAATAGTGTAGTGTCCTTGCTAGCAAAGCAAGCGACCCAGGGCAAATCTGTTCCAAAGATCCCTGCTTATCAGAGCAGAAAGAAAACCGGTGGTGGCTTTGAGCTACTGCTGACTGATTTAATCAGGATGATTTGTACTACAATGGAAGCAGAATGTTACTACAAAAATTGAGTGCAAATACAGGATTAAAATCGCATCTTCAGCTCAATTCTTGGGAGTGTCCCTCAGCTAGTTTGTAGATTTTAAATAGCTTCTGGTTTGCAAAACCTCATCAGAATATGCAATAACTCTGAAGGGCTCAGTCTTTGATTCTTGTGCTCACACACTAAAGTTTCATCTTTTGTTTGCTCAATCAATAGATTCGCACCAGTTTTTAGCGTCACATAGCTTGAAAGCATACCACAAAGGGATTGTCCACAGACCTTTAGAGCAGCCTTCCCCAATCTGGTGCCCTTCGGATGTTTTGGACTACAACTCCCAGCATTCCAGACAGTTAGTTCTCCCTTGTTGCTGTTGTTGTTGTTGCTTCTGCAACAACAACATGCACAGAACTCTTGTCCCACTTATGGGTTTCCCAGAGGCTGCTGGTTGGCCACTGTGTGAACAGAATGCTGGACTAGATGGCTATTCTGAAGTTCTTAATTGGGATATACAGGGTGACTACTAGCAGCACCATATTCCCCCACCCTTACTTTATGATACATTGGCCCTGTTCAGAAGACACCTTCAACCACGGCTTTAATCACAGTGAATAAGGCCAAAAAAAACCCCACCCAAAAACTTATTCACCCTGGTTAAAATCATGGTTTAGGGTATCATCTGAACAGGACCATTAAGTGATAGCAGTATGTGGGGATGCAGCATCTGCTAATTTGAGCAAATTGAATATTTTCTTTGGTATTACTTGGATCCTAAAACATGGAATGGCATGGGATTCACCCACAGTAATGGGCAGCACATGAGACTGTTGCAGCAGTGTTATGTTGGTATTGTTGCAAGTACAGTTGTCACTTGTGGCAAATGGGATGTGACTTGGCTTGAGGCAATTGCGCTGCACAAGAGCCTTGCTTTTTGTACATCACATTTCCCCCCCCCCCCCCCGATAATGCAATAAACTCTCAGGCCCATCCATTCCATTCAGCTTCTGTATATCCAGCTTCAGTACAGCAGTCAAAGGCGATAGCATTCGGCTCACATTTTGATTCAAATAGAGGCTGTCATTAAATCAGAACAGAGAACTAAATGGAAAAGTTATTAAAGGAATACAGTACTAATGGTTTGGAGACTTCAATTCACATTGCAGGCTTGTGCGAGGAAATCATCACAATTTCCTTTCTTTTGTGTGTGTTTGCGTGTTTATCTAAGCCTGTGTAAATGTAAGCGGATCTACAGTTTGTCTTCATTTTACACAGTCATACTGTATTTCCTCTACCAATGCAATCTGATCTTAGCATTTGACCTTGTTTATTTCTGATGCTCCCTATTTTGGTGTTAGGCTTGGAGATTAGTTTTGTGAACTGCAAGAGATAGGGTTTAAGTGAGATCCTCTGATAATTTACACAGCTACAATAAGCTCTTTCTGACCCTGTTACTATATTCCAAGAGAACCCAATCTTCATGCTGTACATTTGCCACATTTCTCATTGATGTCTGAGCGGTCCACCCGAAATAGTCTCATTAAAGATCATGTTCAAATCAATGGCTGTTTCTCATGCGCAGCAGTTACTTTGGATTGTAAATACTTCTATGAAGGGGGGGGGGAAACAACTGGGGGAAAATGGAACCTTCTAATTCAAAAGGTATTTGGATTGACAGATTTGACTAACAATCTAGCATAACTCATCACTAATATGTAGAATATTATGGAATGGTAGATTTGTACTGGCCCTTCATGTGAGTATACCTACACTTTTGCCAATAATTAACATTTTCTGGCTTCTATCTACTTACCTTATTGTGGTCCCGGAGCTCTAGCACTACGCTAGTACATTCGTTTTGTTTTACTTATTACCTTTTTAAACTGTATTATGTATTGAATGAAATTTTTATTGTTAAAAGTGATAAGCCATCACAATTTGACATAATAAAAACAAATAAAAAGATAAGCTAAAATAAATAAGTTAAGTTAAAAATGGATAATATAGAAAAATCACATTAACATACATTAAGAACTCACGAGTGGGGAACTAGATCAGTATATATACCAGAATGAAATCTCCAGCTCTCGATTATGAAACTTGTTGGGAGTCTTGGTGCTTAGCTCAACTTACTTGCAGCTAAGGCAAATTTTGCAACCAGATCAGTAATAAATACATTATTGCCAGGCAGCAATATGCAGATTTGCTCAAGGGAAGATTGGTCAGAAAGATAATGAAGAATGTAATCGAGAATTTTTTGTCTAGGGGATGTATTTTTAAACTGCCCAATAACCAGTGTTCACTGGGTTATGTCCAAATTAAAAACATAAAATACAAAATAGCAATAAAACAATCAAAGAAATAAGATAAAATCAAGATAAAAAAACCAGCAGCACATAATAAAACCAGAAGTCAAAAGGTTTCAGTAATTACTCTGTGCATTTTACCCCCACCTCCTGTTCTGAATTTGGAATAACCATTTTGTTCATCATACATAGCCATATACAATCCTGGAAAATGTGCTGGGAACTCAAAATTATATGGCACATTTGTTTTTCATATATTTTGATGTTGATGGGTTCTCAACATCAGGGTGCATATTATCTCCCACTACAAATTTCGTTTTCATTTCATTTCATTTATTATATTTCTATACTACCCAATAGCCAAGCCTCCCTGGCTGGTTTACAAAGACTAAAATTTTAAAAATACAGTACATAATATAAAAGCCATTTACATACTATATATGTGTATATATAATATACATACAGTATATGTACAATATATTAACCTATACACTTTTAACAATCAACAATAAGAAATCCTGGATTCATTAAAAACCGTATGAAATGCTGTCAAATGCCTGGAGTAGAGAAAAGTCTTAGGTTGGTGCCAGCTTGGTCCCCATTGATATTTGATTTATGCTTGGAACCCCTGGCATGTGCCATTAGGCAAAGCAGCAGTATTCATGGACATGCTGACTTAGAATTTAAAATTATTCTGTATGCAGATGAACTTTTATTATTTATTTCAAAACTCCAGTCATCAGTTCCGGCCTTAATGAAACTGATTTATACTTTTGGTGATTTGTTTGGCTATTCAATTAGCTGGCCAAAGTCAGAAATAATGCCAATTGGAGATAAGATATATTCTAGTGTATTAGCTAAATGGCAATTCCACCATTGCCCTGATTTCATCACTTATTTGGGAATAATCAGTCCCAGAGACATATCTCAAATGACTTAAGTTAAATCTATTTCACAAGATATTAATATATGGGCATCCTTAAAGTTAAGTCTATGGGGCAAGATTAATACACTTAAGATGAGTACTATACCTCAAATTGTTTATGTTATATGTGGAATCCCTTTACTTATACCTAGCAAATACTTTCAAAAACTTAAATTCTTTTGGGGGTTCCTCTCCACCAAGAATATCCCTGAAAAGGATGAAAGGTTTGGCTTTTCGGACCATGCTACATACCATCTGGATTATTTGCTGATCTGCACCAAATTTTGGTCTTTTCCCCTTGGATTCAATTTTCAACCTTGGTCAGTTTTGGAATCACTTTGTCTGGAGCCTCTTTCCAAATGGATGGCATTAGGTTCTTAGCATATTAATATTTATAAATACGTATTATCAGTGAATAAATATGATACATTGGGGCTTCAGCAGGAATGGAATAGGGAATTGGAATGTCCTATTTTATCAAATCAATGGACCACTGATTTGGCATCAGTATCTGATATGTCAATGGATCTCCATTTACATCTTATTCAGCAAAAATTATTGTTTTGGGTCTATTGGACACCACAGCATAATTTAATAAAAATCAGCCAAATCAACTAATTGTTGGAGGTGTCATACAGCTATTGCTTTGTTTGTTCATATGTTCTGGAAATGTTCAATAGTAACCTCCTTTTGGGAGGAAATTATCAGACACAACAATTTTGTATTAGAAAGCTCTTTAATATTTTCAGATGTATATGTCATTTTAAATTATGTAATGGCTTCTTGGAAAATAACACACGATCAATGTAAATAGATTTTTCACAGCCTTTTGACCACCAAAACACTGTTTCTACAACACTGGAAAGATAAAACCACACTGCCTATAATGCAATGGATAGAAGACATTAGCAATATTTGAAACAGTGGTATACAGGTGCCATTTACAAATACACTTATACTCAGACATTTGGTCTGCCTTCACAGACGTTTACGTGTAATTTATGCTACTTTCCCTTTTTTATTTAGAATGTTGTAATATTCAAAACTTAGGCTTTTGCAGTATGTAGTTGTATATCTCAATAATCATCATCATCATCATCATCATCATCATCATACTTTTATGGTTTTTGTTTTGTTAAAAAATTCATACCAGAATAAATCCACATTGAGCATTCAATTGATATCCAAATGAGGCTGTTTCAATTATTAGCCCTGAATAAAGTTGTGCAGATTTTGCTGAAGCTGTTCCATCTGTTTTTGTGGTTTGTCAGGCATCTTTCGTTCTATCATCCAGTCATTGAGAGAATTGGTTTGTTTTGGGGTTTGTTTAGAGATCTACATTAATTTTCTTAGTCTTGCACTAATGAGCATTAAGACAAGGGAAACACTCAGTCAGGAGATATTACCTTTCTCCTTGTAAAGTGATTAAAGGTCTGATATATCTAAAAGTGCTAATTTACAAATTTGCCATTTATTAGGTCTTTCTCAAGAGCAAAGTCAGGACATGTAAATTAAAGCTCTTTATTGAAGAATAATCAGAAGGAGTTTTATTCCTTTTGTGTGTGTGTGTGTGTGTGTGTGTGTGTGTGTGTGTGTTTTAAATACCACTGATGAATCACTTGTGATATGCTGATTTCCTATTAGGAAATATGATACATTAAGCTGTGCAGATTCTGGTTTAAGCTCTACAGTATTGTTTTTTTTAAATATTTATTAATTACTAGGATTTTTATACTGATATCGCCAAAAAGCCATTGAGGTAGTGTACAATAATTTTAAAAAACAAAACAAAACATAAAAACAATAACATTAAAAATGATAAAAAACAACATCAAAACTTTAATTCAGGTCCTGACACAATTGCCACACTATCAAAATGGGGTGGAAAATGACTATTTAAAATTAAAATGTTTAACACTTTGGTAAAGTACTTGGGAATTTTTATAAACAAAATGCACATTTCAACAGGAATCATCCTGTAGGGGTTGTTGGGATTCAGTTTTGTTTCCTATGCAATCTAGGATTCCAATGAAAACCTTAGGACAATGGGTATAGGTTTCAGTGCCATCAAAACTAGATGGTATTCCAAGTATCTGAATACATCCCTGCAATCATTAGTAGATTGGACAAAGTGAAGCTCTGTAGAGATAAAACAGAGCTGAAGACAGTGAGGGGCTCAGTGGACTAGTTGGCTGGGGATATGCCTGTTCTGGATGGTGAAATGGGAAGGTGCTGGGAAGGCATCACCTGTAAGGGCCAGAGTCTATTCCTGGTGATCCTACTGCACCAAGAATTACCCCTGGATATCCAAGTGGCAACTGTGCATTGGAATTAGACGTATGTGTAGCCACTATTATTTCTTCTCAATCTGCTTTCTATGTACTCTAAACCAAGGATTTTAATACAGGGTTTCTAGAGGTACTCAAACAAAGCTAGCAAAAAACTTGTATCAGTTTCTTACATAATACAATGTTCAATCATACATCTATAGAGAGAGAGGGGGAGAGCTTCAAATTTTATGTACCATCACATGTACTACTTTATAAGTAAAAATAAGTCCAAATAAGTCCAAATTCAAATGTTAAGCACTGTCCATTTAAGTCAGTCTTTCCGTTGCAGCTCTCTCTTTCTCTTGCGACTTTCTCTGCAGCTTTATCTTGCTGGTTTATGAAGACAGGTAGAATTTTTGCTGCACTCAACACCTTTCCACAACAGTCTTCTAAAGAAAACGGCTGCTACTCATTTTTCACACAGAAATGTTAGTTTCAAGTCCTTCATAACACAAAAAGAACTTAGCCCAAACAAACATAACATTTCAAATATTCAATACATTGACCTAGATTGGTCTAATTACCAACCTAGTCCTAGGGATTCAAGGCCTGACAGGAAGGAATTAGCTAATCCCACTTTATTCTTGAGACACCAAATCCAAACTTCACTGAGGGTAGAGTCTACTGTCCTTTTTTACCCCTCACTCCCTGCCAATAATGCTCAGTTCCCCACATCTCAGCTCTCTACTGAGTATATGCAGGTATGTTCAAGAAATATACAGGTGTTACATATGCATGGGGGTGGGGTGGGGGCAGGGAATCACTTTGGAATTTGGTTCAGTGCTTCAGTGGGTAATTGCCTCAGACAAGACACATTTTGCAGATTGAGGCCTCAGCTAGACCTACCAGGTCTAGCGGGGCGGAGGGGTGAGGATCTCACAATACTTTTATCGTGAGATATCTCTCTCTCTCTGTTTACACATGGTGCATGACGACCTCGGAGGGAGAGGACATCACGTCCGCCATTTTGTTTTGTTTTTTGTTAAAGGAAAAGAGAGCATGAACGCTCGTGCACAAAAGGTCAGGTTTTTTTATTTAAAATAATTTTTCCTGCTCCCCCCACTCCACCCCCGATGGGCGTAGAGCTCCTGAGGAGGTCTGCGTCCCATGCGTGGGTCTCAGGTCCTCACAAGTAACTGCGAGGAGCCGGGACAAACCGCGACACCTGCACACACATTCCACGGTCTCAGGATCAGCCCGAGACCGTGGAAAAAGATGGCTCATAGGGTAGGGTGGGACCCCGGGGAAAGGGAGGGATCATCCCTCCCTGCTCCCAGGATCCCCTGTGTGTCATGCGGACACACAGGGACGATCCCAGGGATCGCCTCAGGATATTGCCCCGTTTAACTATGGCCAGAGTCTTGCTTCAATTTGTCAAAGCTTCAGATGTCTCCATGCTTAGATCTACACTACTTTATAGTGGTATCAGAGTACACTGATAACTGTTCTGGCACAATCCACATTCCATATACCACTTTAGGTGTTACTTCCTGCTTTTTATTCCACATTTGTAATGATTTGACAGAAGGTGTAGATCTGGCCAATCTTGACTATAATAGGGAAATCAACAAATGGCTATACCTTTTTGATGGTGGGGTATCAGATACTCATAGACCTTGCACATTTCTCTGTTTATCTGATCAAAGTTTAAGTATCACTATTTCCATGTGGAGAGATAAGGAAGGGCTTTTCAGCAGCACTGATCTGGAGGCAGTATCATTTCAATGGGTGCCAAGCTTAGGAGCTAGTCATGAAGGAAAGGCAGCCTGCACATGTCCAACTGCATTTTCTTAATCTATACTTCAAAGACTTGGCTAACAGAAGTCAGAAATCAAGGGAGCTGGTGGACCGCCAGCTGATGGGATGGGAGAAAAGACACTGGCTTAATAAAGAAGTGCCTATTCAGGAACTGTGCGTGTTAAATACATGAGGAGGGGAACACACTGGTTTCCACCCACCCTCCCTTCCTCATTTTTGTTGCCATTTTCAAGCAGAGTGAGACTTTCTGAAGCTGGGATTCCCACAGGCAGCTGGTTGGTCACTGTAAGAAAAGGATGCTGGAGGCCCACTACACGGAGGCTCTCCACATGATTTGGAACACTGATTTTACAGCATTCCCAATCACCCTGGAGAGCTTCTTTGGAGGAGGGTTCAGAGGAGGGCAACCAGGATGATCAGGAGTCTGGAAACAAAGCCCTATGAAGAGAGAGCTGGGCATGTTTAGCCTGGAGAAGAGAAGATTAAGGGGAGAGATGATAGCATTCTTCAAATACTTAAAAGGTTGTCACACAGAGGAGGGCCATCCCAGAGTGCAGGATACAGAATAACAGGCAGAAATTACAGGAAGACAGATTCCAGCTGGACATCAAGAAAAACTTCCTGACTGTTAGAGCAGTACAACAATGGAACCAGTTACCTAGGGAGGTTATGGGACAACCATCTGTCAGGGATGCTTTAGGGTGGATTCCTGCATTGAGCAGGGGGTTGGACTTGATGGCTTTCTAGGCCCCTTCCATCTCTACTATTCTATGATTCTATGATAAAGGTCTTTGCTAGACCATGGGTTAGCCCAGTGCAAGCCCCAGGCGAGCCCCTGTGCATCCAGATGACACACAGGGGATCCCGGGCCCAGGCAGGGGTAACCCTCCCTTGGCCCAGGATAACCGGCACCACTTTTGGCCTGGTATTTCCCACGGCCTTGGGATGAGCCCGAGACTGCAGGCGTGTAGACCGATCCGCCGCTTTTCCCAGCTACTGCAATTACTCGTGAGTAGCCGGGAAAGCAGCGGATGGGGCGCAGCGCTCCACGGGAGTGCTGAGGCCATCAGGGCGGGGGGGGATATCGGGGGGAATCGGAGCCATGGGGGATGAGGGTGGAAATGGAGCCAAGGGGGATGGGGGGAAACAGAGCCATGGGGAGATGGGGGAATCAGAGCCAGGGGAAAGATCGGGGCAGGGGGGGAGCAGGGAGAACAATTTTTTTAAAAAATAAAACACTTACCTAAGCACACGAGCGCTCATGCACATCCGTCCCCTTTAAGTCGAAGATAAAATGGCCAACATGATGGGGCTTTCCTTTACCCTGTTGCATCTGACGTGTGGAAAGGAGCGACAGCCCGCACTACTTCTAGCACGGGTTGGCCCCACCTCATCACCGGATTTGCAGGTAGGTCTAGCAAAGCCCACAGAAAGCTCTCCATTTCAGAAAGTCACTCTCTATGTGTAGAGGGCAACAGGAAGGCATAAGGATGGATGGAGCTAGCGCACTCCCCCATCCCTCTCCACACATTTAGCACATGGAGTTCCTGAATGCATGAATAGTGTATACATTGAACTGATTTGTGGATCAGGTTTTAAGCCACTGAAGTGTGTGCATGTGGTGGAGACTGCTGGAGATTAAAAGTCAAGTCTCAGTTTAGTTTAAAATTTCACTGCTGTAGGCTGTTTCTGCCCAAGTGACTGTCTTTTATGACTGAGATTTAAACAAAGTTTCCTGAACTCTAAATTTGAAAAGAGCACACTTGAAAGCAGGTGGGTGGATGATTGTGGGGGAGGGAGAGAAGTAAGACAAAGGAAGAGAGTGTGAGAGCTCTTGAGAATATCTTCATGAAGAAGATTCTTGTATTTTTGAGAAGTCAAGAAGCTATATTATGTTAATATCAATTCTGACTGCTAGACAATAAACACTACCCACAGGCTGAATAAATGTCAGGACCAAACTTATTTTGGAACCCATCTGCAGTAAGCAATCCTGGGCTCCTGAAAATGTCAGGGGTGTTTTAAAAATAAATAAATAAATAAATAAATAAATGAAAGAAAGAAAGAAGACCCCTCAACAACTGGCTACATTTAAAAAGGTATGTGGAAAACCTGTCCCTCTCCCCAAGGAGAAAATTTTCTAAAATTCTCACCTCTCATAGCCTGTTTTGCCCAAGTTTTCATTTTCCCATACCCCCCATGAAATGCCAAAAACTGAATGGTTGAAATTTTCAGCACAGCACTAATCTATCTAACGTTTTTCTAAAGTGGAATTCTACTGTGTCTACTGGAATGGATAACAGGATAGGAGAGGATCTTTACCATCTGTAGAAAACATCTCCTGTTGTAGCTAAGATGCAAGTTATCTGAAAAGTCTCCCTAATTAAGCCACCCACAAGTCATTCAGACTGAAGGTTGTACATATACAGTAGGTTCACATTATGGCATGTGATAATATCCCCACTAGCAAAGCAGAAGGGAGATAAAACGTGTTGCATTTTCTGCTTCCTCCTGCTGCCACAGAACCAACTTAAGGAGCCACCCAAAGGATGAACAGGGCCACATCCTTGGAGCCCTGTTCCCAAAAGATCCTTTGAGTCATGAAATGACAGCCCCACCCATCTGATTTGATCATTTGGAGGAAAGGAACTTAGTAGAGATGGACAAATCTGTCAATTTCATTTTCTCTCGGATTCTCATATTTCCAGTCTTAGGCCTTTTCTACACCTCTACAGTATAGAGGGAGGGAGGGAGGGAGGGGGGAGGATCTCGCGATATCCTGATCACAAGATCTTCCCCTTAGTCCACATGCGGGCGTGACATCTCGGGAGGAAGGAGGGCGTTGCACTTGCCATTTTTTTAAAGGAGATGAGCACACGTGCGCTCCAACGAAACATAAGTGTTTTTTTAAAAAAAGAAAAAAAGCCCCAACCCCACTTCTCCCCCACCCCTGATTCCTCCCGGCCTGGTTCCTTCCCTCAACTGATCCCTGCTACTCGCGGGGAGGAGGGAAGAAGCCGAGACGGGCGTGTTTTCCCAGGGAGTACTTATCCCTGGGAAAACCCCTTCTAGTCCCTCCTTCCTCCCAGGAATCCTTGTGAGTCATTTGAACACACAGGGACTCGGCTGTGACCAGCCCGGATTTTCAGGCTGGTGTAGAAACGGCCTCAATTTTCATTCATCTCAAACTTTTGAGAATTTCTGCAGTCTTAGGTGTGGTTGATCCTGAACTTTGATGTTTGTTTTTTAATGTTCACATGAAAATTCACAAGTATTTTGTGCACATTTCTCTTAAAACTTTCATTTTTATATGCATTATTGCATAATATGCACATTTTTTGCAAGACATTTTCCTAATAGAAGGCATTTTAACATTGTTTTCTCTAATATACACATTTTTGGATGCATGTTTTGATTGAAGAACTTCATTGCAAAATTTGGAGAAGTGCACATTTTGAAGGATAACTGAGTTTTAGTTTGCAGAGTGGTTTGGAAGTGTGAAATTGGGTAGATTCATATTAAAAATTCTCCTGCTATCCTCAGAGCCCAACTCCCCTTCTCTTTGCAATCCTTTGCCAAATGAAAACCTCCTGCTCCTGTAGGCAGATGCAATTTGAATAATGGTATTCTAGATCTCACTTCATGTCTCCAAATGAAAAATATGAACGAGGAATCGATTTTCTTAAAAGTAGACCACTTTCCATTTTTGAAAGAATATAGCCCAATTTACAGAGTGTGTTCATGTTAAAAGCATTCATCTTTCCCCAAAAGGATACATTTGAGGCATACAGCCTATGGGCATTTGGGAAAGGCCTGCCATCAAGACACTTCAGCTGCCACAGTGGTTGTGTGACTTAGGTATGCTCTGAGGCAAACCCAGGCTCCTGTGCTTTAACACTAGCTGACATGCAAAAGTGGAGCAGATGAAAAAACAAACAAACATTCCCCATTATTTAATTTGCATAAGGAGGGGGGATCGCAAGTACATTCCTTTGTATCACAAAGATATTCAGTGCATAGTAGTAGTAGTAAAAATGTTTACAACACAAATGTTTTTATAGGAATGGGTAGGCTGCTCTTCATCACCTCCTGTAGCTCTAGATGGCCTTAAAGCAGGGGTGTGGAACGTCTTTCAGCCTGAGGGCCAAGTTCTATTTCAGAGAAGCCCTCAGGGGCCACATCCCAGTGGTGGGCAGGACTGAAGACAATGGAAAGGGCCAAAAAACCAGACAAAAGCACCAGCATATTTTTGCTTAAAGCTGTTAATGCCAGTGAGGCCTTAGCTAGACCTAAGGTTTATCCCGGGATCATCCCGGGGTCATCCCTGCCTGCTCCCGGGATATCCTGTGTGTTATTTACATGAACAGGGATGACCCTGGGACAATCCCAGGATAAACCTTAGGTCTAGCTAAGGCCTAACTAAACCTTAGGAGAGGCATTTCAAGCATTGAGAATGTGGAAAAATTCATATATATATATATATATATATATATATATATATATAGCACATTTGTGTAATGCATTGCCTAATATACACATTTTTTTGCAAGCATTTTTCCTAATATGATGCATTTTAACCTTATTTTCATGAATATATGCAATTTGGTGTACATTTCCATAACATACACATTTCTGTGTTGTTGTGTTGTTGTTGAATTACATTGAGAGAAGCATGAATTTTGAAGGATAGTTTTTAGTTTGCATATCTGCACAAAAGATGGGCAAAATCTGCACAACAAATGGGAAACTGTCAAACAATTGGTAGTTATGGGAAAGGAGATAAAGCCATAGTAAGGAGGGCTGGGCTTTGGGGGCTGGGGACATCCGGAGGGCCAGAGTTCTACGCTCCTGCCTTAGAGGAAGGAGGACCTTCACAAGCAGTGGAGAATTTCCAGAGGAAAAGGAGGGCAGGACACCTAGTTCTGTAACCATCCCAAATTTCTTCTTCTACACAACTGTTAAAGGTAGGGTGGCCACGAACATATTGTCAAATAAGAGGAATCACAGTACCAAAAAAGAAGGCAACAATTTGCATAACATCTTCATATGCAAATGTATATGTATAGGTGCACAATTATAATTATAATTGTAATAATTTTAACTTAAATACAAATATAAGACATTTTACACTAGTGGGGAAGACTGTGACCAGGGCCGTTTCTACATGTGCCTTTTTTCCAGGGATGTCCCGGGATCATCCCTGTGCATGCAAATGACACACAGGGGATCCCAGGAGCAGGCAGGGATGATCCCTCCATTTTCCTGGGATAATCCTTAGGTGTAGAAAGGGCCCAGGTATGCCTGCTCAGTCTGCTGTCCAGCTACTAACTGCCTATGTGCAATTTCAAGGCTCCTGTCATGCCTCCCCACAAAGTCCTCATCATCAGAGGACAAAGGGCAAGAGCAAGCTCCAACAGGTCCTGGGGAGGGGACTAGCGGCCAAGGTGAACAGGAGCCCTGGCTCTCAGAGAGCAGGCAAGACCCGGCAGAAGCCCCTTTAATGGACTCAGAGAATGATGAAGGGGATCATGAGGCTCCTACAATCCCAGTTGAGTGCAGGTTACTGAGAGTGAGAGATCAACATCAGCAGGCTGCCAGAGCACGGAAGCTACAGGGCTAATTGCCAGCACCTGGTGTCAGGTTAGGACTTCAAAGGCTCAGAGCAGCACAACAAAGGCACTGGAAACAACACACCCACCTCAGTATTCAGCGTATCCAGTTTCCCAGGCGTCTGGACTCCCGGCTAAAAGACAACCCCTAGAACCATGACCCTGAACTCCGCTTGCATCCAGAAACCTTGCACTGTGGCTCTGGACAGGCATTCAAGCTGAGGAAGTTTGTTGCAGTTTATCTAGCTCAGCCTCCACACTTACTATCAACAGGCGTAAATCTCCACTTGTTGCCAACAAATGCAGTCAGCCCCTGCTGCCCTCCCTAAGGTCTCTTTGACTTGGTCTGCTGAGTCCTTCAAACGGACTGTCCTCTGTGAGCTCTTCAACATAGAGGACTGTCCATTGTAAAGAAGGACACCTGGCCATGCTAATTAAAGGTGCAGGAGTGCTGTCTCTTCTTCTTCTTCTTCTTCTTCTTCTTCTTCTTCTTCTTCTTCTTCTTCTTCTTCTTCTTCTTCTTCTTCTTCTTCTTCTTCGGTCCCATTGAGCTGCAAATTTTGTATCACTTACCGTACTCCAGTAGCTTGTCCCAAATGCTATAAAATATCTCTGGGGGCTGAAGTCAAAGAGTTGCAAGAGGAAGGCAAATATGAAACTGTCATCCTGTGAAATTAATACCTTCAATTAAAAACCACTTTTAAAATATACTGTACCCAATGTAGAAGCAGAAATCCATTATGTAGCAGAAGAGCCCTGATGCGTTCAAAGCTCACCTTTCTCTGACAGGGGGCCACCTACACATCGCTCTTCTTCCATCTACATTAGAGCCTCCCTATTAGAATTGCAGCAACTCCTCCCCCCCCCCCCAACATCCCTTTCACTCTCTGTGTCTTTTTTTCCAGAGACAGGTTAGCACAGCCTCAGTTTCACTGAGATGAAACCACTTAACCCCTTTACAGCATTTGAATGAAAAGAAAGCAATAATGAGGAGAATAAGGTTTTCTGGGAAAGTAGTGTATCTTGGACAGCTACATGGCAGAAATTCAAGAGAAGAAGGCCTGCTACCAAAATAGGGGTAGGCGGATCCTGAAGAGCAAAATCTTGATACTTTTAGCACGCACACACACAAAGTATTGGCAGGGAAAGAGACACTGGGTTCTGTAGCAAAGAGGGCTACCTTTCTTTCAACCCAAAGTATGAATAGGGTTGCAAATTTCCCTCATAGGGCTTTGTACCTTTAGGTGTGAGAATGTCAACAAGTATAGTTTTTACCATAACAGTGGAGTGCTTTTAGTTGGGATGCCAGTCAGCCAGCCATACATTATTTCAAAAACTCCATTCCATCTCTCCCCTGCAATTTTTTTTATCCCCCTCCCTTACCACCAGTGGTCAGCATTCTGTGCCTACTGAGTCCTCATTAGACTATTTTGGGGGATTCTTCTGTCATTATGGGTGTGGGTGGGTGTCCCCTAAAGTTTTTTTGTACTTTTGCAAATTTGGGGATTCTCCTAAGCCTGCTAATATCCCCTTCTTGTGTGTGGATGGTGTCATTTTGGCTACATGAGGGACAAGCATGCAGAGAATGAGTTTGCTATTAATATATAACATTCCATTTACTCATCATTATTGTAAATGGTATTGTTACATTGGCAATGTATTTTCAAATCACTGGTTTGGCAGGCATGATCAACAATGCAGCTACCATATTCTATCAACACACAGCAGCAGGTAGCTTGGGAAAAAACACCCTGTTTCATATATAGTAAGGAACTGAAGCTTAATCTACCATAGAGTCTAGACCACTATCCAGTTAAATAATACATCCACGGCAACAAGATGTCTAAATAAAATGGGATTTAGTTAGCCATTAAGGCATGTTTATGGGTAAAAGTTATATGCTGTCTTTGAAACACAGTACATTGTTAAATTCATTGCCAACGAAATCTGCACCATAGCATGAATACGTTTTTTAATCGAAGTAAGGTTTGCATCCCCATTCGTTTAGAAAGAGATGTGATCAAATTACCATTCAAGCTAAAGTAGTAGATAATAAAATGGTTAAAAGGAGTATCAACAATTTCATTTAATGTAGCAGTGAGGTAATGGTTTGGGGAAGGAGGGAGAAACTTTTAAAAGGACTGTAGAAATGCCCTCTTGTGATACGTTTAGCATTGTTTGTTATGACTCCCACAGGACAATTAAATAGCATCTAATATTGGTGCTGGAAGAAAATTTGTGGAAATAAAGGTAGGAAGAGAAAACATGTTCCAAAGTGACAACTGGAATACTGCAATTGATCAACACGGCGCCAAATGCGTAGCAAAAGGACTTTGAGTGTTTTTTTAAAAGCACTGACAATTATGTGCCTTCAAAAGTCATCTAATAGAGTATTGCATTTAGAGCAACCGTATACTTCATGGTTGAAATATGTGCAAATTAGCGACTTTAAAAGCTCCCTAGAACAGCTATTTGCCATATAAAGGCAATCCTGGCAGAAGTTACAAAATCCAACCTTTGGCATGGTTCATTTTACTTTGGCTATTTAAACATGTCTATTAAAAAAAAAAAAAAAAAAAAAAACTTTGGTGAGCAGCCAAATATGATGAAGAAGGTTATCAGCTCCTCCTTCCTGCAAACGCCACCCAGGTTTGATAGCGCTAATGTGACTTTGCAGAGAGTCTTTTTCAGATATTTCTGAATTTTAGGAAAGGATTTCTAAAATTCTTAAAGGCAAAGTGCTATGTTTTACCGGAACATAGCAAGCTGCCTTAGAGCACATCAGACATTTTGTCCGTCTAGCCAATATTGTCTAGGCAGTGGCTTTCCAGGAGTGTCATCACACGGGGGGGGGGGATCACATTTCCTTACCATTGCATCTCTGCCCATGCGTTTGTCCCTCATTATTTCCTCTTTCAAAAGAGGAAGTAAACAACATGCACATGGCCCATTCATTGGGCCGTTTTGATCCTGCTGCTTCTCCTGCGCACAGCAGGAGATAGTGCCAACTTCCATCTCAAAATATAAGTCAGACTTACTAAGGTGTTTTTTTGCCATGCAAAGAAGGCTAGAAGGGGCTGGAGGCAGACGATGTCATAAGAGGGACCCGCGAAAATCCGTGAGTGCCCAGCAACGAGCGTGCAATGAAATGCTCCTCTGATGATGCCTAAGGTCTCAGGAGGCAGAGTCCTTTCCATCTCTTCCTACCTGGAGGAGAAGGCTATTTCTGGAGGAGAAGGCTGTCAATGGCTACTAGTCCTGATGGCTAAGAGCAACCTCCAATATCAGAGTCAGTAAACCTATATACACCAGTTGCTGCAGAACATGGGTGAGAGGTGGCTGTTGCACCATATCCTGTTTGTGAGTCTCTGGTCAACAGCTGGTTGGCCACTGTGTAAACAGAATGTTGGACTAGATAGTTCCATGGTCTGATCCAGCATGGCTCTTTTTAAGTTCTAATGTTCTTATTTTGGCTGGAGAGGCTGTGGACTGAACCCAGGGCCTTCTGCATGGTCCCTCCCCTAAAGTCCTGGTATGCCATATCTGGAATGGTACCACCAGTATGCTATTGTTGGAAACGATTTCCAGTCATGTTCTCTTCAGTGCCTCCTTCCTTCAAAAAGTTCTCTCTCCCCAGACCTCCCAGGCTCTTGGCAGTCAGACAGCTCTCCTTGTAAAACTTTTCTATTGGAGCTCATATCAGGGCTCCTACATGATCCAATTGAAGTGTTGCCACATTTATTAATGGCTCCATCTGGCTTCAGAAAAGTGTGAGGTGTTTTTGTAGCTTGGCCCACTATAGTTATATAGTGTACTTATTAGGATGGCTTTGCCACTTCTGATTTTATAGGTCTATGGTGGGTGTGGGTGTGGGTGGGCGTACACATACATAGATATTATATGGAATGAAAGGGCAATTTGGTCACTGTTCAGTCATTATGCAAGCAATGTGAAACCCCTTTCAGCTGGAGGGCTGAATTCCATTTCAGAGAAGCTCTTGAAGCCTGTATTCCAGTGCTGGATGCAACCAAAAGCAAACGGGGCAGGCCAAGAATACCAGCATATTCTAGCTTAAAGTTCTTACTGCCAGTAACTACACCTTAGGAAAGGCATTTCAACTTTTTTAGAATGGGATAAAAAACTTAAAAAGCAAAACAAAAAACACTAAATTATCAGGCGTTAGTAAAACAGAGGTAGAGCCTGGGGAAGGGAGCGTGGCTATCTGGGAGATCCTGGAGGGCAGGATTGTGTCCCCAGTGGTTAGGTTTGGCATGTCTGTTTAATCAATGCATCCATTTCCAATGAAAGGGAGCTGTTGTCTGTCAATGTTGGTCTACCACATCTTTCTTGATTGTCATCAGATTGAATGAACCATAATGTGGAAAGGTGGTAGCTCAGGGCCTGCTTTGCCTTTGAAAGATCCCAGGTTCCATCCTTTCCCTGCCTTGTCTGGGTAAGGCTGGGAAAGGTTCCTACCTGAAACCCTGGAGAGTCGCTGCCAGTCAGCATAGAACAGGGAGTGGGGAACCCTTTTTGGCCCATTACCTCCCAGGGCAATACGCCAGAGGTGGGCATCCTCCTGCAAAATATGCTTGGAGTTAAAGCTAAAGTAGGTGGGGCCACCAAACACTATTAAAACACACCCATTCATTCACATCCATACACAACAAACACCTGTTCATACACATACAAACACACATACTACAGTCAACCCACACACCCACACACACACACACAAATGGCCTCCACATGACAATTGGGCTGTTAAATTTATATTTTATTTATTTGTTTGTTTACTTGCTTCTATACCACTCAATAGCCAAAGATCTCTGGGGGGTTCACAAAAATTAAACTGGTAAAAATTAAAACCATATAGTAGAACTTAACGTATAAAATACGGAAACTTAAACCATGATATAAAACTACAATATGAAAGTATAACCAGAATAAAACCAAGCAGCAATGCAGAGATTTATACAGATTGAAAATACAGATCTAATACAGCAGAGTTAGAAGACTAGGATGGCAAAACGCTAAAATACTGGGAAAATAAAAAGGTCTTCACCCAGTGCTGGAAAGAGGACAACGTAGGTGCCAGGCAAAACTCTCTAGGCCCCCATCACAAGCCATGGAAGGGAGATGCTTTTCTAAGAGAGAGGATCAGCACTTTTCTCACCAGCAATGACTCCCCCTGAAAATGCCACCATGTGGCCTTTATAATTAGGGAAGAAGGAGAAGGAGAAGGAGAAGGAGAAGGAGAAGGGGAGGGGGAGGAGCTTAATGGGTCAGAAAGGGTGGCTGCAGGCGGGCTGCAGGTTCCCCACCCCTGGTGTAGGTAATACAAAACCAGATAGCCCAGTAGTCTCACTCAGTATGAGGCAATTTCCTATGTTTATTTCTTTATTTACAATATTTATATACCACCCCCCATTCAGAATTTTGGAATGGTGGACAAAATAGAATAGAATAAAAACAGAATAAAACACGTTAAAAGTACATTTTTAAAAGAAACGAAGTGCAAAATAAACTGTGGCTGGTCACTAAGGGAAGGCTTCCTCCTGAGTACAACAGGACAGCAATCTATAGATCAGGTGTCTGCAGGAAGGATGAAGAACTTCTACACCATCTTTTAATCAATCCGTATCAGTGGACCCTAAGAGTATCGCCTTGAATTATAACGAACCTGTTCAGAGGAAACACTAAGCTGCGGTGGTTAAGAACATAAGAAGTGCCATGTTGGATCAGGCCGAGGGTCCATTTTGAGCTAAACATTATGGCTTCGTGTGTTGTGTGAACCATTCCTAACCATGGTAGATACATAACCAGAGTTTAAACCCGCTCACTTACCGTTTCCTGCAAAAGGGTTAGCAGTCCAACCATGGCCAAATGCTGCTTAGATTAATGGCTGCAGCAGGTTAGGTCTGACTGAGGAGTAATGTGGAGAAGCTGATAGAAAGGTTATCTCTACATCTTCTTCAGTGGATAAAGTGAAGTGAATGCTGTCATTAGAGCTTCTTCCTACCCCACCCCACCCCCAAATGCTCTGCTTTTGTTGGAGAAAACAGAGAGCTTAACAATGCTACATCCATCAGCACTTAATCATCGGCAATCAGGCTGTGGAAGAGTAGCAAATCATTGCGCTCTCCCTGCTCTGCCTTTGCACGTTGTGCTACGAGTCCACGTCTGCTGTCAGGCAGATGGCAGTGTCACATCTCATCCAGCTCAAGGGTCATTACTTTCCTAAATAGGATCCTTGCATTTATATTAAATGGTTTATTAGCGTTTTCTTGTCATGCCTCATGTAAACAACGTCGTTTGACTTGAATACTCATAGAAGCAAGGGGAAGTGAGTGGAAATGAGTTGGCAAATGGAGGTAATCAGGGTTTGGTAGTTTGGGGTTTGTTTTGTTCGTTTCAGCTTGAAAGGCTTATTTTGAATCTATATGGGTATAGGCTAACCTACTGTATTAAGGAGAATCTCCTTTTGCATGCCCTGTATGCAGATAAAGCATCTGTTCTATGTGCAAAGATAGGACTTTGCCAGTGGAAAGAGGTCTGATTTTTGCGCATGTGCCTCCATGTCCTGTGCATGCTTATCTACATTTGTGTTTGATGCAAGCAGCAGAGCACAGATTGGGCTCTCTCCACTGACCCAGAACCCTGGATGAGCCCTTTGCAGTGGGTAGAGAGGGCCTGATCCATGTCACAGACCTCATCTTATACTAATGCCTGTAGGCCAGGCTTTGTACCTGGGTGCCCATTAGATGTTTTAGACCACAGCCCAATAGTCCCAGACAGCATAGCCAAAGGTTCAAAACATCTGGCAAACACCAGGTTGGGGAAGACTGGTCTGCTGCAGGCGTGTTTGAAGAGCCATGCCAGGGAGCTGGGTGTACCATTTGTAACTTCCCCCACCATGAATTAGGGTGGCCTTACTATTGTGAGATGGATTTCTATATAGTAGTTATTTCTAAATTTGCATCTCTTTAAACAAATTAGCATATACAAATTTAATGCAAATATGTGACCTCTTTTGTCCTCATTTTTGGTTATGCATTAGTGGCCTATTTACTATGAATTCTGTTCAACTTCTGAAATGGATACTGTTGTTTCATATTTTTGATGGTTTAAAATTTTGTATACTTTTAATGTTCACTGTTTTTAACTTTTGTAAACCACCAAGAGAGCTTCAACTATGGGGCAGTATATAAATTTAATAAATAAATGAAGCCCTTCTCTATATTTCTCCACCTATCATTCCGAAGGCTAGGGTGGCCAGCTGTAAAAGAGGACATCCCCTGGCATCTTTAACAATTGTGTAGAACAGGGAATTTCAGCAGGTAATGCCCCTTCATTCCCATCTATCACCACCACCGCCATTCATAGTAGCTTCAACCCATGGAGAACACCAAAATCCAGCCAAAAGAAAACCCTTAGCAGTAACATCAAAGTCTTTTCACTGAAATGCTTACTCATTAGGAAATATAGTATCAAACACTTAATTCAAATTAACATTTCAGAAAGAGCATCTGCAGCTAATATAAATAATATAAAAGGGTTTGGTGTAAGATTAATAGGGAATACTATCATAAAGAAAGGGATGTACTGAGATAGATAACTGAAAGATGTATTTTAGAAGTCACTGCCAATTAGGAAGAAAAGATATATAATTTAGCCTTTATTACTTTAGGCCACTTAAAATGGTTTGCACTTTTCTATGGAATGATACATTATTTAAAAAATTGGAAGGTCTGTTGGTTTTGTGTTTTAAACTTTGATTTAGCAAAATAATCCATTATTCTGTTGATACAACTAATTGTTTTTCCAATTGTAGCAGGCCCACACAGTTCAAACCTAATGGCATTACTATTTATCTCAGCTTACCATACTGTTCCTGTTACTATAGTTGATGGTGGATCCTTGTTTTTATGGATAATCTAGACCTAATTGCATAGTAAATACTGTTGCCAAGTTGCACCCAAAGAACAAGTGTTTTACTTTTAAACATACCAATCAGTAAGATGAGGGACCTCCAACAGCCCCACCTATCCTTCCTCCAGCCATTTCAGCTGTCTTTTCAGTAGCACAAATGCGTGCTACAGCAGGTAGAGACGTGGCACCTGTGGCTCATTCTCCAAGTTGCAACTTGGCAACCTTAATAATGACTAGCTTCAGATATTTGCACAATGAGATATGTTTTGATAGGGTGACCATACGTCCAGATCCCCCTGGACAAGTCCGGAAATGGGGGGAAATGTAATAATTTATTAAAATGTCCGAGAGTTCTGATTTTCCCCACGCCACTCCAGCCCTTTTCTTGGCCGGCACGATCATGCAGCCAGAAATGTGTCCTCCAGCCCCTCCCAGCGATGATCTGGCCCTTTTCTTCGCCGCCGCAATCGCACAGGCAAAGAAAACGCCCAGAATCGCCTCAGAGGGTCTGAATTTTGCCTCGGCTTCAGTGCCGAGGCAGATCGGGAACCCCCAAGACAGCCCCAAGGCAGATCGGGGCTGCTTTGGGGGCTCTGGATTGGCCTCCAAGGCGGATCGGAGGGTCCGTGCACAGCCCTACCAGTGATCATGGCCAGCCTCATGGGTGAGTGAGCTGGAGATGCAACCCAGGCACTGAGCTAAAGATGGCATTAGGTTGAGCTTGACAGCTTGGTGTTTGTTGAGTGTATTGACTGTGAGACATCAGTGGGATCCCAAAATTGGAGCAGCATAGAGTGGCTGAGTGGCCATTTTTATAGAGGACTCTCCTCTACTTGGGCTGCCAGATGACTCTTCTCTATTTTGAAAGTGTCCTCTATTTGAAGGCCTGTCCTGTCCAATTCCAGTTTGAAGACAAGGAACCATATGAACTGTTGCCCATCAACACCTAGCATCTGGACAACAGACTGAATAGACAGGCACATAGTCACCTGGTCACAGTCTCTTCCACACTATGTACTGTATTTTGATTTAAATTGTAATAATTATTTCTAAATTTACATCTACACAGATGAATTAGCATTTGAAAATGTGCAAATAACTTGTCCTCTTTTTTGCTGATGCCTGTCCTCTTGTTTGGTGATTCATACTTGGCCACTCTGGAAGCAAGAGAACATGGGAATTGTGGTATGCAGCTGCCTTTCCATGCTTAATTTCTATCTCCTTTTGAGATAGCCCAATTGCTGGAAATGGGCCCAGTATTTCCCCCCCCCCTTTAATTAACAGCTGGGCCCTTTCTCTTTCCAACCAAACAAGGAGCAAGTATGTGCTCAGTGTGTGCATGATTTGCACGGGATTGGCAAGTTGTGTGTGAATGTGAGTGTGAGAGACCAAGGAGAGCAATATATCTATGGATGACACCTCCAGTGAAGTTTTACTGTCTTTGAACCTCGTGTTCTCTGTTCTTACATGTTGATAAATGTGAATCCCCCATATTAATGCCAACACATTCACATTACACAGCAAAACTAGGTGATGTTGTATGCTTTCTGGGGATTGTTGGGACACTCTCTGTTCAAATGGGTTTAGGATTGCTTCTAAAAGCTTTAATGCTCATGGGGGGAACCCTCAAATAAAATTAGAGCATTTACAGATTTTCTAAGTTAAAAATTAACTTAGAACGAATGAAATAACATTTAACTAAAGAAAAATAATAGGGAAAGGCAGACCCTCCAATGAACGAGTTAAAAGAATGAAGTCAGGCAAATAGCTTTTATGCATTTAACAATGCACTCTTAAGCAAGTCTACTCAGGGGTAACCATTCAGTTCAGTGACAATTCAATAATCCACAAATTGGTATCAGCAGGGTTTCCAGTTTTTCAAAATAATAGTGCAATCCTAATCCCTCCAGAGCCACTAGTCGGCGGGAGGTTGGATGACATGGAGGTCCTGCTAAAGCAGCAGAGAGATGGGGTTTCCAGGTGTCCTATTTTACACAGAACAGTCCTCTGTTTTGGAAGCCTGGCAGAGGACAGTCCTCTATTTGAAGGTGCCCTCTATTTGATGAGCTGTCCAGTGAGAACTGGACAGAAAACTGAGCAGGCACACTGGTCCACTGGCCAGTCTTCTCCACTAGGATGAGATATATTATATTTCTATTTACATAATGGTTATATTGCAATGAAAGTGTTTTAACATATGGTTGCAAGAGTTCTTCGGAGAGGATAGAGAATATCTCCTCCAAACAAAAACACAAACCCACCAACAGTATCAATTGTCACCTGATCCCTTTTTTACACTCATCTTTTTGATCCCTGGAAATTTATCAGGTTGATCCTCAAATCATTTTTGCCACAACTATTTATGTGGCCTTTATTACAGCCCCTGCTGTTAAGTCCTTGGAAGATTCCTCTATAGTGCTTCTAATGTGTTTTTCACACACATCGTGACAGAACAAACACCTTTTCTGAACTCAGATCTGCTATGTGACAGCACCATTAGATCGCCGAAGCAGCTCCTTCAAGATTGAAGAAAGGGCTGGGATAGGAAAATGTTCCATCTTACTAAAATATATTCTCAGTGATATTTCATCACATGGAAAATTTTAGCTACATTTTTTTGATTTCCAAATAATCTTTTTACAGTATAACCCTATTCAATGTGAGTTCAATGGGACTTACTTCCAGGTGAATTTGTACAGGATGGCAGCCTTGAGTATCTATTTTCCCCCATCGCAAACTGTCAAAGGCAGCTTATATCTTCTGTATCAAAAAAATATGTATTAGGTAAATGTGCCAAATGTATCCTATCAGAACATCCAGCCTGTGAGCCCGGCATAAAATGAATGAAACTGCGATGATGGAATAATAATTTTAGGGGAGTGATATACTAAAGAGACCTAAACACTATCCAGTGAGCACTTGCATTGTATACATCATATCTGCCTGCAGTTTTATGCCATTTCCCCCTGCACTGTTATCACAGAACGGACATTTCTGAGGATTTTGTGCAACAAAAAGTATTTTTTTTAAAAAAAAAGATCAGAGCTGGTAGAAATCAGTTTTGGCAGGACAACTGCGTTTTACATACAGCCTTTGCTGAGAAACTTGCAAAAATAAATACTGATGTTTGTTATAAAACACAACAACGGACAATGATGATGATGATGATGATGATGATGATGAAAGTTATGCTAAAAAGAAGTGAGGGGAGGAAAGAGAAAATGTAAAAGGAGATAAAATAAATGTAATGGGAATGCCTATAATGCAAGTAAAGTAGAAATTCTTGCTCCTTCCTTATCTCCATTTTGGAGATTAGAAGAATCTCACTAAGGAAATAGAAGAGGTTGTAGTTTGTTTTGCCTTAAACTAGTAAACTTTTGCCAAACAACCACATGAATCCCTCAGAAGAGCCGATCAACGTTTCAAGTCATCCATTGTGAGTTGCACTAGAATAATTCTACTTAACATTTGAGGATATCAGGCTGATCAAAGGAAGACAATACCTAGGAGGAGTAATGAGGCAAATGCTTTCGAGCTGCGTCAGTCTGCAAGAGCCATGATGATCACTGGAAAGGGCCCAGCAGTGTGTGGCTTAACAGTTTCTGGATCCTGCATATAGCTGGAGGTTTTGAGGGCTGAAGGCCCAGGATGAATCTATTCTGCACACCGTGTCCTGCAGTGCTGTGGGGCTCAGTGTTCTTGTAGATAAGGCTGTATTGGCCAAAGGCCTACAAAACCTGAAGCCAGCACTAGATTAGGATGCAGGCATCAATCCACTGGATTGCTTTGTTTAAGCCATTACCTCTCAGTATGAGTCAACTATCTATAAAAGAGAGGATGTAACCTACCCCACAGGGCAGATATGGAGAAAATGATTATAATATATTTTGCACATTAATTAAGAGTGCTATGGAAATTGTAATGAAGCCTCTGCATGCTGGAAAGATTATTTTGAAAGCAGAATTTCAAAAACTCTGATTAAATTTTCTATGAACCACCAATGTCTCTTATCCACAGTTTAAATCAGGCATTCATTCTTTCATATTTAGGGAAACAGCAGACTCCTAGGGGGACCTATCTGTCTTCAAACAGCTAGAGAAAGCAGGAAAGCTCTGTGTTAGGACAGGAGAATGCTTCAACATGAACGATTTGTTATGGCATCCTTTTTATTTAAGGAAAGACAGGTGCCTAGCTTCTTCTTTTTTTCAAAGAATGGATTGAAGACCAAGAAACCTTCATTATTCCCCAGCAGGTAATAACATGATACTGTTCTCAAGGGTTCAGTAAAGAGTCCTAGGGCCTTGCTAGACCTACCTGAAAATCTGGGTGTGTGGAGGGGCCAGCCTGCGCTAGAAGTAGCGTGGGCTGTAGCTCCTATCCACACGTCCGATGCGACAGGGTAAAGAAAAGCCCCATCACAGCCATTTTGTTTAATATCTTAAAGGGGTCGGGTGCGCAGGAGCGCACAAGCGACTAAGATAGTGTTGTTATTTTTTAAAAAAGGGTTCCCTGCTCCCCCCCGCCCTGATTTCCCCCCACGATCTCCGATCCCCCCCAACCGCGATCTCCAATTCCCCCCATCCCTCCCGGCTCCATTTCCCCCCATCCCTCCCGGCTACATTTCCCCCCATCCCCCCTGGCTCCGATTCCCCCCATCCCCCCTGGCTGCGTTTCCCTCCCATCCCCCCGGCTCCATTCCCCCCCCCATCCCCCCGGCTCCATTTCCCCCCCCTTCCCCCTGGCTCCGATCCCCCCCAACTCCCCACCCTTCCCTGATGGCTGCAGCACGCCTTCCACCACTTTTCCCGGCTATTCGCAAGTAAATGCGGTAGCCGGGGAAAGTGGCGGAATGGGCTACATGCCCATGGTCTGGGGCTCAGCCTGAGACCGTGGAAAATACGGGGCCACAAGCGGTGCCGGTTACCCCGGGGCCAGGGAGGTTTGACCCCTGCCTGAGCCTGGGATCTCCTGTGCGTCATCTGGATGCACAGGGACAAGCCCGGGCCTCGCACTGGGCTAACCCGTCATCTAGCAAGGCCCCCTAGTTAACTGACAAAGAAGCTAAACATGAGTTTAGAGTAATCTTGAAAGGAACTCAGCAAATTAGTCATGTCATATTCAAGTTCTGAGTGATCAAAAACAAATTGTGCTGTAACAATTTTTATGTTCTGGCAACTCCATTTACTAATTAAATCTCTCCTGAGCAAAAAGTTTTCTGACATCGACAAACTAGCAATTAACTGATTAGTCTGGAGTTAATGTCCAGAACAGGAATAGGTTATTTATTACGTTTCTATACTGCCCAATAACTGAAACTCTCTAGTACCCTCCAGATATTTCAGACTACAACTCCCATAAGTTCCAGCCAACATAGCCAATGGTTGGGGATTATAGTTCAAAACATCTGAAGGGCACCAGGTTGGCTCTCCCTGCTCTAGAATCTGCTTCAGAGATCGCCTGGCAAGAATCTCTGTTCATAACAATGCATCATACACAGAGAGGAGGAGAGCAGATATATGCAACCATTAGGACCGTTAAGCTTCTATTAAATAGGAAGGTCCATAGCCCAGGCTCAGTCCCTGACATCTCCAGGTAGGAACTTTACAAAGCTTTGTCAATATGTATTAATTTAATAAGGTCAGGTTGGATCCAAAGTCTGCATTCCTCGAGAGGAAGGGACCTTCTTTGAGAGGAGGGGCTTCACTTGTTGGGCTTCACTTACTCTCTGTGTAGCACTTTTAGGGGGCTGGAGGGGCTACCATGGAAAGGAGGGGATGGCAAAGTCCACTTCTACCACTGTGGCTGAACCACCTTAAATCTGGACCCAACCTGTTTTTTGCAACAAATCATATCAAGGAATGGAGAGGATATGTGATATGTACCAAAACTGAATTAGGGTGAACCCCTCTCACCTTCAACGTAATTTTCACTTGCAACTTCCGTAGGATTTAAGCCTGGATACCCAAGGGACTAAGGGTAGGTTTGTTAGTCTAGTGCATGCTTCTGCCTGTGGGATATTGATAGCTCATTGATCAGAATTTCATTTAACCAAGGAATCAACTACTCCTACACGTGATGCAGTCCTGAGACTGACATGTTAAACCCACTGACCTCAATGCGACTAAGAGGTTTGGCAAAATCCATTGCCACCTAGGGGAAATGCGGTAGCTCAGCGGAAGTGCACATGCTCTGCACGCAAATGCCCCCAAGTCCACTCCTTCGCATCTCCAGGTAGGGCTAAGAAGGACTCTTCTCGGAAACCTGGGGAGTCAATGACAGTTAGTAAAGACAATCCTGTGCTAGATGGAGGTCCTCAATATCCCTGGGCACCCAACCATTCTTAGAGATCTTTGCCTGTTCAGCCCATTTCGCTGAATGCCCTCCTCCTTGTGATTGCAGACCCTGGTAAAGTAGGGTCTCCAAATGCAGGGAACTTTGGAAGTGTATTCAGCTGAATGCGCTTACAAATAACTTTCAGAACTTCACACTAAATGCACATGGATGTCTTAGAGCAGCTGGGGGCCCAGGACATTGAGGGTGAGGCTTGCAATATTGTCCATGTCCCCTGCCCAGGTTCCCCTAAACATTGCAACTGAACGCCTGCCTAGGGATGGGGAACCTATGGCCTCCCAGCTGCTGTTGGACTACTCAATTCCTATCAGCCCCAGTCATCATGGCCAATAGTCAGGGATGATGGGACTTGTCTTCCAACCAGATCCGGAGGGACACATGTTGCTCACCCCTGGACTTCCGCCTCCCCTGTATCAAAAATGCCTTGGGTAGTCCCATGTCACTCTAATGTTTCTATGTAAAGTGAGAGCTGAGACTGGCCAAATGGTTTCTGTGTCCCTTCAAACACTTAAAATAGCATGTGTTTCCTGATCCAGTGGCTCTGTTACCTGGACCTGTGAGTTATGAATGAATGGAACTTTCAACCAAGGAACAGCACATAGGAAGCTGCCTTATACTGAGTTGGGTCATTAGTCCATCTGGCCTAATATTGTCAACACTGAATGGCAGCAGATCTCCAGGGTTTCAAGAAAGAGTTTTTCCAGTTCTGCCTGGAGATTCCTGGGTTGAACCTGGGACTTTCCACATGCAAAGCAGCTGCCTTAGCACTGAACTATGACCTCTATCCACATATAAAACTGATCAGCCAGGTGATTGATCAACTAATCAAACTATGACTCTGCTTGGTTGTCTGAAGCCCCAAAACCAATTATAAGTACGTTCCTTCTTAAGCATAAAGAAAACCCAGCTACTAAACTCTCTAGTGCTCCTTTTCCTGACATCAAAAAGCCATTTGGTAAAAAAAAAAATCAGCAAAAGACTATGGGCCAATGACGCATTATCCTAAGGTTATAAAGTTCATTAAAAACAACAACAACCGTGGAATCTTCCATTCAGAAACGCATAGAGCTATGAATTCCTGATGTATGAAAAGCCCTTCCAGCTTTCCACTGCTGCTTCATGAAGATATTGTAGCACATACATATATGTCATAATAAATAGAATAAATAAAAAGTGACTCAGCAAAAGCCTTTCAGAGAAATGCATTTAGAGTATTGTGAGTCATATTGTCCAGAACAATTAGCAATCTGCTCATTAGAGTAAGGCCAATGAGAAAAAGACATAATTGGTGTTTTGACAGGAGGTTGGGGGGGGTGTTTGGAACATATTCTAAACTGCTTATCTGCCTCAGCATGAGGTCTCAAAGAGGCACTGAGCCATCTCCCCACCCCCACCCCCACCCCGTCACTGCTGCCTCAATGTCATGGAACTTGCAATTTTCTGTATTTATAGATCATATCCCCAGTGACTTCTAACTTGCAAAATTCATTCTTTCCCTCCCTGTGTCCTTGCACTGACACAGTTATAATAGACATCCAGATTAAATATGTGGAAAGGCAAGGAATTATCCTCTTTTAAACTTCAATTTCCCACCATAATCCCTGGAGAGGGAGAGAAAACAATTATCATCTATCAATCTATTTATCTATCTATCCAAACACACACACACACACACACACACACACACATTCCTTTCCCATGAGCAGGAAAGAAAATCTGCCACATTTCTTCTCTTCATTTCTTCTTCCTTTCTTCTCCCTTCATGCCTTGTAAGAAAAGCGACAGCCACTGCACCTTCTGAAAGATTTTCAAGTGTGTTTGTGTGGTGTTTTATGGGCCACTTCACACATAATGCTGCCCTCCCACAGTAGTCACAAGAGCTCACAGCTAGACAGGGCTGGCTTGGGGGTGCCGTTTGTAGATCTGCGACCCCCGCAAATAGTTGCTGAACATGAGGCTGGTGTAATTTCCAAGATGGCAGCACACATCCATGCAAAATAAAGTCCAGCTGTTATCTTAGTAGAGGCCTCATGATAGGGTGACCATATGACCGGATTTGCCCGGATTTGCCCAGATCTTTGTTGGCAAATCCGGGAGGGGGAGGGGAAATCCGGGGAATTTTTTTCTCCAAAGGGCAGCTCTAATGGGAATTAACAAAAATGCTTATAACTCCGTCATTTTTTAAGATAAAGACATGAAACTTGGCACAATGGTATCTCTTAGGAAGGGCTTTAGTCATACCAAATTTGAAACAGATCCGTTCATCCATTGATTTTTTTAGGATTTTTTTAAAAATTGAGGTTTTAAAATTATTATTTTTAAAATCGTCATTTTTAAAGATAAAGAGATGAAACTTTGCAACATAAAAGGATTTAGGTAGAGCTTTAGCCACACCAAATTTGAAACAGATACATTCATCCATTGATTTTTTTTAGGAATTTTTTTAAAAAATGAGGTTTTAAAATTATTATTTTTAAAACTGTCATTTTTAAAGATAAAGAGCTGAAAGTTGGCACCATGATAGCTTTTAGGTAGAGCTTTAGCCATACCAAATTTGAAACAGATCTGGGGCCAGTAGCAAACCCTGTTAACAACAACAGCAGCTTGCAATGAGTGAAGATACAGTCAGAAAAGATATTTGAGGGAAGGGGAGAATGTAACACACAGAGTAGAGCAAAAGCTTCAAAGTACAGCAAAGCCTACAAAAGTAGGAGTGAGTGAAGTTAATTTCAGATACATTGAATCTCTCACTTGTTCTTTATTCCAGTGATTTTAACATTAAGATGTTATGTAGATCAGGTTTGTCTTAATTGTGTGCTGTAAAATCAGACATGTGACCAAGGCTATGTTTGGGTGGGCACGCCCCCTTGTTACTGGACACGCCCCCTTGGGGGCGACCATGTTGTCCTCCTTTTTGGTTTCCAAAATATGGTCACCCTACTCATGTACTCCTGAGATAATTGTGTAGGAAGCTGCCTTCTGGTGTGTAAACATGGTACATGGAAAGTATTTGGGAAGTGATTTTGGCCTCTCCTCTCACTAGAATGTAGGTTTAAGACTGGATTCTGCCTTATCAACATATGGGAACTAGGTATTTTCTTTGCTCTAAAACAGGGGTCTCCAGCCTTTTCTTCATTTGGAATTTTGAGAGACTGCCATGGGCACTCTCACAAAATTGCTGCCATGTGGGGCTTGCCCATTCATAAAATGGCTATGATGGTGGGCATGGCCACTCACAAAACACTCATTGTGCAGAAGGCAAACTGGTGAGACTAAAGGAAAAGCAACTTCCCAAGAACAAAATGACAAAATGTTGAGCTCCAAAACAAACAAACAAATCAGTGTTTTGTACCCAAATATAGATGGCGCTGGAGGGCAGAACTTCACTTTGCAACATGCTGGCCTCCAAGTTTTTTTTTGTTTTTTGTTTTTTAAAAAAAGATTAAAAATATAAAATGAAAGCCAGGAAGGGCAGGGAGCCTTGGTAGGCACAAAGAGAAGTATCTGTGGGCACTCCTGGGCACCATGTTGGGGATCCCAGGTCTAAGCAATATTAGACAATAGCAAAAAGTGATGTCATTGCAAAATTGACTTATGAAATCAAATAACACATTGAAAACAAACTGTAGAAAATGCCCTTTTGTGGGAGGGCTGCCTGTCTCAGGAGTCCTGACGGAGGGTAGTGGACTGGTCCAATTGTTTGCCTCCAGATACGCATCACCTGCATAAAGCATCACAAAAGAGGAAAGGCACCAGCCAAAAAGGAGACAAAGGAGGGGCATTATTTGCATAATATTTGCATATGTAAATTTATATGTAAAGAGGTAAATTTAGACATTATTATTATAATTTAAACAGAACTACAGTACATCTCACTATTGTACCAAAGATTGTGACCAGGTTACTTGTGAGTTTGCCTAGTTCAGCCTGCAGTTCAGGTACTAAGTGTTGATGGGCAACAGTTCTTATTGCTCATTATCTTTAAACTGAACTTGGACTGGACAGTATTTCCAACAGAGGATGATCCTCTGGAAGCTCTTCAAATAGACCCAGCCAACCTATCCAATCCAGGTAAGCTCTGCAGCCCTGGAAGTTCTCAATGTGTGGGGAAGGAAACAAGCATAACCAACAGGGAATGTTGTGAAGGTGAAAGGCCAGGGTAGGGAAGGATAGAGTGAATGCATCAGAGGTGCATTGCCTGTTTTCTTCACCTGGAAAAACTCATTTCTTTGCCTCTTCTTACCTTCCCCTTCCTTTCATTCCTTGCATCTACCATTTATTTTCTCCCTTTGGGGAAATGACATTAGAACGTAAGAAGAGCTATGCTGGATCAGACCAGGGGTCTGTCTAGGCCAGCGCTCTGTTCAAACAGTAGCCAGCTAGATGTCGACCAGAAACCCACAAGCTGGGGGCTGTCTTCACAGTGCCATGTTGGTGCCATCTTCAACCCCACGCTTTCCCTCTCCTGGGGCAGCGTCGGGTAATCCTGATGCCAAGGAGGGAGCATAGGGTTTCTGGGCGGCCATCCTGGTCCTGGAGCCACCCCCACCCTCCTCCTGGTGGAAGGCAACCAATTGTTGGTCACTTTCCACCAGGCTCCATCCCTGGGTGGACCCCAGGTTGGCCCTGGAGTGATGTCACACAAGGGAAGCACTGTGTTGACATCGCTGCCTTTGAAAAAGACGAGGTAAATCCCTGACTTTTTCATATCACAGCATCATGGGGAAGCCCCATGGGGGCTGTGAAGCTGCACTCACATCGTCTAACCAACACGGTGCAGATCCACAGCGACCAAGGTGTTTTCCCCACATATAGACAGCACCCTAGACACAAGTGCAACAACACCATCCCACCCATATTCCCCAGCAATGGTTGTATCTGAGCAGACTGCCTCTAATACTGGAGGTAGCATATAGCCATTAGGGCTAGTAGCCATTGAGAGCCTTCTCCCACATGAATTTGTCCATTCCCCTTTTAAATTGGTGGTCATCACTACATCATTAAGGACCTGACCTAAAACTTCAGATGCAGCTCTTCATTCTGAGTTGCATCATGTAGCCAGTTGCAGATTATACCATAGCATGTGCTGATTAGAAAGGCAGGTAAGAGCGTTCTCTTTTTTAAAAAGCATAAAAATGATTTATTACCTATTATTTTCCCATGTATTATCTGATCTTGGGATGATTTCCAGCATTAGAACTGAATGAGGCCAAATAACATTTTACAGAGTGTACTCAGACAACAGCAGCAGCAGCAGCAACAACAACAAGAAATAGAACATCCCCCATCCCACCCCAACTTGACTGCACAAAATAAGATGATTTTAGAGAAATTTCTCATCCTGGCCCTTTGAAAAGCAATTTTTCAAAATATCTCATATCTCATTAATATTCAAGATTGCTTCATAGCAGATTGAATCCGCTTGGTTCTAAAAATAGTCTGTTTAAATGTGCTATTCTACTTCACTTCTGGGCATTATCAACCAAAGAACAGAATTGACAGATAATTTAGAAGCGTTCGAGTGAAAATCCACCCGGGCCCACGGGGTCACCAGACGTTCCCATTTCCAGCCCTCATGGGCCCAGGCAGACAAACCCAGCACCAGGACAGGCCCATGCCTGACTGCTCTTGAGCTTTTGAGAACAGTCAGGCATGGTTCCTCCCTGACCTGCGCCCCCTCTGTCCTCCCCCCGCCCGCTGCATTAATGGCTAATTTATTGGTTCCCATATAGGGTGTGTGCTCTAGACTCCCTATGCTATTTCAAACATACAAGCTTTATTGTTCAAAATGCCTTTTTCTCATTGTATTAGGATTACTTTGTATAATAATTTACATAAACTACTTACACAGATGAGAGCAATATACAATAAAATATGCTATTAAAAATGAAGGTTTCAGTATACGAGCTTCAGAGTAGAAAATCAGCTGTGTTTTCAAAGTAGCTTTGGATTAAGTGGCTTATGTAGCATCTAATTTATTTTTTCCAGTTTTGTAAAGAGCTTAGGCTAAAGTTAGAAACATATTGATATACAGGATAGCATGATCATGGCCATGAGAAAGGGCAAAGGAGGCAAAACCAGTGAAGGCAATGATGAAGGGAGGGGCCCTTGATCAGGGACAAAACCCACACTTTGCATGGGTTCAATCCTTGGCATCTCTGGGTATAGCAGGGATAGACTTGTCTGAATCCCTGGACACGAGTTGCCAGTCAATAATTGTAGACAATAGGGACAGTGGAGGGTGGTGGCTCCGGTTTTGGTGTGGCTGTGGATCCATTCAGTCAGAACCAGCTAGAACTCTGAATGATATATCCAAGGTGCTGAATCTAGAGTTCTGGCTGAAACCCAGAATGGAATCAGAACCCCATCAAAATCAGAGCCACCAGCCTCTACTGAATAGTGAGCTATATGGACCAATAGTCTATCCCATTCCCATGCTCCTATGTTTGTTAACCTGCATATATATTTCTACTGGTCTACTCATTCTATAATGATTACACCCCAATTAACCCATATCAGCCTGCCCACATTCGAGGTCATCAGCAGACCCCCTTCTCACCTGCCCACCATCAAGGGAGATTATGCTGGTGAGTACAAAAGAGAGGGCCCTCCTAGTGGTGGCCCCACACCTCTAGAGTCAGCTTCTACTAGGAGTTCACTAGGCCCTTTTTTTACTTCAGGAGAGCTCTGAAGAACCACTTGTTTTTGCTTTCCATGGTCCACGGGTAGCAAGTTTATTGGTAAGGTCTGTTTTTATAGTATTTTTATTGAACATTCATTTATTGCTTGCCTACTGTATTTTGCCTTGTTTTGTGTTGTTTTATCTTGTATGCCACCTTGAGAGGGTTCTACCTTTAAAGGTGGCCTAAAAATCATTTTAAATACATAACTAAATAAATAAAATTATGCTAACATGCAGAGAAATGTACTTCCAAACTGCACTTCCAAAATGACTACTGTGTTTGATTTGACTGGCTTTGTGTCCAATTGTCAGACTGAAATAGCTAAATGCATTGCAGGTTTGGGTCAGGAAAAAGCATGTTTAGAGAGCTCAACGTGAGCAATAGTGATGTGAAAAAATTGGCATTTTAACTCTTATTATCAAACTAGACTTTTCATCTCAGCATTTTCTACACAACATTATGCTCTGAAAGGTTTTGTTATGTACAACTGCTACTAAAAGTTGAAGTTGTGTAAGTATAGACAATTCGGAATGCTTCTGGGTTTCATGAGATGATTTTCATCTGCAGGATAATTAGGCAATGTATTACTTCATTTTCAGTGAAAACTGGCAGCTTTGACAGATCCACTTAACAATACAAATATTTTACTTTCAGTTTATTGTTGGGACATCAGCCACCCTTTCTTCCAAGTAGCCACACTTTCAGTGTTCAACTAGCACTGTGGGGAATGCTTTTCTGCAGCTTTGTGCCATGGTGAGGGTTAAAGACCTGCAACAGAATGGACCAGTCACATGGATCTTTTCCACAAAATTGACATCCCTCCAGTCTCTCTCTCCCTCTGTCATTGCAGAAACTTGGCAAGAATTTAGCTATATGACCATCTGTGTTTTACATGCTGAGTAAAATAAATTCCATTCATAGACTTCATTTGGGGTTCTAATAACTTCATGAACCCTTCATCAAAACCAACCAGATCCACTTAAAAAAGAAAAGAAAAAAGAAATCTAAAAAATATCATACAAGAAATCACATCATCGCTACCTTAAATTCTACTTGGCTTCTTGATATCCCTGTGCTAGGAAAGGCACCATTTCTTAGGTATAGAAAGATAGGTCACAAAATGTATTAGTCATGTTTAAGCCATGATGGATGTTGGTCCACTTTCTTCTTGAGGAACAAAGGCAATAGCAGGGGTGGGTGTTGAATGAGTCTCCTTTCCATAAGCCCTTTCAATATCTTTGAGCTCATTCCTCTACAGCAAGAAGAATTGGACTTACTGGGCCATGTCACCACCAAATATAATTCAAACCGCCCCTCCAGGAAAAGCGGGGAGAAAATCCGAAGGATGGATGAAGCATGGTGTTGATGGTCACAGGAGGATGAGCATTAATTAAGCTATCAAGGATATGGGTAGAATCATCTCAAGGTGATTATTACTGAAGTGGCTTGGCAAACAAAGGGCAGATTCTGAGAAAGGTGACATCTTCCAAAGCACACAAAAGGCATGCATTTGCTCAAGGATGATCTGGCTTGGCCTCAGCAACAGCTACTAGGAACAAGAGTAGATGATGTCTTGACCCCAGAGTTCAGCAATGACCTGGCAATGGGCACAGAGGATGAGGGACCAGGGGTGTTCTCTTACAACGGGTGTGCAGAACCTCTTTGAGCCCAAGGGCCAAATTCCATTTTGGAGGAGTTCTCGGGAGGGGCAATGGTGGTGGGGGGGGCAAAGGATAAAAGAGCAGGGCAAAAATGCTGACCTATTTCTTACTGACAGTAACTAAGCTTTAGGAGAGGCATTTCTACCTTTTGAGATGGGGGAAAGATGACCAAATAGGGAAATGGGGAGGGACCCTCCTAGGATCAAGGACCCTCCTAGAGGACCAAACTGGGATCCTAGGAGGGTCAGATTTGAGGCTCAGGCTTGAAATTCTGCACCTCTGCTTCAACTTTGCAAGGAAGGGGTGGAGTGCTCTGGATGTCAGGGCATAAATGGCTTCAATCTGGTCTCAGACCTTATCAGAGCCAGCTGCTCACTAGAAGCTCTCCTTGGTGCTGCAACATCCAGCCCACCTGCTCCAGTGTGCCCTGTGGGCTCTTCCTTGGGACAACGACAAGACTTCTGCAGCACAGAACTGTCGGTGCGTCAAGAGGTGCACACTTTTTGCATCTCAATTGTCCACTTTAACAAATGTCAACAAGTGATAAGCTCAACAATTATACTAATAACCATTGGTCAAATCCGCTTATTATGAAATCAAAGGCTGCCTGCCGTTTGGCTTTCTGGGACCGTGGCCTTTCCTGGATTCTAGGCAGCGTTTCTCAATGTTCTTTTCAAATGCACTTTCTTATACTGCTGCTGTTTGGCTCAAAAATAAGCCTAAGGAACAAAAAAGCACCACAATCAATCAAAAGAGGGAGGCGATCATTAAAAATCTTTCAGACACCTTCAGCATTTCAGTGTGCTTCTTATCTCTGCCACCAAGGAAGAAAATACAATTTTCATATTCAATTAGAGTTTAACAAAGAATTAAGTTGTTTAACAGTAACAAGATGTCTGAACTCATCAGCAAGCTTAAATCAAGCTTACATGAAAAAGACAACTACTGATAAATCTTCATTTCTTTCTAGGCCATTATTACACCAGAACAAAGGCATACCTCTTTCCAAAGTCTGTATCCTTGCATGCCCTTTGTCGAAACTCCCTTTGGCCACCAAGGATAAGTCTTTTAATAACCCTTTCCATACTGAAAAACGTTTACTCTGTTTCAGCAGAATACAGAGGTACTCGAGAAGTGGGAATTCTGTTTCTGTCCCTTAAATAATCAGCATGCATTAGGACTGCATCAATCAATTGATGAATTTTTATTCTTGCCTTTTTAGCAAGAGTATATTAATCTATTTGGGATTAATTTGTTTTCACTGGACAAAGCATAGTTCATTTTGTGTTTTGTAGATTTCCATTTCTTTTGTTCGTTTTGGGAGGTGTTTTGTTTTCTTTACTTTTAAAAGACAAAAAAAAATGTTTTGTGGCAGTCAGAATTATCTTTCATCCAAAATACTTTAGATTTATTTATTTATTTCATTTTAATCCTGAATTTTCCCCATTCCATGGAACCAAGGCTGAGAGTCTGTGCCTGGACTAAAGTCACCCAATGAGAGCTTCATGGTCAAGTGGGGATTAGAAACCAGAATTCCCAAGTCCCAGTCTAACCACTGCACTACACTGGCTCTCATGTGGTCAAGATATTCTGGGGAGAACAAAATGGCAGCCACTAGGAACAGCTGCCAATGTGTGCTCCTGCTGCTTCCCTCATAGCTCCTGCAGCTTTTGGAGAGATATAAGCCCCCATTACTTATGGGAGTCCCAAATGGGATTCCCATTTGTGTTCATTTGTTCTTCTCCCCATTTGCTGCAATCTAAACTGAAACTGGACTGAGTGGACCCTATTTGATTCGATGTTCAGCTTTTCCTTAAATAAATGTACACCCCTAGCTAAAACCTGCCACTCCAGCGTGGATAGCTTTCCCCATTTAACCACACCATGCTTGTAACGCCTACATGAAACCCTTACAAGAGGCCATGCTTAAAGCATTTGATGCTGCAACTCCCTGTCCTCAAAGCTAGCAAATTACTGTCACACATTTAACCCCAGCACTGTCAGTCTCCATTAAGAGTTCCATTAAAATGCAGTTGCTCTAAGAAAGTACAGCAGGTTGCTCTTCCATTTTGCGGATCGGACCGAATGGCATCCACAAGGCAGCGACCCGTGCACAGCGATTCTCACGCCTGGCTTTCCTCGGCATTTGTCGGTCTATATTTAGCCTCCCGTGCAATACAGTTGGCGCCGAACAGAACGCAGCTGCAAGGATTTTTTGCATTGGCAAGTCTCCTAGCATCCTTTACCTAATGAACTTACAAGGCAGTGAAGCATGGCTGCTCCTAGCAAGCTCCGGAGGCCCTTTAAGGCTCCCTCACCAAGGGTGACTTCACAAGAACAGAAATTAAACTTATTTGCATCTACATGGGAAAAAATAAATCCTGCTAACAATCCATTATATCCGTCCTCCCGCCCGCCCGCCCCCACTGCACCCCAGGAGTTGTATAGTGAATGGTAGTTTCAGAAATATTTGCAGTGTAAAATCCATTCGGTTTTGGGCTATTGTGTTATTCTGTGCTCTCTGTCTCTCCTCTTCCCCCCTCCCCCCCTGCAAGCACACACATACACACGCACACACACGCACACACACACACACGTCTTTCTCTTTTAGATCACTCCCTCTCCAGCTCCAGGCTAAACATCCCTTGCTACTTTTTCTCTTGATTTTCAAAGATCACCCCAAGTGAAATGTGGTCTGGCATTTTAAGCAAAAGAGCATTTATACCTGTACTATTTTTATAAATCTTGTGTATTAAATCCTGAACTGTGATTGGCTTAAACAAAATTAAGAAAGCCATGGCTGCCCAATGTGCATTTCACCCACCCTTTGTTTCAGAGCAACTAGATCTTGCTTAGTCACGCTTGTGTCACAGATGGAGAGTGAGAGCCGTCTGTCCGCGTCTTTCTGAAGGCATGAGAAATCCACCCTAAAATAGATCTATATGCTAGGGAGCAAAGATGATGCTAAGTGTCAGAACAAAAATAGTAGTGTCGTATTGACTTAGTATAATCGGGGGAAACAAACTGCAAGGATAGTAATCTAAAATAGAATAGTACAAAAGTCAGAGAGAAAACACTGAACATCCCAATACAAAACAAACAGGCATGCAGCACATTGTTAGAAAAATCAAAATCTCCCATCCCAAATGGGACTAACATTGCTCAAAGGCCCATCAATGCAGATGAGCTGTCTCTTACTATTTTGAATACAGATGCTTCTGGATGGAGGACCCCAAGCGCTACTGATCAGAAGGCATTGTGCAGCTATTCTGTCTTTTACTCATTAACTGATTTCCTGCAGTTTAGAAAAAAAGTTGGAAGATGCTGTGGGAAAACATGGGAGGGCTATGAGTTGAAAACTATGCTGTCTAGACACATACATACACATACAAAATCCTGTGAATGAGGCAGGGCAATGTCACAATAAAAGCCTCATCTGGAAGCACACTAAACCTTGATGCCACTCCAGTGTGTTAATGTGTTTCATACTAACTTTCTTCATGGGATGCCTCCCCCCTCAATATGCTACATTTGTAAATTAGTGGCAATGTACTGTTGGTTCTCCTGAGCCTCCCAGCAGCTTTTAGTACCATCTACGACAACATTCCATGATTATCAACCCCAGTATATTTCTGTACCACCTTTCAGGGTTGTCTTTCCATCATACATTCCCTTCCTATCAGGTAAATTTTAGAAGAATTCCCTCTCTATGGGAATTGTCCTACAAAGTGCCTCAATATTCAGGTTTTTGTTTTGTTTTGTGGTTTTTTGTTCCCGTGCTTCTTAATATCTACATGAAACTGATTAATGAAAACTCAGGGTGATGAGTTTTCATTAATCTGTAGATACCACCTAGCAATATTTAATAATAATAATAATAATAATAATAATAATAATAATAATAATAATAAATTTCTTACCCGCCTCTTTGATTGGATCGAGGTGGGGAACAACAGCAAGCATAGAATACATAAAATACTGATTAAAAACATAATATACACTGTTAAAAAGCATCCTAAAACATCCTATTTCTTCTTTTGATCTGATCTTGAGGACACTGAGCCATCCCTGAACCTGTTTCTGGGATTGGTAATTGGTAATGGCAAATACATTTAAGCACAAGCCAGTTTTTAACTTGGGTGGGGGGGATTTCTGCAAATTCACCTTAACACTAATGTACACTACAGCTAACGTGTATTTCCATATTTGGGTCGAATTCTCATACATCCCTTAAAAAAAACCTAGTTCCATCAATGAATGGATGACGGAATGAAAGACACCTGACAAGCCAAGAGACACAACTAAAACAGATTTAACAAAATCTATACAACCTTAATATGTGGTAAGAGCCCTCAAATTGAGCTCTCTCTCTAGGAACGTGTCTAGCCGCCGGAACCAAATAACAAATAGACACAGGGTAAGATCAAAGCCTTGGCTTTATTTCCGCAGTGAAAAGACTGCCTGCTTCAAATTCAGGAGCAGTAGCTGCCCCGAATGCTTCTCATCCAGGGCTTTTATACTGTGTGGCAAACAAGTTACATATTTGGTTATACAATGTGCATGCTTGGGAAAATTTCCACAAGAAGCCCATAGACTAACATTGCAGCCACTGCCCTTAGCAGAAACTCATTGTGTATTGTCTGTTGACTGAGCAAGCCGGGTCTTTCCAGATAACGCGCTTACATCTTGACCCCAAATGTATACGTGGTCTCTTCGCTTAGGCTGCATGTTTGCCTTACTGCTTGTCTTCTGATAGAGAACAGTTAACTATTAGTTAACTATTATTTATATCAAATGGGGACACAGTGAGCTGTTTGGATGGGCAAAGAAGGGATTCTAGATGGCGTCAAACTCTTCTTTTAAAACCAGAGCCATAATTTTTTTTGCGGGGGGGAGGGGGGCACATCTACTACTGAATTTCTGAGTGGCAGCTGTGACCTGGCATATCAGCTTTTCAATATGTGCCCACAATGCACAAATGTGTTCAATTGTGGTTTCTTCATTTTCTGCTTCTTCTTTTTTAAAAAATAAATCAAGTCATATATCTTGCATATGTGCATACACGAAATTCGTAGTCCGTATAAACTCATTTAACATGGGAAAGTATGGCTGACAACAATTCTTGTCCATCTGTGTTCCCAGGGGAAAGTTCCCAAGTGCCTGGAGCATAGGACAAGGATAGTCTCAGATAAACAAGTAAATAATCTAAAATAAGCTCTCCTTACTGCTACTCTGATTCATTTCGCCTGAAGCAATATCTTTCCTCACATTATACTAGCATTTTGGCATTGGACTTTTAAAAGACTTTAATGATAACATCATATTTCACATGTTCTTGCTTTAAGTCTGCTTTGTGTCGCTTGTTTGCTGCAAAGGAGTATTAACATAGGCCTGGCCTTACTAGACAGTGAGGTGTTTCCAGAGGGAGCTCCATTTTGGGGCCCAGAAATGAGCTCTCAACTCTGTGAGGGCTCAATGCTGGCCTCAAAAAAGAGGCAGGAGGCCCAGTTTCTTCTTGATTTTTGACTTAAATCTGAGCTAGTTGAATATCTGCCTCTTCTCCTTCCTGTAAGCCTCCTCCCTTCCGCTCGCCAAGGCCTGTCTCTCCCCAAACCCCTCCCACTTTCAACCAAGCAGGGAGAAGGAAGGGGAAGAAGGTAAAGAAGGTGCAGGCATGAAAACAGCTGAGTGAGGGGTGTTTTGGCTCCGAGGGTCCATTCTAAGGATGGGCCTTGGCTTTGGGCCGAAACCAGCCATTTTCACTATGCAAACCATTGGCGACACTGATGTCTCTCAAAATTTCTGCCTAGTTAGAAATGCTTCATGCAACCAGGAGAGAGTCTTCTAGCTGGGCAAATATATCATTTGGGAATGGGTGGGGGATTCAGATCGACTGGGCAGTGAGCTGAGCTGTTTTCTGATTTGGGTGGCAATGGCCCCATAAGGAAGTGACTGCGGTGATGTGATGGAAATGTTGTCAGTTGACAACTGGGAGAGGGAGGGGGAAGAGGCTAAAGGGATGAGATGTGTGGGAATGGGTTTACCAGTTACTAGCAGATTACTAGTTCTAAGTGCATTTATCTCAGATTTCACTTTACTGTGAGCTGGTTTCCATTGTTCCTCAAATAAGCCCTCTGACTGTTGTTGTTGACCTTGGGCAATTGTCCCATTATCTCCACAGGTGGTGCAGAGCCTCAGATCCAGGGGCCAAATCCGGCCCTCCTGGGGTCCCAGTCTGGTCCTCTGGGGTTCTCCAGGTGGCCATGCACTCTTTCCTTCACCCTACCCCTGTTGGTGGTTTCCAGCTTTTGTGCTATTTTTCCTCATTCTACAACATTGAAATTTATTTATTTATTTATTTATTTATTAAATTTATATACCGCCCCATAGCCGAAGCTCTCTGGGCGGTTTAGAGAAATGCCTCACCTCAGGCTGCTTTTTAAAATTCGACCATGCCAGCACTTTTTGTATTTTTGGCCCAGCCCCCTTTGCCTTTGGCCCCACCTACTACTGGAATGCAGCCCCTAAAAGCATCTCTGAAATGGAATTTAGGCCTTGGGCTGAAAGAGAATCTTCACCTCTGGTCTGCACCAAACACCAATGGAATCTACACCTCTGGTTCACTCTGACACAAAGTGCTACTTTGCACAGTAAGGCTGTGACTGGGAATGGGAGAACCAGGGATTTTCTAGCTTGGCCAAATTCTCCAAAAAGTCATGCAAAATGCATTTCAACTTGCTCCCATTTTCATTTTTATAACTCTTTCGGCTTGTTTAAAGGGGGGGTGGAGTGTGCCTTTCAAACAGGAAAATTGGAAATTTCATGTATATTTTTCAAAAGTATGCACTCCCCATCACCTCTATTGACTAAAGCGTTATCGTTTATTTATTACATTTATATATCGCCCCATAGCTAAAGCTTTCTGGGTGATTTACAAAAGATTAAAACATTAAACATTAAAAACTGATATACAAAATTTTAAAACATAAAAAACAGACAATATACAAAGATAATATCCATTTAAAAACAACTTTGAGTTCTCAGCCAGACCGAAAGATAGATCTGGGGTCAATTAAAACTCAATACATGATTTTAAATGCCTGGAAGAAGAGAGAAGTCCTGACCTGGCACTGAAAAGATAACAATGTTGATGCCAGATGGGCCTCATCAGGGAGATCATTCTATAATTGGGGGGGGGGGTCATCACCGAAAAAGCCCTCTCCCTTGTTGCCATCCTCTGAGCTTCCCTCAGAGTAGGCACCCAGAGGAGGACCTTAGATGTTGAGCGCAGTGTACGGGTAGGTTAATGTTAGGAAAGGCGTTCCATCAGGTATTGTGGTCTCATGTTTATAGGTTAAAACCAGCACCTTGAATTGGGCTTGGAAATGTACAGGCAGCCATTGCAAGCAAGCCAGAGTTGGTCTTATATGTTTGAAACACTTGATCCTCATTATTAATCCGGCTGCTGCAATTTGCACAAGCTGCAGCTTCTGAACCGTCTTCAAAAGCAGCCCCATGTAGAGTGTGTTGCTGTAATCTAGCTTGGAGGTTACCAGAACATAGAAAACTGAAGCCAGGTTATCCCTGTCCAGATAGGGGCAGAGCTGGGCAGGGCTGGTAGAAGGCATTAAAATGTGTGGTGGTGGTAGTTGTTTAAAAAATGTGCATTTTTTCAAATGTGATCACAATTTGGAGAATTTGCTCACGTTTACGAATGTGACTTATTTGCATGATTTGTGAACGGAAACAATATTCTCATGCATCCCTAAGTGTGCCAGCTGGTAAGTTTCTGAGCCAAGCCAACATGAACCTGATGCGGCTTTGCCCAAGTCCATGTATTAAAAATTAGGAGTTGCAATCCATAGTAGACATGGGGTGGGGGTGCTGCTGAGGGAAACACATCAAATGCTGTTAGCCCTCATTTAGGGGGGGAAATAGTGGTGGAATGAGTGCAGCCTTGTGATCAAGAATAGCACGTTCTCTGGGCAAGTTTGCGGATTCATCTCCTGATGGAATTCTTCAGTAAACACGATAAAAACAATGGGCTCAATTCGTTGACCACTGAATATACTCACCAGGGATCAGTTCGATCTGGTACATTTTGAAATTGCCAGCACTCTGTGCTATAAACAATAATGTCCTTCCATTTGATGGTGGAGGAGAATTAATTGGAGACACCCACACTTCAGTATGTTGTTGCAAAACATCTGTGCTCCCCTTCCAGCTAGATATGACTGAAAGGGTATGGATGGGGGAGGAATAATAGCCTCTTTGCAGAGGCTGATTTTCACTTGAAAATGCAAACATGGTTAACTAGATAGTTTTCCAAGTGCCCAGCCCTCCTAAAGCTCTTGCCTGTTTTACTGCCTCCTGGTCCTCAGAGAGACATCAGCTTGAAGTACCGATTAAACAAATATTAAAACAGCAGAGTGCTAATAAAATGATGGGGCTTCACACCATGCTTTTTTTTTTTTTTTTTTTTTTTGCCAAAGGAAAGGTTTAAAAGGCAGAACTGCAAACCTTATAGAGGAAATCCATCTAACTATTTTGCTAATGCTCAAACCCGAGTGGAATGGTCAGCAACACAAGGTACCTCTACTTGTACAGCTGCAGATACAAGGAGATCCACAACTGGGGAAGAGGGGCTATCTGGGGAACCCCAGAGAACCAGATTGGGCCCCCAGGAGGGGCATATTTGACCCCTGGGTCTGGCATTGTGCCCCCCTGATTTAAAAAATGCACAGTCTAGCTGCTCACCTACCTACCACCACCATGTATGTTAGTCATGCTTCTTACTAGCTGTGCATTCATTGAGTCTGAGAAGGAGCATGATACATACAGCTGGGTAGAGCTTTTCTACAAGAGGGGGAATCCTGGGTTAGTCAGGATCCACTTTTCACATGGGACCAGGCCCTCTATGACTGTACGTGATGATACATGTAGGGGCTCTAGTCACAGTTGCCCAACAGTCAGCTGGTAGTAGTGTGGCCTACAATTGAGCCACTGGCCTTAGCTAGACATGGCAAAATCCCAGGGCGATCCACGGAATAGTCCCAGTGCGTTCACATGACACACAGGGGATCCTGGGATCAGGGAGGGATGATCCCTCCCTTTCCTCAGGATCTCACCCTACCCTTTGAGCCTGGTTTTTCCACAGTTCCAGGCTGAGCCTGAGACAGCGGAACGTATGGACAGGCGTCGCGGTTTGTCCCAGTTCCTCACAGTTTCTTGCGAGGAGCCGGGACCTGCACACAGGGTGCAAAGGCCCCTCAGGAACAGGGAAAATAAGTTTTTTAGAAAAACAACTCTTAACTTTTGCGCATGAGTGCTTGTGTGCATCTTCCCCTTTAAGAAAAAAACTAAATGGCAGGCGCAATGCCTCTCCCTCTGAGGTTGTCACACGCCATGTGTGAACAGAGGGGGAGATTCCGTGATAAAAATATCACAAGGTCTTCACCCCTCCGTCCCTTTAGACCAGTAGGTCTAGCTAAGGCCTCTATCTCAAACAGTCCTCACTTAGTTCCTCAGATAAAATACCATTACATTTACAGCAGCTTACGTACCCTAAACACAGAATAGCTTGTTCAAGCGCACATTTTAATGTGCTTCTTTCTGCAGTCCTTGAAGGCTGCTACAGGAGAATTCCATCTGAAAATCAGGGATGTGTTTGTGGAGATGGAAATATTGAAACTGTGGCCCACGTGCTGCTGTTTTGTTCTTTGTACAGGAACTCCTGTAAGGAGCTAATTACCCCCTTATTACTGCCTTATCCAGAGCATCCAACTGACTATTATGTGAATTTTCTTCTTGAGGACTGTGACAGGTTGGTCACAGCAGAAACTGTGAAATTTTTAGCAACTGCTATTAAAATGAGGTTTAAATTGTATAATTTTAGTCCTAACTGTATTCAGTGTTTTTAGTCACTTGGTCATATTGAGTACATTTGTGTCAAGGGTTCCTTTGGATACTGGACAGTTTTACTGTCTGTTTTATGTTTGATGGTGTATACTTGTATGAACACTGTTATAAATTGCCATGGCCATTGGTTTGGTGCAAATAAAATTTGATTTGGTTTGATAGATTGTGTGGTCCACAGATAAGTGCCAGGAGCAGGGCTGACCAGTGTGACCTTGCTCCCACTCTCTCAAAACAGCATGCTTGATACCTTTGTGACTAGAGTAGGCATTAGCAAGGAAGAGCATTCAGTGGTACGGCTTAGTACTTTCAAAGATTCTCACTACTAGCCCAACCCTGGGGTTGCCCACATATTTCCCAGATGATTCCTCCTGTGCTTTTAGCAGCTAGATCACAGAATGTAATTCAGTAGAAGGAGCCTATCACATCACCAAGAAAATCTGCAAGCAGCCAATGCCATAGAGTTGTTTGGGGAGGGACCTCAGTTCAGTGGTGCGGGATGCACTTTGAATAAAGATAGGGTGACCATACGAAAAGGAGGACAGGGTTCCTGTATCTTTAACAGTTGCATAGAAAAGGGAATTCCAGCAGGTGTCATTTGTATGTATGGAGAACCTGGTGAAATTCCCTCTTCATCACAACAGTTAAAGTGCAGGAGCTATACTGGGGTGACCAGATTTAAAAGAGGGCAGGGCACCTGCAGCTTTAACTGTTGTGATGAAGAGGGAATTTCACCAGGTTCACCATATATACAAATGACACCTGCTGAAATTCCCTTTTCAATTCAACAGTTAAAGATACAGGAGCCCTGTCCTTTTCATATGATCACCCTAATAAAGAAGGTCAAATCCTGGTATCTCCACTTGAAAAGTTCAGGTGTCAGGTAATGGGAAGGATGTTTCCCAGAGATCACTGCCAGTTGGGGCAGACAATGCTGAGCTAGAGGAACAAGTAGTCTGACCTGATATAAGGCAGCTATCAATGCTAATGTTAAAGGCCTGGGAGCCCTACCAGAAAGCAGGTGGCAACCCTAGATGCAAAACACTCTGCAAGCCACAGCCAATCACTGCGTTAATTTAGGCGTTGCCTTGAGAGCATTATTCACACACATGAATGACATTCCGCTCCTCTTTTCTTTTTTTGCTGGTAACAAGAGCTGGAGCTGTCAGTCCTTTCAGTTGAATTCAATTATTGTTTTGTAAGTCATGAAAAGTACAAAATGAAAGATAGCATTTACACTGAAAGCATGATTCATAAGCTTAGCTGTAATGAAAGATTATGACTTCATTATATATTATCTAATAAATAAGGCAGGAGCTAAACAACAGCGAGACTTCAATTAATTTATCCACACTGAGCATTATTTAATTTAATAAGATTTTGTTCCTTTCCCACAGTCAAGCATCTGTGTGAAATGATTTTGTCTAAAATGCCATTTCAGAGTGTTTCATTGCTTCAGAAATTACTTGCTCTCAACAGAGATACTTTTGATTAATGTCAGTATGGAATAGAACCAGCCACAAACCAGTTCTAAAGAAGACTTATGATGCAATTCTGTGCATGTCTACTCTGAAGCAAGTCCCTAACTTACTTCAGCGGGACTTACTCCCAGGTTTGGGACTTACTCCCAGCAGGAGTTACCCTATAGGACATCAGTGCTAATTTCACTTTTTAGTGAAGGAAATGCCTAAATATCTAATGATATCCAGCTCTTATAACAGAACAAAAACTAAAAAACCAGAAATTTTCATTTGGTATTAATTTAATTTTGTTAGGTTCCTTTGTCTCTTTTATGACCACATGGGCTTTATTACACCAGGCTTTCTATCCTGCAACTTACTAGGGCTTCTGCTTCCAGATTCTTTGTGGAATTAAGATCAGCTCCTTAAACATGGGCTATTTTTTCGGAGCTGTCTTTTTTCAGCTTTTCTTGGCAAGCTCTATGCTTTATTTTACAACCACTAGGTGGCACTGTGGTTATAGTTTAACTGCACAATTTCACACAGCCATTAAAGTGGATTTAAATTTATTACTGTGTTATCTTCAATCTTTTTGAAAGTGGAATAAAGGTCAAAAAGTGTGGGAGATGCCCTGGAGGTTGAAACATCATGTAAAAGGTCCACAAAGTTCCATGAGTAACCAATCACAAGTGCGCAATAAAAGCCTCATGTAAAATAAAAGCCTCAAGAAATGCTCACAGCATTTCTTCAGAGTATAATTCTGTAATATTTGCTCTTCCCCTAATTTACTATGAATTAGTCCAAAAGGCATTTCTTTTATTTAAGAATGAAGGGTGAAGAACTAATAGCAAGAACAGCCTGTTGAGGAGTAGACCTCAACATTCTGAACTGTAGGAATGCCAGAAACAAGCAGAACTGTATTGAAAGGTGCTGTGGAAAATCATTTCTATTCTTAGAAAATGGGATGCATTTTAAATTAAAAAGTTCTACCTTAGGATAACTGGCACATTAAAAAAAAAGCATATCAGTTTGCATGGAGGCAATCATTCCTATTACCATTTATATAATATATTTTTCATATACCCCTGCACTGGCATAGGTGAGTTTTATAGGGGTTTTTTAATTGGCTTTTATTAATACATAAAACATTATACAACATATCATTGTACAACACAATCAATTATATTAGTGACTCAGCAAAATCACCCAGCATAACACCACATATTACCATCTAGGAATAAGTTTAGTATCAAATAAATTAAATTCTCAGAACACCACACGAGTTTTATAGCTTGATGTGTGGGGCCTTTAAAGAAAAGTAATTTCCTGCAAAAACATTGGATGCCGTTTGTCTTGTTTCTGGAATTGGATTGGTGCCATTCTCACCTTGGTATTGAAGGAATGGACAGAGGCAGGAAAGGGATTTGTCAAAAGAGGCACGATCCATTTTCAATCCCCAAGTTCCATGCACTCATCAAGCCCCACTTGCCAATAGGGACTGTCTGTGCGCCAAACACTGAGGCTCATTTGGCAACGGGGAACTGTGTGAACACCTCCAATGGGGGAGAATAGAAAATGACTTTATGTAAAGGGTCTTGCAAAGATTTGGGCAAATGGGAGAATATATCTGGATTTCAGCTCACTCTGCCACTAAGGGCATGGCTAGATGGGGGGGGTTGAGGGGGATGATCTCACGATTTTATGATCACGAGATCGTCCCCTTGTCTACACGTGGCGCACGGTGGCGCACCCACCATTTTGGATTTTTTGTTTTTAAAGGAAAAGGAGCGCTCGAGTGCTCGAACAGAACAGTAAGTTTTTTAAAAAAGTAAACCCCTCGTGCTCCCCCCACGCCCCCACCCACCCACCATGCCCGTTTCTCAGCTCCTCATGTTTAGTTGCGAGTAGCCAGGACAAAACAGCAATGGCGGGCCACATGTCCCGTGGTCTCGCCATCCCCTAAGTCAGAAACCCTTCTATCAGGAAAAGAAGTTGTGCACTTATGGAAAGGCTCCTTTGGATACAAGTGATTGGCTATATGTTATTGCTAACAATGCACAAGTCTTCGTGGAGGAATGAGTGTAAAGTTGGGAAAGAATTTGGATGTTGATCCATAAAACAGAGATTGTCAGATGGGCTGCAGACCATGTGGTGGAAATGGCGCAGTGTATGGCTCAGATCACTTGCTTGAGGTATATAGTGCTCTCCATTCTGCAAGTGTTGTGATGTAATCTGTGCCTTGCTCACCGCCATTCTGTATTTGGCACAATGTTGTCTCTTTTATTTCAACTAGGAATTTGATTTTGGAGCTGTGGCAAATAGCCTAATTAAAATCTCAACCCAGTGTGCAGGGACTGTGGAAAAGGCAACTTCCATGTTGGGAACTAGGGGTGTGCACGGACCCCCCGCTCCGCTTCACTTGCAGATCCGCCATTTTTCGGATCAGGCCGCTCCGCCCCGCCCCCGCTCCACCCACTTCCGCTCCGCTCCGCCCGGAGCTCCGGATCCGGATCCGGAGCTCCGTTTCCCCCCCCCCCATAGGCTTGCATTGAAAGCTAAAAAATTATACAACTTTTTTTCTGTTCAAGTTAGAAACCTCATGTTTGGCACCATGACACCTCATGGGGATATACACACGCACGCCAAGTTTCAAAGCAATCCCATCATCCCCTGATTTTTGGCGAATTTTTGAAAATCGGGCACCCCACACACAACATCCCTGCGAGGTGTGTTAAAAAACACGGGGAAAAGCCCATTCAGATGAAGAAAGAGAAGTTTCCCAGAATCCCAAGTTACCTGTTTTGCCTATGCCCTCCTCCAACTTTGGGATCATCATGACCGGGAGCTGACTCTGCCCCTCAGCCCTTTGAAAAAGGTATTTTTCCCGCCGATTTTTTAAAAACTTCTAGCCCGCGACCCGTACGATGCAGAAAGTTGAGAGTGGTCTCAAAACGACCCCCATCCACGACTCTCTGTGCACAAGAATTTTCAGAATGATAGCTTAACCCCCCCCCAGTTATCCCCGATTCTTTCCCTCGATGCAATCCTATGGGCGAAAAGCCGAAAACGCAGTTTGAGCCACGCGGTTGACCCGATTTTCACAAAAATATAGCCCGCGACCCGTACGATGCAGAAAGTTGAGAGTGGTCTCAAAATGACCCCCATCCACGACTCTCTGTGCACAAGAATTTTCAGAATGATAGCTTAAACCCCCCCCCCAGTTATCCCCGATTCTTTCCCTCGATGCAATCCTATGGGCGAAAAGCCGAAAACGCAGTTTGAGCCGCGCGGTTGACCCGATTTTCACAAAAATATAGCCCGCGACCCATACGATGCAGAAAGTTGAGAGTGGTCTCAAAATGACCCCCATCCACGACTCTCTGTGCACAAGAATTTTCAGAATGATAGCTTAAACCCCCCCCCAGTTATCCCCGATTCTTTCCCTCGATGCAATCCTATGGGCGAAAAGCCGAAAACGCAGTTTGAGCCGCGCGGTTGACCCGATTTTCACAAAAATATAGCCCGTGACCCGTACGATGCAGAGAGGTGAGAGTGGTCTCAAAATGACCCCCATCCATGACTCTCTGTGCACAAGAATTTTCAGAATGATAGCTTCAAAAACAACGTAGTTATGCGCGATTATTTGCCGCAATGCAATCCTATGGCGAAATGTTTTCAAGATGGCGACCGGAGCGCTCCGCCTGAACTCGGAGCTCCGAAAAATGGCTGCTTCTCTTCGCCTTGCTTCTAGGGGGTCCGCGGTCCGCTCCTACTCCGCCTCTGGGTAAGGCGGAGCAGGCCAATCCGCTACTGCTTCTACGCTCCTAATTGGAGCGGAGCACATCCCTATTGGGAACCATTAGGAAAGGAATGAAAAAAAAATTAAAATTGCCAATATCATAATGCCTGTATTCAAATTTATGGTGTGACACCACATGGAATACTGTGTACACTTCTGTTCATCACATCTCCAAAATGATATTATAAAGGTGAAAAAGATTCAGAAAGGAGTAACCAGAATGATCAAGCTTCTGGAGCAACTGCCCTATAAGGAAAGGTTGCAACATTTTGCACTGTTTAGCTTAGAAAAAAGATGAATGAGAGAGGTGTATAAAATTATGCATGACATGGAAGACGTGGTAACAGAGAGGTTCTTCTCTTTCCATTATAGTAGGATCACACTGTGGGAACAGAATGATGGCCTTTAGGCCTTTGGCCTGATCCAGCACAGCTCTCGCTCTCTCATACACACAACCTAAAAGACTGATGCAGTTTGTCACGCACAAAACCAAAATACATTTTTAAATGTGTCTTTTTTTTTGTTAAAAAAAATGTGTTTAGAAATGCATATTTTGGAGAAAATCCATTTACAATATGTATTTAAGTGTGAATTGTCATGCAGATGTTTTAAAAAGCAGAGATTGATGTGGAAACATGATGGAACAGAATGGACTGATGGATGAACACATGTGAAAGTGACAAAGACTAGAAAGAGGGTTATTTTCCCATCCCTAATTGTACTAATTGAGCTTGTGATGTTTGCATGTCATATACAGAGGATTCATTGGGAGGTGGGCAACATGTTGAACTTGATAACTTTTTTTTTGTCTCTTTCAGTGTTGGGATTCAAAGCTAAATGCCTAAGTAATTTCATTGTTAGTTTAAGTAGGACAATTCAAAATGTGGGATTTTTTTAACAGCAAATATATCATTTGTAATATATCCAATACATCACTGCCAGAGGGCAATGGGAAGGGAGGTACATTAGTTGTTTTTCAAAATCATAGTGTCAGAAGTGCCATAATGTCAGATACACTGTCAGGTAGATGATACGACAGCTGCTTCCAAGCCCACTCCACTTTTGATCAGAAGACCATCTGGCTATCTGGTTGCCATGGGAGAAGACCTGCACATACCACCTGCCAGCAAGTGGCAAACAGGTTGTGAGTACCCAGTTCCATGCACAGGATTCAGGAAGGCTTTGCCAGCACTCTTTCTGCAAGATTCAATGGCTGCATTCAAATGTAACATTAAACTATGGCAGCTTTCCCAACCTGGTACCCTCTGGGCATTTTGCACTACAACTCCCATCATAAAAACATAAGAAGAGCCATCAGACCAAGGGTCCATCTAGTCCAGCATGCTGTTTTCACAGTGGCCAACCAGTAGAACAACAAGGTTTTCCAACTCCCAATGGTTTAACTGCCAAAAAACACCTTTCCCCCTTCCAAATAGATTGCTGAAAACAAGAAGCTTGGGGGGAAATAGGAGTTGTTGTTTTTGTGTGAAAGGATTTATGTGTGAACTCCAGTAATGCCACTAAAAACAAATTCCTGGGCTGAATGTGTGCTCAGAGGCACCTTGTTCTGCATTTCTAGATCAGTCTTCCTAAACTGTTATTGTGCACCTAACTCCAATCTGTGGAGCTTGGGGTTCTAGTGAAAACCAGACAGATCTCTCCCCCTCCCCACCCCGGCTTGACGTATTGAGATCAGAAAGCTTTAAATTAATATTTGATCTGACATGAGATAATGATTCATGCAACTCTCCTCATAAACATTAATGATTAAAACTATTCAAAAAATATCCATTCTTTTCAAATGATGGGAAAAAATGAAAGTAATATTCTCCTCAGATTTTCCCAACTGTTTGCAAAGTGAAGATGCTGCCAGCATAGTAACACTGCCAGTGTCTTTCTTTCTTTGGCTGGGGATCATGGGAGATGGGGTTTCTAGGGTAGGGTGAGGGGGCTGCCAGCTGCCGGAAGACCTGGTAATCATAGAATCATAGAATAGTAGAGATGGAAGGGGCCTACAAGGCCATCGAGTCCAACCCCCTTCTCGATGCAGGAATCCACCCTAAAGCATCCCTGACAGATGGTTGTCCAGCTGCCTCTTTAATGCCTCTAGTGTGGGAGAGCCCACAACCTCCCTAAGTAACTGATTCCATTGTCATACTGCTCTAACAGTCAGGAAGTTTTTCCTGATGTCCAGCTGGAATCTGGCTTCCTTTAACTTGAACCCGTTATTCCGTGTCCTGCGAGAAGAGATCCTGGCCCTCCTCTGTGTGACAACCTTTTAAGTATTTGAAGAGTGCTATCATGTCTCCCTGCAATCTTCTCTTCTCCAGGCTAAACATGCCCAGTTGTTTCAGTCTCTCTTCATAGGGCTTTGTTTCCAGACCCCTGATCATCCTGATTGCCCTCCTCTGAACATGCTCCAGCTTGTCTGCGTCCTTCTTGAATTGTGGAGCCCAGAATTGGACACAATACTCTAGATGAGGCCTAACCAGGGAGGGCCGAATAGATGTGACTTGGAAGCTATACATCTATTAATGCAGCCCAAAATAGCATTTGCCTTTCTTGCAGCCATATCACACTGTTGGCTCATATTCAGCTTGTGATCTACAACAATTCTAAGATCCTTCTCATTTGTAGTATTGCTGAGCCAAGTATCCCCCATCTTGTAACTGTGCATTTGGTTTCTATTCCCTAAATGTAGAACTTGGCATTTATCCCTATTAAATTTCATTCTGTTGTTTTCAGCCCAGCACTCCAGCCTATCAAGATCACTTTGAAGTTTGTTTCTGTCTTCCAGGGTATTAGCTATCCCACGCAATTTTGTGTCACCTGCAAATTTGATCAGCGTTCCCTGCACCTCCTCGTCCAAATCATTAATAAAAATGTTGAAGAACACTGGGCCCAGGACTGAGCACTGCGGCACCCCACTCATTGCCTCTCCCCAGTTTAAGAAGGTTTCATTGATAAGTACTCTTTGAGTCCGATTCTGTAGCCAGCTGTGGATCCACCTAATAGTTGTTCCAACTAGCCCACTTTTAGCTAGTTTGTTAATCAGAATGTCATGTGGTACTTTGTCAAAAGCTTTACTGAAGTCAAGATACATGACTTTGTCAAAAGCTTTACTGAAATCAAGATATAATGTTAGCACCATATCAAAAGTGGCAGTGAAAGATACATCGGGGAGGAGCTGTTTGTTGGGAATGTTTCTAATCCCAGAATTCCCAAAAGTTCTCTTATGATAACATTAATCCCAGCCTTTAAATATGCACACATGGGGGCTTTGAACGGGGGAGGGGAGGCCTTTCATAAAATTGCTTCCCAAAAATGTTTATATTAGGTAGACTTCAAACAAAAATGTATTAGGACAAATGCGCACAAAAATGCTTACAAATTTTCATGCAAACTTTAAAACAAAAATCTCAACACTCTCAACAAATCAAATTTAAGATTCAAGAAATTCTCAAAGTTCAAGCCAAACTGAATTTAAGATTGTAAAACTGAGAAACTGAGAAACTCAGAGAAATCAACACTGACAGCTTTGCCCACCCCTCTTTTATCCCCTTGAGGTCCAGAAGTATTACGTAGAAACAAGGGAAACAGCAGCAGATTTAACCGAGAGCCTTGCGTTTCACCCATTGTCTCTTGAAAAATCAACTCTGGAACTTCAAATTTTCTGGCTCCTTGCTGTCAAATGAAGCACTTTAAGATGACAAAAGTCCAGTGAGTGACTGCACTCACATTTTCTCCCCCAGTGAAAACATGTAACGTGAAGTTGATATAGACATTACTTTGGTCTATCTCTGTAACATGCATTCCCTTGAGCTGTCCTATGCGAGATGATGATGCAGTATCTTAGGCTGCCATTCTTTGCAGACTTCTCTGGCATCATCCTAAAATAGCCCTGTCTTCTTACATCTGTCTGCACGGTCAGTGAATGCAGACTCTCCTTCTGTATCCCTGGAAGAAAGGTGGACACGCCATTGTAGTCTTCAATATGCACTTTCACTTTTTCTTTACAGTATTCCCAGGCCATAAAACCCTCCCATCTTTTATTCTTTCCCTACTGCCACCCCAGCATGTTAAATTGATGATGAGCTGACAGTGATGTGTCACGTGGTCTGATTCCCAACAATATATCCCTTTGTTAAGTTGACTTTCACAATGCAATTACAGTGCACAATGTAGTTGAACATTAAAAGGGCTTTTAAAACAATGTTCCCCTGACTGAATGAGGATTTTGATCATGTATAGCTTATTAGACAATGTTCCATTTCAGGTCTGATTTAAATAGTCATGAGACAAATAAAAGAGCCTTATATAGGAGACTAGAAGGTCACACCAAACACGTTGATAGCAACCATGGGTCATTCTAAGAGCTCCATCACACCAGCGTTATAGCCCACTCTCATGGTGAGTTGCATACAAAGAACTCAGATGACGCTGTCCATGTCCTGCCCTGATCTTGCTTCTTCCCCCCTCCCCCTTGCGAGGTTTCCAAGTGCAGGGAAGGGACTTTTTTCCAGCAATGCGCTCGACCCTCTACATGTATTTTTATCCCATCGTATTCAATCCAATGTTCTGAGGGAGGGCGGCATTGCGGATGAAAGGGAGGGGGCGTGCCAGGGTGAGGTGTCCCTGCGAACAACCAATAGATTGTAAGGGGAGGTACAAATGAGATCTGCGGAGTGGGGGGAAACAGCGATTCTGAGGAGAGGTGTGAAGATGAATGAAACGTAAGGCTTTCAAATGCTAAGTAAACGGAGGGGGATAACAAGAGCAAATGTTCAGGTGTGATGGAGCTTTAAGTCTTATTGTCCTTGTTGTGCCCTGACTAGTGACTGTACAGAAACAGGATGTTGCTGTTGGAGACATTGCATGTTTCACTTGAGGCAGCAATGGGGACTATAATTTGATAATATATGGACGCCTTCTAACATATGTAGCCTCCACGCTAGCTGTTTTGCCTGGAATAACTATCCCTCTTGATTTTATGGAGAACGGATGTTATTTTCTAACCCATTGCATTCCAGCGCTTTCTGCTGTCTCCTCCATTCTGCCACCCCCACCCCCACCCCAAGAACTTCATGGCCATTTGCTAGGCTGCCCAGTATGGACTGGCGAAGCACTATTTGGGCTTTTCAAAGCTACTGTGCCTTCAATTAGAATCTTCCTCTTTGTGGTTTCGGCTTCTGTTTGTTTCCAGTTCAGCACAGTGCCAGATTAGTGACAAACTGCTCCTTAATTAGTCAGTTTCCTGAAAAGGGGAAAGGAGACTTAATTAGTGGTTTTCCCCAGTGTCAATTTTTTTTCTTTACAAAATTGTGCTTTTCTGCAATAAAGGGGGGAAATGCTTAGAGGAAACTAGTAAGCAAAGCCCCCATCCAGGGAATACAGGAATTAATTGAGGTGGAATTCATCACCCCTTCCATGCTGCACTGGTATCAGGGTTGTGCCATGGGCAACCCCCAACATCCCTGTGTGCCTCACTGTTGGTTAGACCTTTGTGCTTTGAGCTAAATGAGCTTACAGTGCTCCCATGATATAAAACCCTAATAGGAGTCCATTGGAAAAGGATGTTCTTTATTCTTCTTTCTGCCCAGGATGAGCCAATGGCCAGCATGGGCAGGTAGTGCCAGGCCACATCTTGAAGACTGTTCACTGAGAGGTTGCAGTTATATGGCCCACCATCTGGGGCATTGAGTAGCAGTTCCTATTAACAAAACAAGAAGCAGTCAGAGGCACAAGCTGCAAGCAAGAGGCTTCTAATTAAAGTTGTAGGGGAACTTTGCTGAATAGGACTTATTTCCAAGTAAACATTATAGAAAGGTCTTGGCCACGGAGGTAGGCATTGGTGGATATTTATAGCACTGTGCTGTACCAAATCACCATTTTAATTCTAATGTTAGCTCACTGTGGCAAAGCAATGCCTCAGCAGTGCTTAAAGGTCCTATTTCAATATAGGTTGTTCTATTGGAAAAATTATATCCATAGCTTCTTCCTAGCTTCTCTACAGTGAGCTCTATTTTTATGATGAGGCAAAATGCATTTGTTAGATGAATACAAGCACATAAATCACAGCACTGCATTATTAAAGAAAATAAGGGTCATTGTGGTTACAGAATAAGTCACAAATCAGGATGTAAATTTTATTCATACTTCCTATGGGATGATTAGATGGGTGGAGATCATACACTGTTCATTATGAGAGGGGGAAGAGTAATGGACCCTGGGGAGGAAGAAATACTATTGGAGCAGTTCATCTGGTATATTTAAAAGCTGTGATGGCCCTGAAAGCTTTTGAAGTAGCTATGTTCACTAAAAAAAGAAACTGAACCCCTGGGATGAAGACAGTGGGTATTTATTCACATTAAAACCCATACAGATTCTTCTGGGGAAACTGCTTTGTGAGATAACAAGGAAATTTCAGAATGATTCTTAAACTGCAAGAAGACTTGTATGTTTTTAGCTAAGGATGTATGAGAAATTTGTTTGGGTTAGTTTTTACTTTGAGTTTGCTCTATTTGGAAACTCGAACACAAAATGGAAGCTCGCAAGTTCCTGAACTTGTGGTCAAGTTCGAAAACTGCTTCCCCCCCCCCCCGATTTTCTCTCTCTCTTTTCTTTTTTTAAAAAAAGAAATGCTCATTTTTAAAAATGAGCTCTTTCATGCTAAAATCTATGAGGAGAACATGCACATTGGTAGAACACGGGCATTCGGCACAGTTTGAAGAACAGTTGTTTTGCAAAAAGGGAGCTATGGATTTCATGATTAAACAACTAATTCTAAGGATCCAATGTGGTCAATGAAATCCTCAACTTGGTATTTGAAATGCAACTTGAAATGGCCAAGATACTAGAATTGTACTTCAAATCCATTTCATCAGAACAAAAGAACACATTGGCCGTGATGTGCACCCAGGCACCTCCTGGTGACTAACTACAATAGCACATGTATATGCAAAAATCATGACTGATTTGTCATTTGTTCTTGGAAGGAAATTACAAAATATTACAAAATAGCTACCTGCAAAGAATGTCCCAGGTGCTAAAGTTCAAGTGATGTTGGGATCATGTCTGCTTTCATGTACAGAATCAGAGGCCATGAAATCTGTGTTTTTTTCTGCACCATCACTTCCCCTGAGATCTACATCAACTAGCAATAGAGGGAAAAGTCAGAGTGTGAGGACTATTTTTAGGCCAGTGCCACAAGCATGTGCAACCTGTATATTAATAGAAAAAAACTTGTACTGTTGACTGCCTTATCAAGTTCTATTTTTATGGATGAAACCCAGAAGCCTGTGAAAGTCCACAGTTCACCTTGGAAAAATGATGGACCCCTCAGCCTGACCACCTATTATTTGATAGCATCCTGGACTTTATGCAGTTTTTCCACATTCTAAAAGGTTGAAATACTTTTACTAAGGCTTGCTAAAATATACTTGCAGTTTGGGGAATCTTGACACTGCCCCTTTTGCCTTCAGCCCAATGCCTGAAGGTTCTCCAAAATGGAATTTGGTCAACAGGCTGAAAGAAGCTCAACACTACTAGCTTGTGTAGTTCTCTGCCCCTCCTATTGCAGCAACCCTATAAGGTTGGTTAGGCTGTGAGACAATGACTGGCCCAAGGTCATCCATTGAGTTTTCTAGCCAAGTGGGGACTTGAACCTTGGACTCTAATTACATCAGGCTTTCTTCTGGGGATGGGGAGACACCACATACACTATTCTGAGTTCCTTGGAGGAAAGGTGGAATTCCAATATGTGAGTTCAATAAAATTAAGGCTGCAATGTTACACATATTTTTCCTGGAAGTAAGCCCCATGGAACACAGTGATACTTTGTTCTGATTGCATTGCACAAAATAATGTCCCATCGAGTTGTATTTCAGATACCTGATAGACTCCAAGAACACCTTAACATGCTGAATAAACCAGATGTTTCATGGGATGGATGGATGCCTGTGTGCCCAATGAAGCAGTAAGTATTGTTGATACCTGTCAGTCACAGCCATGAAGATAAGATCTATGCTAGTAACATGAAGAAGAGTCTAAGATTTCAAATTAACCTCTGTATATATTCCCATTAAAAAGCAAGGCAACTCAAGCAGACGTAAAAAAAATAACTTAACCAGAAGGCACACATTGTAATTAAGAACCTACAAGGTGAAACTATGCAGCTGATGAACCCATGGCAGATCTTTATATTAAAACAGACTTACAAAAATGATCTCAGAAATTACAGGGTTCAGAGCAGAGTACAAAGAATTTAATTCCATAATTGACCTGCTCTACAAATACCTAGGTACTAAGCTGTCAGTTAAAAAACATGGCTTGCACAGCTAATGAAGTGTATGAGACAGTGATTACCCCCAGCATAGACATTAAATGACTGCTTAAGAGAAACACCATCATTAAAGACAAGCTGGAATGTCTGGAAAATCACTAAAGCCATGACAATTTAAGAATTCATGAATTTCATAAGAAAGCTAAAAAAAGAAAAAGTGAGATCTTCCTGCAGCCATAATTAAAACATTTTTTGGGTCCTGATGAAGAAGTGGAAATCATCACACAAAGAGATCACCAGGTGGGCAAGTTGATAGTCCAAAACAGCTCTAGACTTTGGGAGACAAATAATAACAGACTTCCTAAATAATGCAGTGAAGGAAAATGCTTTAGCAAAAGTCAGGCCAATGCCCTAATCAAGTACAATGATCACTAGATCACTATTTTCTAAGAGCAGCAGAGATATATGTTTTTAAGTCTCTATTTTCACCCAATTGCAGCTGCCCTTGGAAGTCAGAAGCCTCCTGTTCGTTCCAAGCATAGTAATAATTCAATCATCAAAAAATCTGCCAGACAACCTGAGGCCCTTCAGATGCTTTGGCTTACAATTTCCATGATCCCTCATCATTGGCTTTGTTGCCTAAGGCTGATGGGAGTTTTAGGCTGAAACATCTGGAGCACCACAAGTTAACCACCTCTGCTATATACACTTATCTGGGAATAAGTACCATTGAACTCCATAGGACTTACTACTGGATGCACCTTCATAGGATTGCACTGTTAATTGAGTAGGCATACGCATTTTAGTTGCATAATTGATTAATAGTTAAATTTGCATATGGATAGAAATAATAGTTCAGAAGTGAAACATCTCATTCAATTTTAAAGGGTGCATTCATGGGTCCTAGCAGGCATTATCCTAGAAGAGGCATTCTGTCTAGAAGGAGAGAGAACTGGAAATCCTTCTTTTAAAATGGTGCTTACCATTGGAAGTTTTTATAAAGATTTGTATTGAAACTAATATGTTCCTTTTAAAAAACAACAACTGCATGATTAATAAAAATTACATTTAAAAAATGAGGACAAAACCATTCCAAACTCAACTGCCACCAACACCAAATAAATAAATTAAACACTACAATTTTTCTGATGATTAAGACCTTCCATTGTGTCCAAGGATTTTAGAGGAAATTTTGATTTCCTCTAAAATGGCTTTCTGTTTTAGTTTGTTTTGGTATGTTGAATTGGCACCTGTATTTTATTATGGTCATTTGATATCTTTATTATATGGTATTTATATAGTGGTGCGAATGGTTTTTGTTTACTGATAGTAAGGAAAGCATATCACTCTGCATATCTGGAAAAACATGTTTTATGGCTCTGATGAACACCATTCTTTTCCCTTCTGCCCTCAAAGATGTATTTCTTGTCAATCAAGCCAGCCAATTATTTCAAGTATACCCATAGGATGGAGATGGATTGTGACTTGCTACAGCCTTCTGTGCACTTCCTCTCAATCTGTCACTTCAGGAACAGGTAGATGAAGCTAAAAGCAATTTCAAAAGGATGGTAATTTGCTTCCCGTACAAGCGAACTGTACATTTCAGTTATCCTAGGACTGCCAGAACTAGTTCCTTTTTGGAGGCAAATGCATCAAATGATGAAGCTCCTGTTTAATAAATGTCTTATCCTTAAGAACAGAGGATTTGACAGCAAAAATGTGGTTAATCTCAAAACTTATATGAAATCCAAATTTCAGTAGATACTCTCTTTAGATTGTGATACCAGGGCATCCATACAGGTAAAAGATGTATAAAGGGGTGGGTGGGTGTGGGTGGGTGTAAAACCTCCCAAGGCAGCAATAGTATTAAAAAAAAAACCATACAAAACTAGACAGATAAAATACAATACTATAAAATGTGTGTGTGTTCTTTTTCTTTTGTCTCTTTTTTTCTTTTTGGGTTTTGCAAGCAATAGGCATATCTGAGGAGAGTTACCCAAAGACCCTTTTATAAAAACTCAGTCCCATGACCTGTATAGGCCTTGAGGGGATGTTTTACATAAACCAAGAAGGTATATTCAAAAGAGGCCTTAATACTGAAGCAGCCCACATTGCCAGTGCTTTTGTTCTCTCCCTCTGAGGAGCAAAAAGCCTCTCTGTGTTACAGATGAGGAGAAAAGAAAAACCACCAGGAATTTGTGCTTGAGCAGAAGAATTGAGCCTATAGCCCCAGGCGGCCAAGCACCAGCATGTTAAGAGTTATTATTATTATTTATTTATTTATATAGCACCATCAATGTACATGGTGCTGTAAGAGTTGAGGTGAAGCTCATAGGCATTTCAAAATACTAAGGAAGACGCTTCTTGGCATATGGACATTAGGAGAAACACAGAGTCCTGGCCTTTTTATCTCCCTTTTCACAACCACATGGCAAGGCTGCACACAGTAAAAGGTTCCTCCAGACACCAAAGCTGAAGAAATTAAGGAAAGACAATTGAGTTCTGGGAAGGAAAGGAAAGGACTCGGAGGGGTGGGGAACAGCTTCTGTGAAAAGGCTTTATAAAGCAGAGGAGCGGCAAGGCCCGGGGCCATCAATTGAGGATGGGGGAAGAGAATAGAATTTAAATTGCCTCTCAGCCCTATGGAGCTATTAGCAATGGCATCCACTCAATGGAGGCTGGTGGCTCCAATTTCAGTGAGGTTGTAATTCCAATCTGGATTTTAGTCAGAACCAGCCAGAACCCTAAGCACATAAGAAGATCCCTGCTGGATCAGACCCAGTGCCTGTTTACCCTACCCTGTGCCTGTCTGCTTTCTCTTCCCCTCCTTATTGTTTTATTATGGTTTTATTATAATGTAAGCCTATGCGGCAGGGTCTTGATATTTACTGTTTTACTCTGTACAGCACCATGTACATTGATGGTGCTATATAAATAAATAAATAATAATAATAATAATAATAATAATAATAATAATAATAATAATAGTCCTGCTCTCTGTTCACCCAGTGGCTAGGTGCTGAAGCTATTTTGGCGGGTTATGGTTCAGCACCTTGGATAGGTCCTTTAGAGTTCTGTCTGGTTCTGACTGAAACCCAGAATAGAATCACAGCCCCACTGAAATCGAAGCCACCAGCCTCCACTGCACCCACTACACAAAGCTTAATCATAAGACTGCACTGCACCCACTCTGTCTTCATTTATATCCTTTCTCAAAGCTTTTCAGCACAAGCTCAGCTGCCTCCCCTGTCAAATTTTAGATTGTAAGCTCCTTGGGGCAGAGACCTGTCTTGTTGTCACTCTGTAAAGCACTACACACATTATATAACTAAGATCAATAGTGATAGTACTGGAATTAAGTCAGCATAATCATCAGTTTCTTGCGGGGTTATTCCTATTTTTAAAAGTTCAGAATGGCTAAGAACACTCTTTAGTCTTCTGTACCCTCATTGCCTGGAGGTGCAAACCAAAAGAAAGATGTAGTCAGGCGCTATATATAGAACTATAGTCTTCTAAGGGACTGGCTGTCGAAGAGCTGTGGGCGTCTGTCTTTTCCCTCTATTTATGTCTGTGTCTGTCGAGTGAAGAGTGCATCAGGCATGTTTACTGCTCCAGATTGCTCAGCATGACGTCAAGTTTCTGCATGACTGCTAAAAGAACATCTTGCAGATTACCAAAGTTGTCCAAAACCTGGAATACAATGAAGATGGCCCTGCTAGCAATGGGCTGCCCATAAATCACCCCAATGCTGGTTCCAGGTTTCGGGGGTCCCTTGGCAAGATGCCCTCGCTGGGACCACTTCTCTTTGCCACTGTCATCCATGCGCTTTCCCTCCACTGCAACCTTGAAAGAAAGAGCAAGGGAGCAGGGCAGGCAGTAGCCCCAGAATTATCTGGTAACTGCCACCATCCATGGAGCATTCGATCTTCCAGAGCAGAGATTGGCTGCTTCCAAACCCATTGATTAATATTAGAGCAGAGACATGTCCAATCGGAGCTTCTAAAGTCTCTGGAATTATCCGTCTGTCTGTCTGTCTGTCTGTCTGTCTGTCTGTCTGTCTGTCTGTCTCTCTCTCTGTGTGTGTGTGTGTGTGTGTGTGTGTGTAAATTGAATATATCCATATTTGGAAGACACCGAGTGGGGTAAGGGGTAGATTTGATATGGACTTCTGTGGCTAACCAATTAGGAATAGCCACAGCGCTGTCCCTGACTGTATTCTCCTCCAATTGCAGTGTTTGGGGGAGTGGGAAACACTAAGTGGATGATGATTCTAGCCAGGGGGTGGAGAGGGAGCGTGTTTCTGCTTGGACTCATAGAAGTCAATCATCTACTTTTCCACAGTGTGAAAGTGCTGCTCGGCTGGCTGGCTGGCTGGCTGGCATGGTGAGTGAGAAAGCTTCTACACCAGAGTCAGGCACAGGCAGGCTCTTTATTTCAGTGGCTGGGCTTCCAGTGCAAGGGACGGGGGTGTCCAATAGATCTGGAGGGCACCAGGTTGGAGAAGGCTGGAGTAGGGGATTTTTAAAAAAAAAATACTAAAAAAATCAAGGCATGAATGGATCTGATTCAAACTTGGCATGACTAAAGCTGTCCTTAAGAACTATCACATTGCTATGTTTTATCTCTTTATCTTTAAAAATTATGCACATGTAAGCATTTTTGTTAATTTCCATTTAAAAAATCCTAAAAAATTAAAATATGAACCAATCTGATTTAAACTTGGCAGGACTAAAGCCCTCTTTAAGAGCTATAAGGGTGCCAAGTTTTAACTCTTTATCTGTAAAAATGAGTGAGCTGTAAGCATTTCTTTTAATACCAGATTCCCAAATACTGAACTGTTCTTCTGCGCGTAATTCAACCAGGTGAAGAGAGGGGAGCCACTCCAAAATCAAGGCAAAAAATCACCTCTATGGTGCTCCAGATCTAATTTTGAGGCAGTGAAGACCCACTTTGCACACCCCTAGCATTTACTGATTCTTTTCCTTGTGGGCTCCTAAGGGAAGTAAAAAAAGTTAAAGTTATTGCTCCCAATCAAGGCACAAAAGCAGCATTCTGGTTTGTTTACTGATGGGCAGAACAACCCAAATCTGTTTCAGTCTTCATCTAAATCATTTGAATGAATTTTCTAGGCAGCTGCTGGAAATCCCCAAAATAGATCTTATTATTATTATTATTATTATTATTATTATTATTATTATTATTATTATTATTATTTATTACCCGCCTCTCCATTTGATCAAGGCAGGGGAACAACAGTAAATATAAAATACATAAAACTGAATTAAGAACATCGTATACATTGTTAAAACATCGTAAAAACATTCTAAAAGCATCCTAAAAACATCTAGACGGGGCCAAAGCAAGTAGGCCCCTTGATCGGACAATTGGTACAGTGATGAAACTATCACTGTGAGCCAGGGTACAGGGGCTTATGTCGGTGCTGCAGTGTTCACTAGAGCACCCACAGCTGCTTCATTTGCTCCTGTTGATTTCTCAGAGGGAGGAGTCCATGGAATGTCAGGGCAAAAACTGAAATGGTGGCCCCTGCTGCCCCTGCATGCCACGTAATTCAGGAATGCTCGTAGCCACTGGGAAAGTAGTTCCTTTCTTCCCTGCATGACAATTCTGCTTCTTTGAGCATGTACAGCCAAACAGGAGCTCTGTTTTCCATTGTTCTTTCCTGGCACCCCACCCGCCCACCAGGTGTTGCTGCAAAGATGTGGTGTGATCATCTACTGCCACAATGCTTTATCTAGCTTAGGGAATGCCATGAGTAGAGAGCAATGTCAGTTACTTTCCACTGCAAATCAGGGTGGATGTACATTTTTCTGGGGTCCAATCTGATATTGATTTGGCCAGGTTTCTTCAACCTGGTGCTCTCACTATATGTTGGACTGCAGCTCCCATCACTCCTAGCCAGCATGGCCAATGCTCATCTGTAGGGCATCAGGTTGGGAAAATCTGATCTGAGAAGACACATAGGGTAGTCCTCTGCAAACTAGGGCCACTCACGTCAACAAGTCTACTCTGTATAGGAGTGCTATTGAATACTGCAAAACGCACACACACTTCAGAGTTTTGCTTCATGATTTAGCAGGTCTTAAAGCCTCAATAAGCCATTGCTGTATATACTGTATACTTTTGATGTGTGTTGCCATCAGAAAGAAAGAACTATAACACAAGCCTGCCCAGGCTTTAGAAAAACAATTTAACCATCCTTTTCTAAACTAGAGTTCACAAGCTGGTCAAGTTGCATGATTTTCAGCCACCACAATTGCTTCTTTTAGATGATTGAATGTGTTGGGAGGATAATTCCCTTGTCCCCTTTGGCATATTCTCTGGTGCCTGCCCCATTTGCTCAGACAAAGAAAATAAGCTTGCAAGAGGGAGCTGAGGTGATCGAAGAAAGAAGGGAAAAGGTTCTTATCAGAATGTGAAATTATCCATTTCTTATGAGAGCCAGGAACAGAAAGAGGGAAAAGATCTTTTGGTTTTAGTAGAAATGGCCATAGCTTACATTAAAATCACTCCATTGGATGCCAATTAGTTTCCGGGCAAAGCCCAAAGTGTTGGCCATTACCTTTAAAGCCCTACATGGTTTGGGTCCAGGTTACCTGAGGGATTGCCTTCTCCCGTACAGTCCACCCCGCACAGTCAGGTCCTCTGGGTCCTTACTTCATCAGTCAGCCAAAACTAGGCTGACAACTGTTACCCAAAGGACCTTTCCTTCTGTCGCCCCCAGACTATGGAATGGCCTGCCCGGAGACATTCACCAACTTAACTCTCTCTCTGAGTTTAAGACAGTTATAAAGACTAGCCTCTTCCAGCGGGCCTACCCAGATGAATTTTAAACCAAACATTTTAAAGTGTCTTGATTGTTATTTTGATATTGTATTGGTTTTATATGCTCTTTTAATTATTTTTATGTATTTGATTTATATTGTATTGTTCTACTAATATTGTTCTCCACCTCGATCCAAAGGGAGAGGCAGGTAAGAAATAAATAAATAAATAAATTGATGATGATGGTGGTGGTGGTATGGTAGGTTGGAGCCGACTGAATGACAACATTTGGGGCTTTGCCAAAGTATCTGTCCCACCATCTTGGAAATATGTGATTGTCTTAATAAAAACTTGCAATTTGAGACATTTTCAGCAACAACAACAAAAGATTTTTTCCCCCAAAAAATGAAGTACAATCACATTATGTACCCAAAAGATTCCAAATGCTATTGTTGACACTTCATATTGTCTGCTGCATTTCAGAAAATTGTGTACTTAAATTTCTTCTCTTCTGCAATGTATACATCAGTCACTGAAATTTTAACATCTTTAATTATTAATTTGTTCTAGTAATTTTCCTCAAGTACCTGGAGATTTGAATATTGGGAAATTGAAACAAGAGCATTGCATCAGCGCATACACATTTTACAATCATCCAAACTATGTACAGAATTGGATGTAAGGCATCGCCGTTAATGAGGAACTCTGTAATTGTTGGACACCTAGTGTTATCGACACATGAATGTGTTGCCACAGAGGTAAAGATTATTGTGATGGTTAGGAGGTTTTATGGACTTTGAAGTCCCTTTACAAGAAAACAGAGAGAGAGAGAGAGAGAGAGAGAGAGAGAGAGAGAGAGAGAGAGAGAGAGAGAGAGAGAGAGAAATAATGGTCCTCCTGATGGAGAATTTATATAGTAACAATTGAAGTAGATTTTTTACTGTCAGTAGGAGAGCAAGTCCTATCAAATCTTCAGAATTTAGCCATGCATAGATGATGTATGTAGAGATTGAAAAGATGTGTCAGGAAGAGCAGAGGGAGATCATGAGAGAGAGGAAGGAAGAGAGAGTGGGAGAGAGAGAGAGAGAGAGAGAGAGAGAGAGAGAGAGAGAGAGAGAGAGAGAGAGAGAGATTGAAGATCTGACTCTCACATGTCACATCGTATCATTTTTGCTGTTCTACCACCTTCCTCATTTACTTTCACATTATTTCTATCCAGCCTAACCACATTAATCTTATGCCCAGGTTTTCTGTTTTACTGAAACTTTCAATCTTTGAAAGCCTCAGGAGAACTTTGAAAGCCTCCATCTTTGGTATGCATGCCATACAAAATGCACAAAAGCAATGATGCTATCATAAATAATATGGGGTTGTTTTCAAGTTCTGCCTTTCCTGGATGGAAGGGCTCAACTCACTTGATCTGGGGGAACTTCTAAATTCTGTATCACAGCTCAGCCCTTTTTATTATTTATTTATTTTCAGGTGCCTGGTGGGGCTGCTGTGACAAGGAGGGTACAGGGAAGTTCACTTCCACTAGCCCAGTTGCACATGCCTCGCCTCAATCTGGATCCAGCCCATGGTGTGTACAGGACATAACAGGCAATATGCTATACTTCAAAATGGCAATGATAGCTGATTACGGTGAGCAATTTAAGGGAAACCTTTCCACCTGATGGAGGCTGCGATCCTATACTCACTCACCTGGGTGTAACCCCCATTGTACTCAATGAGACTTAGTTCACAGTAGACACATATAGGGTTGCATTATAAGATTGGTTTCCTGCTCCCAAGGCTGGCCCTTTCATGAAGTGGAGTGAAGCCCCCACCTCAGGCAGCTGACATTGAAGGGTGGCTCTGGCTGCTCTCCTATTGCACTAACTGCTCTCCTACTGCAGCAAGAATGGCTGGCTCAGCTCTCTGAAGTGCCCAAATGCCTCACTGTGAGGGGTCCTTCCTTAGAGTCAAGTATTGGCGGGGTGGTGGCCAAGGAGATTCCCTCCGCTGCCGCAGCAGAAGTGGTCTCCAGGGCTACCTTTCCAGCAAGGACCCCTCAAATGAGATATTGATGGAAGGGAGAGGCCTGCCACCTCTGCCATCAGAAAGGGTGCCAAACAGAGTGTGTTGTAACAGTGTTGTGTTGTAACAGCATGTGCTATGCATGCAAATTACAACTACAAACTATTGTGCAGCATTGCTCCACCCCTGGAAAGATTTAGTGCATGGCTAAACTATTGCAGTTCCTACAAAACATGTAATGACAGCCACCAATTTGAAAGACTTTAAAAGTGGATTAGAAAAATTCACAGAAGATAAGGCTATCAATGACTACTAGTCCAGATGGCCAAATATTACATCCATTATTAGAGGCAGTATGCCTATGTACACTAGTGGCTAGGGAACCTGAACAGGAGGGTGCTATTGCCTTCATGTGCTGTTTATGAGTTTCTGTTCTCCGCATCCCACCAGCCCTTCTCCACATCCCACCAACACAACACATACACTATGATGGGACAAGGGAGAGGGCTTTCTCTGTTGTGGCACCCCGACTGTGGAATGCCCTCCCCTTGGAGGCCCGACTGGCACCAACGCTGATTTTATTCCGGCACCAAGTGAAAACATGGCTTTTTAACAAAGCCTTTGATGGTTAAATTCACATTGTTTTAACTGTTTTAATTGTTTTACTGCTTTTAAATTATTTATTGTTTTAACTTGGTTCATGATTTAATTTGTTTTTAGCTGTGTATATTTATTGTTTTATACAGTAAGCTTTTATCTGTACACCGCCCTGAGATCTTAATGACATAGGGTGGGATACAAATGTTTTAAATAAAATAAATAAAATAATAATCTGATTTGCCACTGTGGAAACAGGAGGCTTGGTGTGATCCAGCAGGGCTCTTATGTTCTTATCCCATTGCATAACTTTTGGGGGAATGTTCTGAGTGGTTGAGACAGTTCCATATATGGCTCCTGTCTGTAATTCTAAATGTAAAGTTACCCACTTTTAAAGTCATCTTAGCAGATACTACTTTCTGTGTGACTTCTACCGCTGCTTTCTGAGATATAGTATCTGTGACAGCCTGGAGGCATTAGACATGGAAGCATTATTGCTAGCATTTTCTGTCACTTGATTGATTAAAGGCACTTTTAAGAGTGCCTGCCATTTTTACAGAAAATTAAACAGTGGTAAATTATCTCCCCCTAAGCATCTTGCATAAAATATATGTGGAGAGCTTCAGCGAAGGTTTCAGAATGATAGAAAAGCTGAGATTACTTCACCTGTACTTTTGCGGATTGGCCACATCAAGTCATCATAGAATCATACCATCTACACACTCTCATTTCTAGAATTCATATATCCCCCACCCTTCACCAGGGTAGGCACAGTATATACTATGGATTGGATTCAGATTTAAGATGGATCAACTACACTGGTTGAAGTGGGTCTTACTGCCACCTTCTTCCCATGGCAGCCCCCTGAAAATGCTACACAGAGAGTTAGGAGACCCTGGTGGATGAGGTAAACTGTGGTGTGGAGGGAGGAAGGATCCCCAAATATCAGGTGGATGGACCTTCCATGAGGGGAGCACTTCCTCTCAAAGTAGGGTGACCATATGGAAAGGAGGACAGGGCTCCTGTGTCTTTAACAGTTGTATTGAAAAGGGAATTTCAGCAGGTGTCATTTGTATATATTGAGAACCTTGTGAAATTCTCCGTTCATCACAACTGTTAAAGGTGCAGGAGCTATACTAGAGTGACCAGAGACAAAAGAGGGCAGGGCACCTGCAGCTTTAACTGTAGTGATGAAGAGGAAATTTCAGCAGGTTCCCCATATATACAAATGACACCTGCTGAAATTCCCTTTTCAATACAACTGTTAAAGATACAGGAGCCCTGTCCTCCTTTTCATATGGTCACCCTATCTCAAGGAAGATCCTTTCCTCTCATGGAAATCAGATACTGGATCTAGTCCTGTTAGTGACTGACAAGGAAAGGAATCTTGTTGAATAGCTCAATGAAAACATTTGATCATTATAAAATACAACACACAATAAATACAAGTAGACATAAGTCAGCCTGTGTCAAATTAAATATACACCACTCTTCAAAAACCAATTATCAGATATAGAACATTCAACCAATATTTGATATCATAATTGGCTCAGTTGTTTTCAAGTAGAAATGTGGGCCACATTTGGCTTCAGCTTCAGTTAAAAAGTATGTTAAGAAATGATTTTGATTAAAACTGTGGAAGACTTTTCAAAACATGTTTTTCCCCCACATAGTTCTTTGCAGAAGCATTCCATTTGAAGTGGGGGGAAACGGTCTGCTCAATTACTTTTCTAATCATAAACTTCCTCTATTACATAGTGGGGTGATGATCTGACAGGCAATTTCTTATTGCTTTTCTAATGATTGAACTCTACTGCAATAAGAAGCCCAGTGCATAATTTAAATTCCACACATTCAGCAATTCAGATTTCAGTTTAGTTTAAAGTAAGCAATTGCAGTAGGTACCACTGCCTCAGGTGGGCATAGGTTTCCTTGGAGATCCTCTCCATCTAGTAACTTCTTCACTTCACAGAATCACAACCAATCAGGACATTATGAGCTTTTCTACACAAGGCAGCTAATGGGCTTTTAATCTGCTTTATCTACTTTCAGCTTCATCACATAACTGATATCTGAGCATTACACAAAGAGAATTTCCCTTCCTGCTTTTCCACACATAACCTCTAGGTGACACTGTAGTATACCAGAATAACACAAATACCCAAGACAAAATCACACTTTCTTTCACTTCGACAATGAAATGTCATATTTTCCCTACTCTAAAAAATATCACAGAAAGTGCTGGTTGGATACAAAAGTGAAACTGGAGAGTCATGACTTCATTTAAAGAACCCATAAACTGTGAGTAGAGAATGATGACTGCACAACAAAAACCTCATGTAGAAAGGCCCAGAAGGTAAAGTAACAAGGCCAAGTATCAATGAAGATATGGCACTGGTTACATTAGCTATGGTGGGTTAGATCCAGCTTCCTTTTCACTGGTAAGAGCACTCACTGAATGGAATTCTCTTCAGAATACTCCTGCTTCAGAAAGAAAGAGAGGTGATCTTTGCCAATTGACCTCTCCCTCAGTACTCAGCATCCCTTCCCCCACCTGTACAGAAGTTCCCCCAATTCTCCAGAGCACATTTGAAACATGAAGGGCTACAGGTGGAAGGGGATATGTGAAGGTCACCCATTCTGCCAGATTCCTCTCTGAGATCAGGAGCCTCCCACAGGACGGAGGCAGATTCTGGATATAACCCATTGTCTCTGTATAGCAATATTCTTTGTGATGAGGTTTCTTCCATGTGCAGAATTAGTTGATTTATGTGCACGCCCATTTCCATTTACTCATTTTTATTTGACCTGTCTGACATAATATATTATAAAGTTTATTTTGTACTGCATTATAATGTTGTTGTCAGTATTTTTTTTATGAATTGTTGTGAAGCGCCCAGAGAGCTTCAGCTATTGGGCAGTACATAAATGAAATAAATTATTATTATTATTATTATTATTATTATTATTATTATTATTATTACAGTTTTCTTTAGTAATTAGTTTTATTTTCAAGGAGGATTGCTATGGGCAGCCCCTGATTTGAACAGTTTATTCATGACTTTTTTTTAGAGGAACGGAATTTTTGGCATGTCCACAATAATCCATTTTATGTTTGCCCATAGTATATATTTGGAAGTAGAAAAAGGATGCAACTCTTTCCCTCAGATTAGTTTTCTACTGCAGTACATTATCATTCTAGCCCAGTGTCCAAGTTTGAACATTACAGTATGCATTAAGTCATGCACATTAAAAAGTTAAAGTTTTTGTTAAGTGTAGTAATGTCCTGAATTTTTCAATCTATTTATTTTTGACCATTTACTATGGGGAGAGATGAAAAGAAACTTCATCTCAAAATTGTGGGAATTTTGTGAACCGCCCAGAGAGCTTCAGCTATTGGGCGGTATAGAAATGTAATAAATAAATAAATAAATAAATAAATACAACAAAACAAAACAAAATGCCTCACTCAGTTTAGGAACTCAGCAGGCAGCAACACTGGAAAGGCCCACAGGAGGAAGTCCTATACATGTCAGGTTGAGCATGGAGTGTTGACAGCATTCAAGCTTTCATCCTCACTGGTATAAACAGAAAAGCCATGTTTACATTGTCAGCCATACTTGTGCTACTGTCAACACATGCTTATCCATTTCCCCCTTTTTTAGAGTGTCTGGAAAACCACTGGCAATGCTGGGGATATATCAAAGGTGTTATGACCTGGAAAGTCAATGAACAACAGAAAACCAAATGCAATAGTCAACAAATAGATAGTCTTTTATCAGCTTCATGTTCTGAAGTTGTTTTCATTGCTTACCTGTGGTCTAAGCATTTGAACATAGGCTGAAGCTACCCACTGTGTAAATTTCCCTTTTTTCAAGAGCAGGAGAAAGTTATGAGCAATTTGCTTTTATGTCTGACGCATGTGATCAGAATCCTATTATCTGTCTTGTAAACTCCTGTTGGCGAATGATAAACCAGTTGTTATGTGGGTACTCAGGGTTTTACTGTCTAAACTGCTGGATTGAATGCAACATATTACATTCCACCTGAGGCCAAAATGTCATACTGTGACTTAAATCTATTCATTGCAATCAGCAGCAAAGTTGACCAGGAAATTCAAAACAATGTCCTTCGCTTTTAAAATAATTTTACAAGCATACCTGGTACACACCTAACTATAACCAGTGGCAGCCTGAGACAAGGAATCTGTGTCCCCATGTCACATCCTGATCCCTATCATCAATTGAGATCAGTTGCCATTTGTCAACAGGGCTATCTGCACTTCAAACATCAAGGGTGTATGGAAAGAGACAGTCTTGGCAGCTGCTCTACATTCACGGATCTCCCTTTCTCTGAAAGTCTCCAAAGTGCTGATGACATTTTGGGACACATTTCTATTTATAAAGGCTTTTGATGGCTGTGGTGAGGAATGTGGGTGTAAATTCATTGGGTTGGATCCAGAAACACTCTTGCACACATGGAAGACTACCACTTGTGGAATGGGGCTTCCCATGTCTTCTCCTCCCTGCTGCAGCCCTCTGCAGGCCCTCCAAACCTCCTCCAGAGAGTCCACCAGAGCTGATTTGGAAGGTGCAAGGGGGAGGAGAGGAGGAGGGAGATCCCATTCTATGAGCGGTAGTCTTCCACTTGTGAAAGAACGTTTTTGGATCCAACCCATTATATTTTAATTAGCATATTTATTTGTCCAGAGCCACTAGGACAGAGTGGGTTACAAAGAAATACATGCACTATAAATAAACCAGATTGCTGCCCCCACGCTCAGTAACACTTCCAGGACACTGCTCTGGCTTTGTTCCCAGTGCCAGGGTACATCCATGAGAATTATAAAATAATGACCTGTCAGTGAACTTGTGTATAAAGCTTTCCTTTACCTTTTAGTCTGCATATTTGGCCCTACACATATGAGGATATAGGGTGCAGACTCCAGGCAAACATGAGCCCTGGCACATTTATAAGCAAAAAGTACTGGTTGGATTCAGAGGTGTCCTTCTATGCACGAAAGGGCCTCCCACTAATGCAAGGCATGGGAAATGTGCAGACCTCCAGATGTTGTTGGACTACAAATCCCACCATCCCTCACCATTAGCCATGCTGCCTGGGGCTGATGGGAAATTACTCTCCAACCTATTCCTTTTAGTGGCCAGTACGAATGCCACATTTTTCATGAGCTGAATTCCATTTATGGGATCTCTAGATTTAACCCATTATTTTTAATTGCGCTTGGCATCTCAAGAGCACTAAGAATTTTGACCCAGTTCATCACAGCAAGACAATATTCATTGTACCAAATTATATTAGTTGCTATCTCTGTACAGAAGGTGCCTTCACACTTTGTCACGTTCAGTCCTTTAACACCTTCCCCATTTTGTTAGACTGCCTGTATGATATATGCAAGTGTCTGAATTGTGTACAGGTTATTACACGCTGGAGTCATTTTCTTGATAGCAAACTGAAAACTATTCAGTCCTATCTGAATGTATACCTTCTGCTATTTTATAATAAAAGATGCTGGCTTATACTTTTCATTATGCAGAACTTTTCTAAAAGTTGCTGCTATCCATGAAGAAAATCCCAGCTTTTCGCGGAGGCATCCTACTGGTGATCTATGTTCAAGGAGACTTCAAAAATAAATCTAATGCTTTTCTTTTAATATTTCAAAATACTAATGGTTAGCTGTCTCCTCATTAGCTTAAGTGTGTACTTGGGGAGGAGGTGCAATTTGTTTGATGACACATGCATATTTATGAGGCAGATTACAATGAATATTTCACAAGGGGATGTCACCTAATATGCTGATTGGTTTGAGAGAAGGAACAACTTTGGCTTCAGTTGTCAGTCTTTTCAAATATCTCCCATGTCACTGAATGGATTGCAAGTTGCCTTTGTTAACCAAGTTGAGAGGCAATGTTAAAGCATATATCTGTGATCAGAATGGAGATCTATATATGTGGCAATAGGATATTCTCATAGGAGGTTATGAGTAAATCTGCTGGAAAACAAGTGAAGGAGTTTTTCTTAGGCCTTGAAATTTCACTGAATATGGGCCATGCTTGGTCCATGAAGTCACGAAGAGTCGGAAACGACTGAACGAATAAACAACAACATAGGCCGCTAACCCTTTTGCAGCAAGTGACCCTGTTCAGCCAACATGCTAAGCCATGGTGGTTAAGTATTTTGAGCTAAACATGATGGCTTAGTATGTCGTGTGAACCATGACTTAGTGTGTCATGTGAACCATTTCTAACCATGGTGGTTACATAACGACGATTTAAACAAGCTCACTAACCATTTGATGCAAAAGGGCCAACGACCTAAACATGGCTTAGCATGTTGTCAATGGCATGTTTAATCCACGGTTTTGAAGCCACTATGGTTAGGAATGGTTCACACAACATGCTAAGCCATGAAAATTAGCTCAAAATGCTTGACCACTGTGGCTTAGCATGTCATCTGAACAGGGTCTATGTATAAAGGGGGGGCGTTATAATGGCTTGTTAGCATACGGAAATAAACTTTTGGGGCACAGAAGAGGTTTAAAGGGATATAAGTAGTGGGGTAATGCTTTAAGGTTAAGGGGGCAAGTAGGAGTACAAGGAAAACTTTGTATCAGGGATTGGATGTTTTAAAATATAAAAGTTTGTGACTTTTCGGGGGGAGAGTATGATTTGATATCACTTGCTTTATTAGTTCTAATTGTTCTGCACTTGTTCCAACTGTCTTGTTCCTTATAAGTGAACTAGGTTACTGGTCAAGGGTTACAGAAAGGTAGAGTTGTGGTTTGGAAATCCCCATGTCTGGAATAAAAGAGAAGTAGACCAGACATGAAAAGCAGATGTACAGTTTATTTATTTATTTATTATTTAGAATATTTATATACCGCTCCCCATTGAAAAATTTCAGAGCAGTGTACAAGATAAAATGAAAATAAAAACAGAATAAAACAGTTAAAACAAATTTTAAAAGAAGCAAATACAGAGATTCAAGGCTGCATATTAAGGAAAGGCTTCCTAGAATAAAGATGTTTTCAGGAGGCACTGAAAGGAGTACAAGGTTGGAGCCTGCCTGACCTCCAGAGGCAGGGAATTCCATAAGAGGGGCGCCATCACACTGAAGGCTCTTCCCCTGGTGGACTCCAATCGTAGGATGGATCTATGTGGGACCACCAAGAGCATGCCCTCGCATGACCTCAGTGACCAGGCAGGTTGGTAAGGGAGAAGGCGCTCTCTCAGGTATCTTGGTCCCAAGTTGTTTAGGGCTTTGTACACAAGTACAAGAACCTTAAACTTGGCCCGGTTTAGTAATAAACAAGTGTGTCACACAAGGATGAGACATTCTGGGAAGAGGATATTCTAAACTGATGATGTGGACCAATGGACTTAGATATTTTAAAATAAATTAATATGCATTAGGAAGGAGATCACTGATTTTGAGAAGGGTTTTTAAGTCTGGACACAGAGGAGGAAGCTGTCTTTCCTTTCCCTCAGGCATGAGGTCCAGGATGTTGCTCTGAGCCTAGTATGTAGGCCTCAGTAATTCCTTGGTTTTGCCTGGGAGAAATGGAAGACCCTCTGCAGAGGAGTCCCTTTGTAGAGTCAGTATGTGTGGTGCAGAATTTGTGAGTACACAGCTGCAAGATTTGTGAATATGTCATTTTGCTTTGCTTGGGTGGAAGGTTTATGATTGCATTAAACGTTGTATTTTCCTTAATAAAATACATTTAATTTTAAAGTTTGAGTAGACGTTTTAAATGTAATCTGGATGAATGCAAACATTCTGTCTTGAATCCTCACCTACAACACTTGGAGCTTCTTCAGAGAAGTGTTTTATCGTATGCTTGCAACAGGCCGCTCACGGTTCTTCGCAGGACATTTTGATGATGCAGCGATCCTCCCGCATGTCTCCCGCTCCTTCTGCTCTTTTTTCCATCACAAAATAAGACCCAGAAAATTGGTGTGTGGTTTTGGGGTTGTTGTTGGCTATAACAATACTTGCCACCATTTTCTGCTTTGTGCAGGAGAAGCTGTGCGATAAAAACGCCCACTGAATGGGCCACATGGTCTTTGCTTGCTTCCTCTTTCTTCCCTGTGTGAAGAAAAAGGAAACTGTTCATCCCTATTGTGGGGCAGAAGCAGGGGGTTAAGTGATGATAGAGAAATGTGACCTGGGTTCTAGTCCCCACTAGGCTATGAAGCTCACTGGGTAACTTTGGGCCAGTCACTGACTCTCAGCCTAGTCTACCTCTCAGGGTTGTTGTCAGGATAAAATGGAGAGGAAGATCATGTATGCTGCCTTGGGCTCTTTGAAGGGGGATAAATAAATAATAAATAATTTTCTGTCACATTCATTCACTACAATTACAATCCTTTAGTGTAGCAGAAGGGCAAATAGGAGAATAGTTTCCTTGAGTGGGTGGGTACATTCTCACAACTATTCTATGATGAGATCAGCCTTTCCCAACCTTTTGCCCTCCAGATGTGTTGGCTACAACTATCACCCTCTCCCTGCCAGCATGCTCAGTGGCCCCATGGGCTGGGGATGATGGAAGTTGTAGCCCATCATATACCTGCTGACTGAAGGTGATGGGTATTGAAGTCTAACACAGCTTGGGCAGGTGGGTTAGGGAACCCTGTATTAGACAAATAGACACTAAACAAATCTGAAATGCCTTCCTAATGCCTGAAGTGGCTCCAGGCTGAACTCTTGCATTTTAACAATGCTGTCTTGCACAACTGCTAGACAGCACTAAGCTTTGAATGCATTGTGGCAATGCTCACCCTTCTGGCCCCACGGTTCACCATCGACCTGCTTTTTCTAGCACACAATTTCCTGACTGATCATGAAGATAAGACAACTCCATGCACAAATCACTGAAAATTCTAGACCTGATCCAGCCAAGGCTAATGGTTTCAAGCACTATTAAAAGTGCTAAACCTTGGCTTGATGATAGCAGCCACAGGAGTACTGGGCAGTCATCTAAAGAGTCGGTGTGTTTTCTATGTAGACATGTAGCTCCATCCATATTGATCAGCCCGACCAAGATCAATGGGACTTACGCTTAAGAAACCGTGTGTAGGATTGCTGTTTAATTTTTGCAATCTTGTTCTAGGAGCCTGATGTCTCACTCTCATCTGATATAAACCATGACCTTCACCACCATGTGGCAGATCTGTAAAATCAATGAGGCAGATCTGTAAAAAAGTAACTAGAGAGTTCACTTGATCAGGATCAAATAGAATAACTATTGATTACTCATGCATAAGTAGGTCAAAAACATCCATTGCAGCACTTAATTGTGCAATCCTACATGTGTTTACTTAGAAGTAAGTCACATTGGGTTCCATGGGGCTTACTCCTGGTAAGTAGGTTTAGGATTGCAGTCTAAATAGGCTTTTCATTATCAAAAATGAGAAGCTGATCCAAAATATATATCTGGAGTCAGCTCAGCAATACCATCCCAGACTGTTTTTATTGACAGAAGGAAAGTGGACAGCTATTGTTCTGTAATGTTTCCATACGTAAGATCCTGCTGGCTACTAAGACGCCATGAAACCATTTCCTTGATGGTTCTCTCCCATTTTTCTATTCTGCATCATCAGAATAATATCTGTCCTGGCAGAATATGCTACCAAACCTTACTTGGAATACAGTGACTCCTAGCCTACGGAGAATTATGCCCAAACCAAAACATCTTTCCTGAACACTGACACTGTCCAAATTAAATAATACCTCTTTTCCATTTTACTTGGCAGAAATTGCCCATTACAAAATGGAAATATATACAATGTGTTGTTGCTGTCGCTAGCAATAAATGCAGAGAAGGCCTTTGTTAAGATTTACAGTAGTATTACATGTAGAAATCATCAGCATTCTTTTTAAGGCAGTGGCTAAAGTGTAGTGTTGCATTGGGGGGAGCTAATATTTAATAAAAAAAACAAATGCTTCCATAGAGAGGGCCATGTTGTCTTCAAGCTGTATATTATGTGCAGACGCAAGAAGATAAAAAGGCAATGCTTGGGGCAATCATTGTGATTTTCTCTTCTCTATGAACAATAATGAACATGGGGCCAGAAGGGCTGGAAATTCTTTTTTGCCTACACTTAGATTTACTATGAGGCTGCTGTACTTCATGTACTCAATGAAAAGAAAGGAGAATCAGCGTGCAGTCAGTACCGACAGGGATGATTAACGAAAAAGAAAAGGAGGCCAGCATCAGAAAAAGGCCAGAGAGTGGGGGAAGGGAAACTTCAAACTGGAGGCTGAAGGAGAATTTAATGGTACCCAACATGCGCCGAGAGATTGTCTTCCTGGGAAGTAACTGTAAATATCAATGAATGTAGAACATGAGGGTAACAATGCCACGCAATCAAATAAATAGATAATAGTCCCTGGCTGGACTGAATAGGGATGATGCGAACTGTGGTCCAAGACATCTGGAGAATGCTAGATTGGGGAAGTACATTCTTAACAGCTAGATCATCCTTCCCCAAAACGGCACTTTCCAGATGCATTAGACTGCAATTCTCAACATCCCCACCCATCCCAGATGGAGGCAAAATTGATCCCTCCCCCTATAGTTGGCTGTCAAATGTACAAAAACAGGCTCCCGTGGGCTCCTTGATTATGCAAGTGTGGGAGTGGTCTCAATCTCTTCGTTTGACCTTGGAGAAACGTTAATTTTGATGGTGTCACTCTCAAAAATGGTGTGTTTGAGTGCTGCAGACGAAAAACAAAATGGCCACCATCACAAACACTTCCCCCCATTTTCTAAGTAACCGTCTGTTTAAATATAGTTTCTCCTTCAATTCTACACACAAAAAGGGACATTACATATTTTTAGGACCTACCATTTTATCAAAAAGTTTACTTTTAAGGTTTCCAAATGAAAATAGCGGTACCAAAAATTAAAAGTTGTTCTGTGAACATTAATGTCGCTCAGTCATCTCTTAACTATGGAAACAATAAAGATTATGTGTAATTAAACAATAATAGACTTTTGGGAGTTTAGCCAGTGCATATTGATATGTATGACACTGTTTCTAGTGACACCAGATATCAATTATTAGTAGTGACACCACACGGGTATCCTTCATGCCCCCATATTTTTTACAGTACAGACCTATGAAATTAAAAGATAACAATTGAATCAAAAAGTATATTTTAAAAATTTAAACAAAATACTTAATCATATTTTAATTACAGTCATCATCACTTTCATTACAAATCTCACTTAGTCCTAAGTCTTCTTCATCATCTTCTTCGAACTCTCCCATATTATCACATCGGTCAGGAGCACCTTCACATCTACACATCTCGGTACACCTTAAGCCATTTGACTGACACGTACATGGATGAGAGCAACACCTTTGAGAGCATGAGCAGCGACAAAGTTCCAATATAAGCTCTGGAGCACAGGGCATGGTACATGCAACTGGCTGGTATGTACTCCCTACTTTCTTCCATCCGAAATCCATAGGTGGTGGGATATTAGGATGCTGGAAAACCTGATGCCCACTGCCTGTGGGTTCACACAAACAAATGAACTCCCTGGCAATTCTTAATGAGGCTGTACTTGTTGATGCTGCTTGGTTTTTTCTAAGAAGTTACATACATTTGGCAGCCTACTACTAAGCCAGATGGGAGCCAATGTTATTCACAGATTCTAGACATCTGCAAAGGGGCCATTTCATAGGATCTTTTTTTGTTTGTTTAATTTGAGAGCAGCTGGCTTGTTTTTCCCCTCTTCTGGGAAAAAGTTGCTTGCTACAGAGCAGCGTTTCTCCTTATCCATTTTGTCAGTGTAGTTTCTGCTCCATCCCATTCCTTTTCTGAATTATTAAGGGGGAATGAGGTCTCTCCCTCAAAAGGCTGCTATTTGACAGCAGTTTTCTCAGTTTCCTCCTCCTTTGTAGCACTTTCACATCCTGTTCAGGAGGCTATTTTAGAAATAACTAGTATTTCCCGAAGGTCAACTCAGAAAATTATACTGTTCCTGCACTATCTTTTAAGGTAAACTGGCCCTTCTGACTATAGATTGAACTGCTTGCTGGGGAATTCATTTTGATTCCTGGTCATTGCAGTTATGAGATGATAAAATGTCAAGAACTTAATGTGTGTGATAAAAGGGGGCACACAACTCCAACATAAGGTAAATGTGTCTTACCCCTTCCATGTGTACTGCTGTTGTCAGTACTTGCACCTTTTCATTCATCTCCTGAGTCTGATCCTCAGCACCAAAATTGCTTTTAAGTGTTTGCTTCAAATCCTGAACAAAACACACAGAGAGAGAGAGAGAGAGAGAGAGAGAGAGAGAGAGAGAGAGAGAGGTGTAGCCATTCATTCATTATGTAATTGTGCTTTTAACCTGTTGGTTGTTTTATTGTGGTTTTAATTTTGTGAACCGCCCAGAGAGCTTCGGCTATTGGGCGATATAAAAATGTATTAAATAAATAAATAAATAAATAAAAAAAGATCTTGGTGTTATTGATGAAAACATCAACCCAGTGTGCAGGTGCTGTAAAAAAAAAAAGAGAGAAAAAAAAGGCAAACTCCATGTTAAGCATTATTAGAAAAGGAACTGAGGATAAAACTGCCAGTATCATATTGCCTTTATTCAAACCTATGGTGAATAGTGTGTACAGTCCTGGTCAGCACATTTTTAAAAAGATATTGTAGAGCTGGAAAAAGTGCAGAAAAGGGCAACAAAAAAAATGAAGAGGCTGGAGCAGCTTCCCTATGAGGGAAGGTACAGCAGCTGGGATTGTTTAGCTTGGAAAAATGGAGGCTAAAGGGAGACATGATAGAGGTGTACAAAATTATGCATGGTATGGAGAATGTGAATAGAGAGACATTTTTCTCCCTCTCCCATAATACTAGAACCCGGGGTCATCCCATGAAGTTGATTGGTCAAAGATTCAGGACAGATAAAAGGAAGTACTTCTTCACACAGCACATAGTTAAATTATGGAATTCACTACTGCAAGATGTAGTGATGGCCACCAATTTGGATTTCTTTAAAATGGGATTAGACAAATTCCTGGAGAAGAAGGCTATCAATGGCTGCTAGTCCTGATGGCTATGTGCTACCTCCAGTATATGTCTATGTACACCAGTTGCTGGGAACATGGGTGAGAGGGTGCTGTTGTATTCCTGTCCTGCTCGTGGGTTCCTCTCTTCTCTGCAGCAGTTCCTATCAAATTCTCAGATCCCCACAGATTCATATAACAAACCAATCCAACAGCGTCACCAAAGCAAGATAGTATGCTCAACAGAGTAGTGTGTGAATTCTTATCAATGAGTTCACAATAGTTCAGTAACATGACCTGTACTATTATATAATTACATTGGAGGCAACAGCGTAAGCCACTTCTGTCTCTTAGTGGGAACTTATTCCACTTCCTTCTGTATAGATGCCTACCTGATATACCTGGCTTTGTTCAGGCCCCTTAAGGTATACAGTATGTATGCAGGGTAATCATCTTAAAGTAGTAGGCTGGTGCTAGGCATGTCAGTTAACTTTTAAATGAATCAAATTAATTTCTTTTTTTTCCTCTTTCACCCTGATGACAACCCTGCAAAGTAGGTCAGTGCTAGGCCTGTTTCTGAGCATATGCAGAGTGCCTCCCCTCCCTCTTAAGGGCAAAAGCTGCACACACACTTTCCCCAGATTCTAAGAAAACAATGATATCAGGATGGGGTGCCTTTGAGAGTATTCAGAGTTCAGTCTCTCAAAGTCACACTGTTGTATCTAGTTATGATTTTAAAACCATGCACAGTGGGTATGAACAGGCACCGCAAATGGAAGCAACCTTAGGAGTCTGGGTTGCAAAAGGCACACAGCAGCCACCCGCCCACACACTCACAATGGCCACCAAAGGCCAGTAAGTCTGGCCTCCTGCCCAAGGCATGCTGGGAGTTCTTCCCAAGGCATGCTGGGAGATGTAGGCATAAGCCCAGGATTTTATTAAATTCTTCAAAAGTACTTAAACCCCCAAATTTGGTATTTTGAGATTTTTCTGGTACATGTTACAGACAGACGTATCAGCGTGTCAAATTTCAAGTTTCTAACTCAGCTGGAAGTGGGTAAACATTTCCGGACGTACATTCCACACACATACTTTCAGCCTTATAGGTAGAGATGTTCTTCAGGCCCTCTCTTCATGCTCGTGCCCATGCTCATGCCCCAACCTGCTAATGTCATCAGCAGTTAAGGTATCAATGATATAGGTATATAGATATATGTCTCATCACATCAGCAGATGTTCATCACTATGCAGGTCCTGAGAGCTTTCACTAGATAGTGCATCACTTACAACCAGACTCATCAATCAGAGCCCTGCCTTCTGCAGAGGCCTCGGCCATGCCAAGTGGCATTTTTGCCTCCTACGCTACACTTTCAGCTCATCCCACCATATGCTAGGGCCAGGGCCACAGATCAAGTATAGGTACTCCAGATACTCTGGGGCAACTGATACACCACTTTCTATTTTGAAGTCATCACATTCATTGACATCTTTTTCAGCAGACTTTGGTGTATAGATTGCAGAAAGCATTCTCACAGTAGCAAAATCTAAATAAAAGGGGGGGGGAGTAATGTGAATCCAATCCAAGTTAGACTTAACAATGATCTGTTACTGAGTAAAGCTGCATTCTGTGATGTTTAAAGGCTCCAGTGGTGATTATGTACCAATTAGAGCCCCCTCAAAGAAGATTCTACATGGGATTTGAGGCAGATTAGTTCTATTTGATCAATATGAACTTCATTGTAGACAAAGTTGACCAGGCATAATTTGGCTGTTCCAAATGAAATGCAGGATTCTAAGGACTGTGTCAATGGGGCTGAGTCAAGGACGACTTTGAACACTCTGTACACATAAAACAGATGTGTGTCAAAAAACAATCACACTAACAAATACTGAAGCAGTCACCATACAGGCAGCAACACATGAAATTAAATCTACTTCAGGAAAGCCTTGGGAAAATAACCTGATTATTATTATTTTTAATTCAAAGACCATGCAAGGTTTCTCCTTTATCTGCATCTCAGTATAGTGGCTGGGTTTTTTTCCCCTTTGTGGGTCCCAGTTGTTGTAATGAACAAGGTTTTTCATTGTTATGTGTCCAGTGAGACAATTCATGTTTTGACTTCCCAAGTTGTTGCAATTTGTCATGCTTGGTCTTCTAATTAGTTGCAAATATGGGAATTCAGCTGTTCTTTACAAGAAAGAGATGTTATCAGTAAAATTTATGTAGTAAAGCTATTTGAAACCTAAAACTGCATCCTTAGACATCATTCTTCAATACAGATATCACTGTGTTCTTGAGCAAGTGAATAATGAAAGGAGACTGTAGTTAAAGTTGCAGCCAGCCATTAATTCATTCATACGAGGCTAAGGGGAGACATGATAGAGGTGTACAAAATTATGCCTAGTGTGGAGAATGAGGATAGGGAGACATTTTTCTCCCTCTCTCATAATACTAGAACCCAGGGTCTTCCCATGAAGTTGATTGGTGGGAGATTCCAGTCAGATAAAACAAATTACTATTTCACACAGTTAAAGTATGGAATTCACTTTCACAAGATGTAGTGATGGCCACCAATTTGGATGGCTTTAAAAGGGTTGGATAAATTCCTGGAGGAAAAGGCTATCAATGGCTAGTAGTCCTGATGGCTATGTGTCACCTCCAATATCAGAGGCAGTAAGTCTATATACACCAGTTACTGGGGAACATGGGTGGGAGGGTGCTGTTTCACTTGTGTCCTGCTTGTGGGTTTCCTGTGGGCAGTTGGTTGGCCATTGTATGAATAGATTTGATTGACTTTGGTCTGATCCACATGGCTCTTACGTTCTTATGAGAGAGGTGAGGGTCAAAACAGGCTTTATTTAAAATCCTTATCTAGCAGATACATCCTTTTTCATTTTTAGTCTAGAGGGGACCCTAGTGTGGGTGATAGGGGGTTTATTAAGAACTGGATCATGCCCCCTCTGCCTTATCCAGAGTAAAAATGAAAAAAAGTCATAGGTGCTAGATACGGATTTAAAGGAATGTCTGTTTTAGCCTTGTGATTGGCTCTTTATTTTGTTTAAGAAGGGCAGCAAAGACTGTTTTGTTCCATAAGAGTTTTAATGCTGTACAATGTTTTGTCACTCTTTAATTTTAATTTTAATGCTTCTCTTATTTTATTTTATGGTGGAGAGAGTTGTGCCTGTATTTCATGGTTTTATGTGATGTTTTTAAGTTTTACATCACCCAGAAAGCCTGGTAGGGGGTGGGTGCATTTATAAATCTAACAAAGAAATAAATGGTCATGCTAACATTTGCTTAACTTCAAGTTTAAAGTCCATTTCCATGGCACCAGTTTGGCAGGCATATGAGAAACTAAAGTTCCTCAACTCAACAATCTTCATTTTAAGTGCCCCAGTGAAAATATCAAAGGAATTATTTTACTGTTGTTGTTTAGCTTGTTTTTAAGGCATAGCCAGAAAGTCTCAGATAACCATAAAATGAACAATCGGAATGGTTACAAGAACATCAAGTTAGTATTTTGTTTTTTCCCCTAAGACCTAACAAATATTCCCCAACAATCATTTCCTGCAGCTGCTTTCCTCTTTCTGAGATGACAGTACAGCTTGCTATGTCAGAAGAACCAGAGCAATGGCGTAATCTATCAAAGGAAATGTACATAGTGCGTCAGCATGAGAGCTGCCCTGCAGTAACAAGGTCCCATAAGACTATAATAACACAAGAAGAGCCCTGCTGGATCAGACCAAGGGTCCATCTAGTCCAACACACTGCTCACACAGTGGCCAACCAGCTGCCGTCCAGGGAAAAGCTGGAGAGTAATTCCAGTTTTTTTATGATCAGAAGTATGAAAGCGAAGGAAGGGCAGGGAAGGCAGTCCTCTAAACTTGTTGGATCACTAGAGAGGAAACAGACTTCAAGACAGAGAGTATTTCAAGCAAAAGAAAGACTGTCCCCTTTCCACAGAGATATGTAGAGCATTACATTCTGGAATCTGGATGTGGCATTATACTCAGGTCAGATCTACACCAAACAGGATATGACACTTTAAAAACAGCTTGAAAATTGTATATGGCACATTTCCTGGGCCCTAACAGTTGTCACTACTGTTATAAACCATTTTAAAGCAGTAGTGTAGATCCTGCCTAAGTCTTTGTCAGTCTCTATCTAAAGATCTCCTTCAATCAGCAGAGTCCTGTTAAAGTGGCCATGTGTTCCCTTTTACAGAGGACAGTCCTCTATTTGAATGGCTGTCCAGTCCTGTTAACGTGGCCATGTGTTCCCTTTTACAGAGGACAGTCCTCTATTTGAATGGCTGTCCAGTCCTGTTAAAGTGGCCATGTGTTCCCTTTTACAGAGGACAGTCCTCTATTTTAATGGCTGTCCAGTCCTGTTAAAGTGCCCATGTGTTCCCTTTTACAGAGGACAGCCCTCTATTTGAATGGCTGTCCAGTCCTGTTAAAGTGGCCATGTGTTCCCTTTTACAGAGGACAGTCCTCTATTTGAATGGCTGTCCAGTCCAGGGCCCATTTAAAGTTAAAGAACTATTAGTAAGAAGAGCTCCACCTTGAAGTCATCTATCAACAACACCTGGACAATATACTGAGCATAGAATATGGGTCATCTGATCACAGTCTTCCACATTATGGTAAAATGGATGGGTCTTTTATTAAATTATAATTATTATTTCTAAATTTGTATCTACACATATAAATTAGCAGATGCCAATTTTATGCAAATCATCGTATTTTGTCCCTGCCCCCTTTCTTGTGATTCATTTCCTCTTTTTGGTGATGCGTAAGTGGCCACCTTAAGCCCTATCTTTCCAATGGCCTTTCTGAAATAGTGTTTGGCAAGGCCAGACCCACAGTTCAGAATTGTGGGGCAGCCACTCAGGCTGTTGCTCTGGGGGTATCGTGACAGGACAACAAATTACTATTATTTAGTTGATTGTTACTGTATTTTTACTGCCAGGGATGGGAGGAGGTGCTTGTGGGAGTTCTGCCTCAGGTGTCAAAAATGAGTCGATTGCCCTTGGGTACTATACACTCTGATTTGTGGGAGAGCCAATTGCTTCCCCCACCCCACCCCACCCCACCCCACCAGCAAAATGGCTTGGGTCAGTTCTGATGTTCAGAATTGTGACTCTGTGACAAGAGTATTGTTATTGCTGCTGTGAATTTGAATCCAGTTAGGCAAGATATTAACACCACTCTGCTCCTTATTCTTTATTTACTGTATTTATAGGCTGTCCTATAACAGAATTCTCAGGGCAGATCACAACAAGAAATAAAACCATTTCAAATTCAATAACAGAAAGCACAACAATAAAAGTATAATATATCAGAGCAATATATATATATATATATATATATATATATATATATATATATGGAAGCTAAAGCAGATTAAAATGCTAGAGATACTTTTTTTTTCTTTAAATCTACACCTGGAACTAAAATAACACCAAAGTAGATGCCAGGCAGACCTTTCTGGAGGCGCCAGCAGCTGCAGAATCAAGCAGTGGCCACTTTCATGACAGAGGAGTTGGGGTTAATAGCAGGCCGAGATCAGGCCTCAGAAAATGTCTGTGTCCAAATTCCATATGAATGCTTCTTGGTTGAAGACTACTCTCCTTCAGTGAATTCCAGGCAGCATGGATCTGTCCAGGGTCCTGACAGTTCCTGCCTTGTCTGACCTTGCCTTCCTCTCCTGCATAGCTGGAGTTGACTCTGCTTCATCAGACTTGACTCTGCCTCTTCTTGTAAATGCCACCGCTTCAGATCAGCTCCCCTTGGAACCTTGAGCTGAGCTAGACAGGACTCTCACCACAGCCACCATAAGGCACACAGCTCTCACTTGTGCTGGCAACAGCTAAACCAATCTTGTTGCAGTGACAGTAATCAATATGCCCAGCCTGGTGTTGTGCCCAGGGTTAGCACTACAGTCATCTTTTCGATATTGGGGAGAATCTACCCTCTTCAGCAATGGAAATGGTGGTGACAGAAGGAGTTCCTAGATCTTGGACACCAATGAGATCATTGACATCAGTTGTTTGTTGTTGTTGTTGTTTTACGATTACAGATATCGTAAAAATATCTGTAATCGTGAGTTGATGAGTTGTTACAGATATTTGCAAGAGATATGGACTTAGGCACTGTAACAACTCATAACCTCAGGGAAGGGGCTTCCTTAAAAGGCCTCTCAAGATGGGTCCTAGAGAACTGTATGACTTGAAGAAATAAAGATGGCTGAGCCCAGCAGTCCCAACTGCCTGCCTCACCATTTGCTTCTCTCTGCATCACCCAGAAGATATTGGGGGCAACGACTCCTGCATCCCTGTATCTTGCCCTGAACACTTGCTAAGTTGTGTTTTGTTTTTCTTGTAACCAAGTTGTAGCCTGTTTTCAACCCAGCTCAGTGCTGGTTTGCTTTGCTTTCCCCAGTCTCTAAAACACTGAATTGCAATCTGTGCTCATGGTGAATGCTTCAGATAACAGTGCAACCTGTGCTCTGAATAAGAGCAGACTGACACATGTACAGTGACCATGCAGATCAGCTCATTAATGGTCATAGTGCCATTACCATTTTTGATGACACAGACAAGGGATAGCATTAATTCCAGATTAACTGGAAACAAATTTATGGAATTTGGATTCTTAGTTAACAAGCACCCCCGCTTCTGACCACCTGGGTAGTTCATCAGTGAGCTTCTATCATTTTTGTGCATATGTTAAAATTTCCCCCTTTCCCCCATGCAATAAAATTATGCAGAATTCAACAAAAGATGCTTAGGGGAAAGGGTCAATATACTACTATCGCCAACAATCTGACAAAACTATTTTGCAACAGACATAGAGTCCTTACTGTCCTTGCCCAGCTTGTGGCATTTCAGCCAGACCCTTAATGAGCCCTCTAATTGAGACATTTTACTAAAGCCTGGCAGAAGGTTTCTTGGATACAATAAAGACATAGAAGTGTAATTATGTGTCATAGATAAACCGTCTGTAGGCCTTTCCATTATGTTTATTGCAATGTAAAAAATGAGAAGGCCAAGATCCTGCCATATTTCTTGAGAATGTCGGGAATGAATTAGATCTGTGTTATCCATTTAATTAGGTTCTTTATCCTTGGGTATACTGTCTGAACAGAATCAGTAATCATTTCTATTATGTTATTAGTCTTCACATGAATGCTCTAGAGAACAGACTACATTTCTCTTATATGTAAGGTTTTAATGTATATGGTTTTAAATGGGTACAACTGATTTTTTTCCTGCCATGTTAGGATTTCCCCCCACTTTGCTAAGCAATGTGCCTTTGTATAATATATTGCCTTCCATTATATATAAAAAAACACCCTGTGGTTTAAGAGCATAGTTATGGCTCTCTCATACTGGCACAAGCTCCACAAAGCCAAGAAATTGGAAGCTAAGGCTTATGCCTTAACAGACGTGCCTTGTGATCATAGAATCTTAGAATCGTAGAGTTGGAAGGGGCCTATAAGGCCATTGAGTCCAACCCCCTGCTCAATGCAGGAATCCACCCTAAAGCATCCCTGACAGATGGTTGCCCAGCTGCCCCTTGAATGCGTGGGAGAGCCCACAACCTCCCTAGCTAACTAGTTCAATTGTCGTACTGCTCTAAAGTTGCTTACAACTTCCCCTCCATGAATCCACACTTTTCCTTGGTCTTCCAGGCCCAGATCCAGATGAGTGCCTGGGACCAGCAAAGATGACTCACATTGTCCTGGTTCTTTATTGTCTTATCAAGCATATGAGCCTTACTGTATTGCTAGAAGAATCCTCCTGTGAGTTGACCCACAACTATTTGTTGCCTGTAAGCAAAAACAATTTCTGATATTGAACACCATCATTTCTGATCACAAGACACGTTTGTTTAGTCAGCAGCCTTAGCTTCCAATTTCTTGGCTTTGTGGAACTTGAGCTAACATGAGAAATAGCCTTAACTATGCTTTTGCTGCCTGACCAGAGCCTTAGGAGTTAGAATTCAGATTGTGTAAATAAAACTGCTTTCGTCCTTAAAGTGTGTATGTGGTTTTATTCCTCAGAGGGCTGGCTATTCCTGACTAAGGACAGAGCTAGGGAGGAGGCTGCCTGGGAATTCAGACATTTGGTCCGGGGGCCTACCTTGCAGGGACACTGGGTAGACCCCAGCCTTCCTTCACAGCTGTGTCTCTGTATGTTCAGAAAGGCTTACTTCTACATAAGCCTGCAAAGGATTTCAACATACCCTTTCTTTCCCTGTCCCTTCTTTATCAGTGATCTATCAATCAATGAGAGTGATTCCCTCGGCCTTCAAAATTACCTCTCTCTTATCTCAGTTGACAGTTTCCTGCTACTACTCCCCCAGTGTCAGAATGCTGACAGTAACACTGGAACTCCTCTCAAAGCACAGGAGTACTGGCAGCATTCTAGCTTCAGAGTGAAAATGAGCATGCCCAATATAACTTTGCCCACAGAGGCGGCCATAGGTCTTCATGGGCCAGAAAAACCTTTACAACTGTTGAACCTCCACTCAAACCTTCACTAAACTAACAAAACCTGAATAAACCTGAACAAAGCACATCAGTAATTTTCATAAGAATTCAAAAGAAGTATATGATATGCCAATCAACAACTTGGAGTAAAAAGTACAAATGTGTCAGTTTCCAGCCATTTTCAACTTGCTGTACCTGTGGCACCTTTTGGGCATGTTCAGATAACACAACAGCTAGCTCTGCCCTTATAGTCTACTCCAGGGATGACTAGTAGTATGTTGCACTTGGGTGACATGCTAATAAGTCATCCATGGAGTAGGCTATAAGGGCAGGATTGGCTATTGCTCTCTCCCCCCTCCCTCCCCCCCCAAATGGTGGTGCTGGTTCCCCCTAACCTTATCGGTGCACTGCCATTCTATGGAGAGGGGGAAACACTCCCCCACTTCCTTCCTGCTGTCAAGCAAGCTGATCCATCCACTGATTTTTGCTGCAGTGACCGTGGAGGAAGATGCGCCACGGCCACAGAAAGAACCGGCGGATGGATCATCTCACCTGTCAGAAAAGGAGATCCATCTGCCAGGGCCATAGAAGCAAGAAAGGAGGTGGTTCTAGAAAGGGTTGCTAGAGCCACCCCCTTCCTTGTTTTTATGGCCCCGGTGGCAAAGGAGCCGATGGCATGGAGTGATCTCATCTCATTCCACGATGATGCCTCATTCCTCATTTGTTTTGAGACCAAGGGCAGAGAGAGCTGTCAGTGTCAGCTCTCTCCGTGCTCGGCCTTGAAACAAATAGGGAAGGAGGCGTTTCGAAGGAATACCACTGCACCACATAGGTCAAACAGACATGATGTGAAGCTGGTGTGTGTGTGTGTGTGTGTGTGTGTGTGTGTGTGTGTGTGTCAGAGAGACAGAGAGAGAGAGAGAGAGAGAGAGAGAGAGAGAGAGAGAGAGAGAGAGAGAGAGAGAGGGAGGGAGGGAGGGAGGGAGAGAAGCAAGTCCTAATTCCTATTGAGTGCTTCTTGGTTTTACTGAATGAAAAAAGCTCATACCTTAAGCAACTAAATGAACAGCAAATTAATTACACATTCTGATAGTTTGATCTTATCATACAGTTAGGCTACGTGCTGTCCAACCCATTCTGTCAAGCAAGAATGAATCAACTCAAGTATGACAAAGCAAATCAAGGGAGCCAAATACAGAACCCAAGGGTTCATTCATTTACAATTAAAAATAAGAGACAATTCATTAGCAGGAACCCATTGATTTAATCGTAACATCCAAGAAAACTAATTTACTTCACAGTCTGGCTTCAGTCAGGTTTCCATTGATCTAAATAAAAGCATATTGTTTGTAAACGTGTAACAGAATATCCATTATTTAAACTTATCTCCCAACCTGTTATCTGAATTCATTATGTGCCTCAAATGTATCCACATTTCATTGCAATCCCATGTGAATAATATCCTCCTCTTTTACTTCAAACTTTTATGAGACAAAGAGCATCATCAGGCAAGCATTTTATTGCATGCTCGTTGCTGGGCACTCACAGATTTTTGCAGGTCCCTCTCACGACGTTGTCTGCCTCCTGCACGCCTCCCTCCCCTTCTGGCCTTCTTACCATGACAAAAAAAGACCCTGATAAGTCTGAATTCTTTTTAGAGATGAAACTTGCCACTATCTCCTGCTGTGTGCAGGAGACGGGGCATAATAGAAACGGCCCACGGAATGGGCCATGCACGTTGTTGACTTCTTCTTTCCTCTCTCTAAGAAAGAGGAAGTATTAAGCAATAAAAGCGAGAGCAGACAAGCAACAGTAGTGAAGCTTGATTTCCCCTTTTTGATGGAGCTCAAAGACCTTCTAAATGTTTCCCTAGGCTGGACATATAAATGTGGTTCTATATTTTTCCATGCATTCTGATGCAACAAATAGAAATCATATGCATGGACACAAATGCAGATCTGCTGTATCAAGTGTTTTAAAAACTGCTGCACAAAAAGACAACATTCCCCAACTTAACAATGCACACTTATTTTAATGCCTGACAATGTGTAGGAATGTCCACACACACCCCTCATGTTTGTAACTTAGCCACAGGTTTAAAAATTTGCTCATAGCAGACTTCTGCTGTTGTTCTCTTGATTGAGTTAATTCTCATTAAATTTCCATGTGAGAAGTGAACAGAACACAATTCCCATTTGTATTTTCATAACTTTGATCTTCATTTGACTAATTATCCCACTGAATCTATGCAGTTCAGAATTGTGCTATTTCCTGCTTGTGCTTAATGGAAGTTTTATTTTTCAGACCTCTAAAACAAGTTTCTAGCAAAGCTTATGCAAGGTTGATTGCAATTTAAATATATTTTATCATGCAGTAATTTCTATCATTGTTCTTAGCAGGGGGGTGTTTTAAGTGTTTCTTGCCTCATAACATGATGAATTGTAAATCAATAAATGCATTAATCTGCTTAGGGGGTTAAAAAGGTGTTACCAGGGCATTCATTTGTGGGTTTAAATCATTATGAAATACAATTTTTATTTTGTATTTATTATTCCAACTGACACATAATGGCTTACAGATAATATGTTAATAGATGTATCTTCCCAGTCAGCTTTACTTGTGTGATAATGTGAAGTACTCTGTGAAGTAAGAGAAATGGATGAGAATCTAGCATAAACAAGATTCTTTTAAGGAGGCCATTGAGAGTTCTGCCATTAGAAACCATTGTTGGAATCAGATGTTTAAAGTGCTCAGATATTTTTATTACTGATAAAAATATTAACACACCACATTTGAAGCTGTCCCTCTGTTTCATGTTAATATTGTCAAAGTTAGATGAAACATCCTTGCTTCTGTGCCAAATAATTGCTCGCAAGGTTTCCCTGGTTTTGCACAGCAATGGGAACTGTGGTCCATCCTTGAAATCCAGGTTCAGATCTACACCAAGCAGGATATGACACTTTGAAGATGGTTTCAAAACTGCATATGGAGTGTGTCCTGGGCCTCAGTTCTTAAACTTCCACAATTCCACACTGCATCATAGGGATATCAGAAGAATCATCAATGGACTTGTAGATTCTGCCGCGGACCAGCTTTTGCTGAATTGCAGGGATTCCATGAATGAATAGACCGGTTATTTACTTTTGGTGGAGGTATTAGTGCAAGTACATATTTGAACAAGTGGAACAGAATTCTCATACCCTAAAAAAATCTATTTCCATCAATGAGCAAAAGATGAAACTAAAGATACCTGACAATCCACAAAAAACAAATTTGTGTATTTGTGCTTTTAACCTGTTGGTTGTCTTACTATGGTTTAAATTTTTGTGAACCACCCAGAGAGCTTCGGCTATTGGGCAGTATAGAAATGTAATAAATAAATAAATAAATAAATAAATAAATAAATAAATAAATCAAAATCTGTATCTCCCTACTGCAACATTCCTGCATGGGTAGTGATTATTCTCAAAACAGGTGTCCTGATTGCTTCAAGGAATCTATAAGCAAAGCTCTGCCTTATATTCAAAGTATGGGGAAAGTTACAGGACTTTCAGTGTACGAATAAAATAAAATGTTAGCTTCACCAGTTTGCTTTTCTGTCAAATGTTGAAGTAGAAAACTGCGGGTTGAAAGGCACAGCTTTGTGTTTTGAGCTCAGTCCCCACCTCTGCCCTGTATTAAGGTTCCTAGGCAAGTTATTTGTCTTTTACCTCTCTGTGAAATGGGAGCTATGTACTGCATGCACTACAACAGCCATTTTATGACTGTGCCCGTGACACTTTCTGTTTCTCAATATTCCAAATGTGTTCACTGGCCCAAAAAGTTTGGAAATTTTGACTTATTTGCCCAAGAAGGGTTTGTTTGTTTGTTTGTTGTTTGTTTTTAGGTTAGTACAATGCGATGTGCACAGCAAAGCTTATGGATTGGGCTGATGAATTGCATTTGGATTGGTGTTGCACAGCCTGCACAGGCATACTCTAGAATCTAGTTGCATGATTTCAGTTTTCTTGTGTAATGTTCCCATTAGGGACAGGTGAGATTTTTTTTTCTACTTTGTTTTTAAAGAATTTACAAAATTTGCAAATTTCTTCATATTCAAACAGAAAGAACTTTATCTTAAAAAATGAATATGAGAGAAATCAAAACTCACGCATTTGTCCATCCAGGCCCAGAGCTTTGAATGCTTAGCTCTTGAAAGTCTTCGTTTTAATCCCTGTGTATTCAACAATTTTAGTGTTGAACTAAGTTTCTCCCCCCCCCCTTTTTTTTCTGTTCTCTCCATGCTGGATATAGCTGTACCGATTTCATTTGGCAGGTGCAGATGTTTCAATTCATTTTTTTTTACTTTTTTGTAAGAGCTTTCCAAAACGCTCAAATATCTTGATATTCAGGATGCAAAGAACATGAGATTTTTTAAAAAAAATATGCAGGAGAAAAGCAAATCTGGTTGATTTGTGTCCATCCTAATTCTCTTCTTCCTTTGTTTCTTGGTTGATGAGATCAATGAAGCTGAGGAGGTCCTCTTCACAGTGGTTCCTAGGCACAGTGGATGTGCCATTGTTGCTGCGGCTGCAGACCTTTGCCACGGGTGGAAGGACGTTACTCTGTACATCTCTGCAAGACTTGTCTCCACCAGCTTCCTGTACTGAGCCCCACTGTGACAAACCCCCAGAGCAAAGCTTAGCAAGCTTCACTTGAGCCCAGATGATCGCTAACAGCAAGAGCTCAGTGATGTTATCAAAAGCAGATGGTTCCTTTCCAGCCTGGAGTCAGGCAGCTTTGCCGGGTGCATCACTTTGCTGCCAGACAACCTGCCGATCTCTCCCACTTCAACAGCCAGGAGAACCACCAACAGTAATGATGTGCCTGCCCTCCTCTCTCTTCTGCTCTCCCTCTCTAGCTTTCTCCACTAAGCACATAAACAAAATGGACAAAGCAACATGCTGTAGAATCAAGAGAAGAGTATTTTTAAAAGAGAACAGGAAAAAGAAGAGAGCACTAAGAGAATGAATCTCAAAAAAAAAAAAAAGAGCCAGTGTGGTGTAGTGGCTAAGGTGTTGGACTGGGAGTCAGGAGAGCCAGGTTCTAGCCCCCACTCGGCCAAGGAAACCCACTGGGTGACTTTGGGCCAATCACAAAACTCTCAGCCCAACCTACCTCACAGGGTTGTTGTTGTGAGGATAAAATGGAGAGGAGGATTATGTACATCGCCTTAGGTTCCTTGGAGGAAAAAAGCTGGGATATAAATGTAATAAATAAATAAAAAAGTTAGGAGAACTAATCAATGGATTGTATCCAATCCAATGATGCCCTTTGGCCCATGGAAGGGAATGAAATGGGACACAAGATTATTTTTGCTGATTCCCCCTTCCCTCTGTAGCCTCCCCCGGTGCCTTCCTCTAAAGCTGCAGCAGAAAGTTGGGATCCTCCAGAACTAGGGGTGGGGGATTGGCATGGAAGGGTGCAGGAAGAATTGGCAAAATTGCCTTCCTTCCCTTTGCATTGTTTTAAATGTTAGCTGGTTTTATGGTTTTAAATTTTGTATATTGATTTTTTTTTCCTGCTGTCCGCAGCATCAGCTTCTTCTTCTTCTTTTTTTAAAAATTTTATTTACCACAAATTAAAACATCTTACAAAAAAGAAACAACAACACAACATACTACATACATTTTGAATAAATGTTGAATACATATATATTGAGTAAATATTAACTATAACCTATCCTATCATACAATATAATCATTCTTAACATATAAGTGCACCCCCACCTCGGGATCTATTCCTGCTTCCAAAATCTCATACTTTCTTCCGCTGGCGGTTTCCCACTTCCCTTAGAAAACACAAATATTAGGAACTGTTTCCAAATTCCTTCAAACTCATTTATTTTGGTTATACCTTTCCTCCACTTAATATTACAAGTCAATTTATCATTAATAGCTATATCCCAAACTTCTCTATACCATTCTTCAATAGAATATTCCCCCTGAATCTTCCAGTTCCTAGCTACCATCAATCGTGCTGCAGTCAGCAAACTTTGTAAACTGCCCAGAGAGCTTCAGCTATGGGGGGGTATATAAATAATAATAATTATTATTATTATTATTATTATTATTATTATTATTATTATTATTCACAGAAGCTTCTGGTGGATGAAAGGGCCTTCCATGAAATCCGGTTCCCGCCAAGCCAGGAAGGCTTTGGCGGGAAAGCAGCTGTTGCTCCTCTGAGGACAGAGGAGCAGAATATGGCACCTTGTGAGTTGCCACATATGTGTCACGTGAGGCAAGGGTGGGTCAGAGTCTATAAAGGCCGGCCCCTCCAAGTATCGGCCTCTTTCACTTTTTGGCTTCAGCAAGACAAGCATCTATGGAGAGCAAGGCAGGCAGAGAGCGTGGCCAAGTGCCTTTGAGTGCTTGAGTCAACATGAAACATTTTGTCATCCAAGCTTCCTTGCAAAGGTTCCTGCCCTGAAAGGCGGCCAAGAAATGTTTTAAATAAAATAAAATAAATACGCGACTGTAAATTGAATACACATTTACCCAGAGCTTCCTAGACTCGTTTTTAAATTTATATCTATTGACAATTGGATCTCACTCATTCACTCACCTACTGGAGGACATAAAAGTGATAAAGGTGTCTTTGAGAGAGAAAGTGAAATGTTCAAGGGCAGGAAAGAGTAAAATAGTATGTGCTGGTTATCAGTGTCATCTGCGTGTGTATGTGCATGTGTGTGTGTGAGAGAGAGAGAGAGAGAGAGGGCGGGAAGAGAATAAGGAAGGAAGGAAGGAAGGAAGGAAGGAAGGAAGGAAGGAAGGAAGGAAGGAAGGAAGGGTAATTATGGAGATAAAACATTTCTAAATGTGTTACTGGCAAATGCATCAGTATCGGTGTAATAATTTATGAAAGCTGAGGACAGAGAAGGAAACCTCCACTATTCCCATTTCTATTGGTTTATTTAACATGTTTACACCAAATAGATTTCTAAGAAAAACGGTCTTTTCTGTGGCTCCTGGGAAGGACAGTTCAAGCACAAGTACTCAGGGCTTTGCAACAATTGTCACTGGGCGTTCAAATATTTAAAACAAAGTCCATTTCAAGCTCATTAAAAAAAATCTAGTGCAAAGGAACTCCTTTAGATGGAATAAGTGATGTAAAGGAAGAAGCTTCCCTAAATTTGACGCTGTCTGGTTTGCCTTGTTTATATTATATTTTTATAATATTATAATATTTTATAATATATTTTTATATTATATTTTTATAAAAATGTAATAAATAAATAAATAAATAAATAAATAAATAAATAACAGCAGAGCATGTATGGGAGGGGAGGTATCTTTAGCATACAAGAATATAAAACATGTTGAGCTTCATATACACACACACACACACACACACACACACACACACACAAATCATTTCCTAAATTGAGCATTTATTTTCGGGCCATTGCTTACTAGAAGACATTAAGCAGCAGATCACACCCTACATTTTATTTTCCATTAATATTCATTTATTTTATTTATTTATATGTTTGATTTGTACACCGGCACTTAAGGTAGCTTACACAGACAATTAAAAGTGGTTAAAAAGTGGTTATTATTAAATCTGGATCCAAACCAAGGGATTTTCCAGAGAGATTTATGGATTGCTAACTTTAATGACCATAGGTGAAGCTTTCAAAGTGCCTTAAGGCCCAGTCCTATGAGTGGGTATGATGAGATGCATCGGGACCTTGGCTCTAGTTGAGGAAACAGCCCATCCCTTTTGTCCCAGCCCTGGGACCCCATACCAGCCATAGTGCAATACCAGCCATCAGTAGCATATGGCATTTCATCTAAGGGTGGACTGTTAAGAGTGGGACAGGGTGGATAACAAGACCTGATCACCAAGGAACCTTTGCACCATATCCAAAAGGGCAATGGGAGTGGCACTGGATTCCTTGCACCATTGCAATTCTGCTTAGGAGATTAATTGTGTAATGTAGCAAAACAGCAAGGTATTGTTGCTTTTCTCCTTCAAGCAGTGTTTTATAGTCTGGGGAACAGACCGCCATGGCTGTGCCACACTTGTCATGTACAGGATAATTCTTTAGCAGTTTGCACCATTGCAGCAAATACTAATGATCAGGCTACTCTTCTGGGAGAATGTCCAAAAGAATGGTAGCTCAATCTGCAGGCTTTGCTGTCTCCCTGGGCCAATATTTCACTGGCAGGAGCCAATGCAAGAGACTACCGTTGCAATCCGATATACAGTTACCAAGGAATAAGACCCACTGAACTGAGTAGAAATATTTAGGGTTGCACTGTCAAGCTGTACAACAACAACAGTGATTTATGCAGAGTGGACAGGAAGGGGTTGCAGCGTTGACCATGTGCACCCATGTACTTTGTTTTAACTGGGTTATAAGAACAGAAGAAGAGCCCTGCCGGATCAGACCAAGGGTTCATCTAGTCCACTATTCTGTTCACACAGGGGCCAATCAGCTGTTGACAGGAAATCATCAGGCAGCACCCTCCTGCCCATGTTCCCCAGCAACTGGAGTACATCAGCATACGGCCTCTGATATTGGAGGTAGCACATAGCTATCAGGCCTAGTAGCCATTGATAGCCTTCTCTTCCAGGAATTTGTCTATCCCTGTCTTAAAGCCACATCCTTGTGGTGTGAAAACACATCGACTAAGGACACAATCCTATGCATGTTTAGACAGAATAAAAAGTCATACAACCCCCCAGCATTCCCCAGCCAGCATGTTGGATGCAGAATTCTGGGAGTTGTAGGATTTTTTTTCCTGCTCCAAAGCATACATTGGGTTGCGACCTCAATGTGTTCCATTCCTTGCAGATATGCCACTAATTCAACATTTCCCATCTCTCAAGCATTGGTTTTTTTACAAAAGGTGTGGTCATTAATGCCTACAAGTTTTAAGTTCTTAACATTTTCAACAGCTTTTGGAAGTTTGCGTGACCCAGATGCATAGCACCAAAAATATATATTAAAAAATCTGTACCCTAAAATGCTAGGCAATTATTTCAAAACCAAGTATTAGAGATTTTGAATGAATTCTTGCTTGGATATACACTAGTGTGAATAACATCACGCTTGGAACCAGGAGATGTTCAATGATTTGATGTTCAAGAACCTAAAGAACTACCACAATGCATTTGGACATTCATTATTCAAAGCCCACACTTTTGCATACAGCACATCTGCAAGACAAGGTCTCTTTCCTTCCAGATGGCATCTTGCCTGTTTCACTCTGACTTTCCATCTGGAGGAATTGGGAGCATCTGCCACCAGACCTTAAAGCCAGTATTGCTCCATTTATCAGTCAGTAGCATGAGGCACTCTAGATGTCTCAGTGAAGGTGAGCCATTATTTTGCTAGGAGCATCCTGCAGATTGGGATTTTGTGGGTCCCTCACAAGCCAAAGCCATTACAGTGACTCTACTCAGGTCAGTCACAGTAAAAAAAAAAAACCTAAAAAAAAGCTTTTCTAATTGGATACTGAGCACAGGCTGATTAAAATAAAATAAAATGTAACTTCCTTTCTTTTCTTTTTGTTAATGGATGTTCATGACACGTTAAATTAGATTCCATATTCCAAGTGCATTTAGGATTCCTACTTTATCAGGACTGGTCTCAAATTAAACCAATTATTTCCCCAGTGAGACAGGTCATGATTATTATTTTTACTCTTAAAAGATTTTTAAAATATGCTTTGACTTGCCTACAGAGGTTTGACATTGAAATTAGGCTAAAGAGATATGGGGGAAAGGGACAAATTATGATGACAAAAGTTCTTGATTTGGCAATGCACCAAAAATAAAACAACTATGTCTAGAGAAGTGATGGTCAGATAACTTAAAGGGATGAAATTTTGGAGGCATTAAGGCACTGTCAACAGAGGCAGTCTCTTCGCTCTGCCTAATGGTAGGGCTGGACCTGTGCATAGGAATGGGAAGTTTGGGATCAAATATTGGGAAAGGTCTTTCAGAGAGAGAGAAGTAGAGCTGGGGGTAGATCTGCCAATAGTGAAATCTCACCAGGTTAGTTGGAATGTACCTTACACCTGTGGAAAGGGGTTGAATTTCCTAGCAACCTGAGCAAGGAGAGTCGCACTACAGGATAATGCCATGATCACACAGGGGTGGAAGGAGTGTTATAAGAATCAGCCAGTTCCAAGGATTCACAAGGAGCAGCTATGCATAGGAAAATCATATATCCCCTGGATAAGGGTTCAAGTACCATCGTGGGACTCGAGTTTAGGGAACAGGGTTTGGGAGTGTTTTGCAAGGGAGAAGAAATGGAGTTACTCTTCTGACAAGCAAAAACAGCTACAATGGTAAGCTCAAAGGCATTCACACTGAGAGCTGCCTGGGATCATAGTGGAGAGGACCACTGAAAAAGAAAAGCGGAGAGAGGAGAAGTATAAGTCCACACTTATGGGCACCAGTGAGATGGAGACTAAACCTGCGTCCTGACCCAGGTAATTTCAGTGCTGGCAGTGAGGGGAAGATTTCAGTCTCTACTGATCTGGGCCAGTAGGAATGGTTGAGAATTTGTTTTTGCTTGCAAAACACGGAAGCATGCCCTGTTCAAAACTCTGAATGTGAGCCTGAGAATGTGTCAGCTGCAAATATTCATAAATTGTCAAGCATATGCGTGTTCATCTTGTTCCCAATTCCCAGTTTGATTTGCGCAAATTTCTTGATTTGTGCAAATTTCCTCAGTAGAATGAATCAGCCTGCATTAGTCTATGGAGGAAATTTGCACAAATTTGGGGAGATTTGTGCAAATCTCCCATTCAATGGCTGCTTGGTTTGTGCACATTTCCCATTCGCACAGAGCAAATAGCTACCGCAAACAGGAATCGGACAAGAGTCAAGCAGCTGACGATGTTCAGAGAATCCTGGCGATCTTGAACATCGTTCATTTGCCCATTATCCCTGTTGAGTTTCTCAAGCTGCAACCCTATGCACACTAATTTGGGAGAAACCCCATTGAACTCAACAGCACCTACTTCTGAGTGAACATGGACAAGACTGGGATGCTGGGAAATGGCTTTCTGAGAGAGAGAGAGAGAGAGAGAGAGAGAGAGAGAGAGAGAGAGAGAGAGAGAATGCATACTTTAAAAAAATCATCCCATCAGATTACCCGCCAATTTCCTCCCAGTTCACTAAACTGCAATTAATAATGTCAAGACTCTTTACCCCAAAATAAAGATATCCTCTAGCTCTAATAGAGGAGCATCTCAAGGAAATATTTCTGCATTTGTGTGTGGGCACAGCATCTGCTGAAACATTCTGGCTGTGTTCAGTGTAAGCATAAACTAATTACATGTTAAAACCACCATCCACAGATGGCACTGGATTTCTTGTCTCCTTGTATAAGATTTCATCAGGGTGGCAGAATGCAGGCCAAAACTTGCCAAATATTTCATTCAAAAATCCCCAAGTGTTTAAATGACATTTTGAAGATGTTTTCTTGTTTGACTAACTGCTTCTAGTTCCAGCATATGTTTTTGTAGCAAACTCTGTATCTCTCATTTGTCTTGTTTCAAAATGCTGGTCTTCCCTTTACATCATTCAGTAAGAAAACAACTAAACTGAGAAGACGTGATTAATTTGATAAGCATAAATTTGTCACCATCCAACCCAGGGTGACCAGACCACCTGGAAAATCCTGGAGACCTCCTCCAAAACAACGCTAGTCCAGAGCAACTGGGGCCGGGGGGCAATTTACCAGGGAAACAGGTGCCGCAGCAGCTACGGTCAAGTGCCGTTTCAGGCCGGCTTGCTTTCCCAGGAAGTCTCAACTCTCGCCAGACTTCTGGCAAGATTTCCACATCCTGGAAGTCTTGCGAGATTTGAGACTGCAACTGGGAAGGCGATCACAGAGGGCAGAGGCAACAGCGAGCAGCAGGGTCGCATCGTCATCGGAGGTGGCTGCGGCACCATCACCACTACCAGCACCAGAGGTGGCATTGGAGGCAGTGGTGGCACCACCAGTGGCAGAAGCAGCAGTGAGAACAACTGGCAGTGCAGACCAGCATCAGCCACCGGAGCAAAGAAAGTATGTGGTAGTGGTGAGCTTGCTCCCTTCCTCCCAGCTGGCACGCACAGCTTAATTTGCTGCCCGCTTGCCTGAGCCAGCACGACCCCCTCCAGCCATGGCGCTCAGGCCTTAATTTGCTGCCCGGGCCTTAATTGGGTGAGTGTGTGTAGGGAGGGGGATTGCCTTGGGTGTGTTTTAAAACTATTATTAGTTCTGCCATGGGGGAGTATGTTGGTGTGTGTAGATTTGTATTTTATTTTTAGCCTTGATTGAGTGTGTATAGGTATTTGGTTGGTTGTTGCTTTGATGGATATTATTATTATTATTATTATTATTATTATTATTATTATTATTATTATTATTATTATTATTATTTGCCTTGGGTATGTGGGCGGGCATTGTATTTTTAATGTTATTTTCTTTTTTGTCTTGGGTGTGTGCAAGTCTGTGTAGATTTATTATATGTTGATGAATGTTATTTTGCTTTGTGTGTCGCTGTGATTATTATTTTGCGTTTGGTGGGGGTGGATTTTTATTCTAACCCACCCACCCCGGTTAAGTGGGGGGGGGGAGAGTTGTTGTTTAATTGTCTTAGGGAGGGTTTGGAGGGGTTTCCACTTTGGGTGAGAGTGCAGGGGTGTGTAGATTTTAAATTTTATTGCCTTTGGTAAGCATCTGTGAGGTGTGTGTGTGGATTAGTAGTAGTAGTATTGTTGTTGTTTACCTTGGGAGAGTGTGTGTGAATGATTCTTTATTTTTGCCTTACGTAAGTGCATTCCCCACCATCAACACCACCATTGCTATGTTGCTCTAATAATAAAAAAAAATGTGGCTCCAAAACTGCTTTTGTGCTGATGCAGAGAATGATGATTACTATTATTATGCTACATGCTCTCACAACTTTCAGCTCAGTTCCAAACGTTGCTTTTCTGTAAGGCTTTGAGATTATGATTGCGATTATTTTACAGTGTGGCTTTGTGGATTTCCACACACACACATACACACACCTGGTAAAATTCCCTCTTCATCACAGCAGGTAAAGTTGCAGGAACCCTGCCCTCTTTTGTATCTGGTCATGCTGGGAATTGTTCTGTCCTAGCAAGATAATATATGAGTGCATAGTGTGGATGGATTTGTCTGTGTGTGTTTGGATCTCCTAGACTCTGAGAGCATCTTTCTGGAGAGCAGCTGCTGGTTGTATGATCCACGAAGCCAGGTTCTGGTGAGTGCATAGTTGTCCTTGACAGGAGGGGCTTGCACTTGCTAGAGTAAGGTGAACACATGTGAAGAGGCTGTGATCCTATATTTATTTATTTATTACATTTATATACCGCCCCACAGCCAAAGCTCTCTGGGTGGTTTACAACAGTTAAAAATAGTAAACATTAAAAAGTATAAAAGATTTAAAAAACATCAGAAACATAAAAACAGTATAAATACCAATAGTATCCATTTTAAAAAAAACAATTCTGGGATCCATTAAAAACAAACTTAACGTTGTTAAATGCTGTTAAAATGCCTGGGAGAAGAGAAAAGTCTTGACCTGGCGCTGAAAAGATAACAATGTTGGCGCCAGGCGAGCCTCATCAGGGAGATCATTCCACAGTCAGGGAATATTCATTTATCTGGGAGTAAGCTTTCTTGAAATCAATGGGACTTCTTTCTGAGGTTTCTTTGGGCAGTTTTCTTTGCGTCCCTGATTGGGATTTCTGTTCTCTGCACACTGAGGCAGTGTAAATTCATGAGATATTTGGATAAAAGGATGGAAAGATCCTTGTCTAGCATTGTGATAATGGACATCCATTCTAGCCTTTCTTTGTACTGCTACTGACCATGGTCTTGTTTAAATTAGGGATGTGCTCCGCTTCTAATCGGACCGGCGAATTAGAAGCGGAGCGGGGGGGCTTCGCCTGCCCTTAAGGCGGAGGTGAAGAGGATTGGGGGGCCGGCAGAGCATGGCGAAGAGGATTGAGGTGAAGGCGGATCCTTCACCTCGATCCGGAGCTCCGCCGGAAAGGTAAGTGGGGTTTACCGGGCCCTGCCGCTGTCGCTGTCACCCATGCAGCGACAGCGGCAGGGCCCGGTAAAAAAAACCCTCCTCTCCCTTACCTGCCTCCATCCGCGGTCTGTCGGCTTCTTCAATTGAGCTCGCGGTTCAACCAGGAAGTCTAGGCCGCACTTGCGGCCCAGACTTCCTGGTTGAACCACGGGCTCAATTGAAGAAGCCGACAGACCGCGGATGGAGGCAGGTAAGGCCCTCCTCCCCCTTGGTCCCTTACCGGGCTTGCCGCCGGCGCCGCACAGGCGGCGATGGCGGCAGGGCCCGGTAACCCCCCCGCCCTCCTCTCCCGGCCTTACCTGGCGCCACTCCCCTCCACTGAGGAGCTCCGATTCGGAGCTGGAGCTCCGCAGCGAAGAGGAGCGGAGTATGGGCGGAGCAGCGCAGAGCGGGCCGATCCGAAATTTTCGGATCAGCCCACAGGGCGGAGCGGGGGGTCCGTGCACACCCTTAGTTTAAATGACTAATGAACCAGAGGTATAATGACAGTTTCTCATTGATAAACCAGAAGTTGAAACAAGGTAAGAGGTGCTAGTTAGAAGTGACTGCAGCAAGCCTTTAGTTCATTTTGCTCCATGGCTAATGTTTGCAAGGCAATAGTATTTTATACTCTTTCTGAATGTTAGGTTGCCAGTTTGTTGTACAAGATTTTTCTGCACTTGTCAACTGCTTCGTTTGTTCAGTGGTAGCAGTATGCTGAATCTGTGTGTATGGATATAGGAAAGGTGATGGGGAAAGAGTGTTAAATGTTAAGAAAGGTGAGTGATGGATTTGCAGTCATGGATTTGCAGTCAGAAAAGATTTCTGAGGGAAGGGGAGACTGTAGCACACATAGTATAGCAAAAGCTTCAAAGTCTAGCAAAAGCTTCAAAGTCTAGCAAAAGCTACAAAAGGAGGAGTGAGTAAAGTTAATTTCAGATACATTGAATGTCTCACATGTTCTTCATTTCACTGTTTTTAACATTAAGATGTTATGTAGAACAGGTTTGTTTAATTATGTGCTGTGAAATCAGACATGTGACCAAGGCCATATTTGGGTGGGTGTGTTGGTGGGCACACCTCCTTGAGGGTGGCCATGTTGTCTTCCTTTTTGATTTCCAAAATATGGTCAGCCTAACTGACACCCATTGAGCAGGAGGTCCTGGGTCTCTAGAGAGGTCCATTGTAAAGGCTAACTTGACTTATCCATCCACAGTGAGCCACAGAATGAAAAAAAGGAAAACCTTCACGCCTGCTATCTTTCTGTATGATAGGTTGCAGTTCAGAGGAGAAGAACACAGCCAGCAAATAAGGTTGACAACCCTAATTTATAAAACAAGCCCAATGATTGGCTCTTTACCTGTTGTTGTTGTTGTTGTTGTTGTTTTGGATCCAATGTGGCGCTTCCAAGAACCTTCATTTCAGAAGTGTAGGGAGCTGGGGAGGAGGAAGGGGAACTGGCAAAAATCACCTCTCCCCTCTCATTCATGGGGGCCTTCACTACAGCCACTATTAGTAATACTACAATAACAACAACAACAACAACAACAACAACAACAACAACAACAA